>NC_051184.2:113705046-114026528 GCF_013339695.2 Rhipicephalus sanguineus
GGTAAGCATGGTTGCTGAGACCAGTGGGTGAGACCAGTGCTGAGACCAGCGAAACCAGTGGTTGCCCTCAGAGCGTGGGGCCCCTGGTTCGAAACCCAGCACCACCAAGGACGTTTCATACGTTCATTTCTTGATAGCGATTCCTCTTACGTAACATATGGGCACAGGAATGCTATGTTTGTTGAGTCCGCATAAAAGGGCCGACGCATTTGCATATATTACCTGCGACTGCACCTGCAGCAATAGCTTTATGTGGTTTCGATATGCAGGCTTAGCTTCTCACGTATACCAATAGCTGGTATTAATCATTGAGCAGGTACGTTACGCCATCAGCACCGTAGGGTATGAACTTTTCTCGAGCTAATAGATTTTCTCGAGCTAATAGATTTAATGGAACCCAGTGTTACGAAGTTCCCTATTTATCGAATTAATTTCCATTCCCAGGCAGGTACTCATTGAGTTCAACGTTGCCATTAACCCAAAATACCGATACTAACTTGACACGATACCCATTTTAACGAAGTTTTCGCTCAAATAAATTAGTAAAAAATCTCTATTTGCATTGCAATTTTGGGTACAGACGGGTTTATCTCTGAGCGTATGGTCTAAATCTATGTTGAAACATCTGGCTGCCCTAAAGCTGACCCTGGTTTAATTTTGTCGTGGTTGCACGCCTCACCGATGTACGGAACAATGCATTCAGTGGTCGATAGCTTTCTTACACATGTGTAAATCCACGCGCATGCTGCCGTCATTTAGTGACCATCCTAAATGTATCCGAAAAAGGTCGTGCTGATTTGGTGCCGTCCAAAAAAAGTAAATGGGTAGAATATTTTGAACAGAAAAAAATTTTTTCACGTACGAGTCTTTGGAATTTCGCAGAATTTCGCCTGAGTGACGTTTGTCAGAAAACTTCATCTGAAAATATCTTTTCGAATTTCAATACCAAATTTGGCTTAAGTATTAAGTAAATCCGTTTGTGTAAGCTGTTCGAAGCGGAATAATGAAATTGCTGCAATATTGCTACCATATATGTGGCGTTTATTTTTTTCAAAACGAGCCAAATGCAGAAACTGAAACTGTGCTAAATTTCGCGGGAGCGTAAAGTGCGCCTAAATATATTTTACTTCTAAAACAGTTGGAATTAAAGTGGGGCAATTCCTGATGGTAACGTGAATTCAAAAATGCAGTTTCTAATAAAAAATAAGCCAATCTTTCATCTGTTTCAATCAAACTGAACCTCATTCATCAAACCATCGCTGCGCCAACAATCATGACCAAAACAACTACGTATTTAATCCAATCTGTTCTATTTGTGTCCTCGTTGTTTTGCTACCGTGTTTATGTTCGCAATTAGTTTTTTAGGGCGAGTTGGCACTTACTGAACGACATGATGTTGTAGGGCAAGACTCGAGTATAAAAAGTAAGAGGCCAAATTTACTGATTCTTTTTGCCTCTTAGTGTTTCTTTTCGAGTTTAGCGCTACAGTATTATGTCGTTCTTGCGCTCGAAGACGGTATATTTGACATAAAAGATATATAAAATGAAGATGTTGGACACCGATCTATTCCTTGAATAAGAAGAAGTGATCCGAAACGGCATGCCATAAAACGAGCTCAGAAGAAGATGAAGAGCTGAAGCACTCTTTAGGGCCCTAAAAATATATGCTTCCCAACACAGACGCTCCCAATATGTATTTCTTAGAGAGCCGTCCACATTTTTTGAACGTGAATGGTCCCGACTACATCGCCCTCAAATAATTTTTGTGCAAAAGCTCCTGGAGCCATTACAAGTGACATTTAGTGAGATAATCTACCCAAACGCACTCAAACACACAGCAGTAATAGAATATGACGACATATTTACAAAAAATGCTAAGTTATTGCCCATTAGATATTTAAATGGGTTGTTGGAAGACCACCTTAAAAACGTACGGACGTAGTAATAGCCACAGATGCTTCTGTTACTGATGAGAAGGCAGGGGTGGGAATTTATTCAGCAGCACTAAATTGGTCATATTCCCTTCGTTTGCCCGACTTCACACCAATATTCCAGGCAGAATTAATCGCAATTATTCTTGCTTTGCGGAAACTCCCAGCACATATCTCTTCAGCAGTTATATTAACGGATTCCTTGTCTGTATGTACGGCATTAACAGTGCCACAGCCGTCGAGCTGCCTAACAGAACTTTACTCATATATGCCCAATCACGTACGGCACGTGCGGCTGGTTTGGGTACCAGGCCACGCAGGACTGATATTAAATGAAGCGGCAGACACTCTGGCGGAAGCATCCCTTAAAGGACCGGTCATAAATGTTCTGAGGCCGTCTTCCAATAACACGATCGCACGATTCCGAAATTTTTGTCTGCAAGAGGAATGTACTAAATCTTCTGTCCTAAACAATACATGTTTTCAGCACCTTAGGTTTTCGTGGAATAGCACATGGTGTAGTACAAGGCAACTGGAAGTAACGTTAACTAGACTGCGATGCAGAGTACCGTCACTAATTTTTTATTTACACAGGCTTGGTTTCGCTCCTTCCCCTAACTGTAATTATTGTAGTCAAGCAGAAACAATAGAGCACTACTTCACAGAATGTCGAAGATACCAAAACATAAGGCAAAGATTTCTAAAACCTCCTTTTCAAAAACTTCGCCTTGAGCTTTCCACATCGGCATTACTCTCCCTGGGGGCATCGGCACTAGGGCAATGCAACAGGGGCAGATATGATGCCATATTCATTTATAATAAAGAAACAAAGAGACTGCCATGTTAATATTATCAATAGAAATATATCATTTCATTCCCTTATTATATTTCTGTAATTGCGTATTTATTTAATTCTATTATTTACCAATCGTTTAATTAACATTTCATTAAAAAAAGGATAAAAAAAATTCAAAATTGCCCAAATATTTTTCTCTTTCTATAAATTATCTTTTTCGCATATTCCTTTTATTTTATTTTTTCACAAAGTCTACTGCCGCACGCTTCGTGGCCGATCCCCCGTAGTGGGTTGAGCTATTCCCCCAAGGAACCAACCATCCAAACCAACCAACCAACCTAAATAGATGCCAAGAACAAGAAAACGATGCCGCCAGTTCAGAACAGGGCACCTTTTGCCACAAAGCACCACTCGATCTTCAAGTCTACTCATCGCCATTACGCGCATGCGACGAAGGACGGCACCGACGGAAGCACAAGGAGGATGTTAATTTTATCGCAAAATATTGCTATGTCGTAGATTCGAATTATTTTAAACTTCTTTTACGAGCTAGTTCACACCCAAATGAAATGTTGCAATCTATGAGAGCCAAATACAAAGTTTACTCCTGAATACCGACTGCAGCGGGCTATAGATTTCAGCCACAATGTAGATTTGACTTATTTAAGGGACAAGAACCACTAGCAAAAAGTTGTTGGAGCAGGCCCGACCATATCTTCAGTAACAAAAAAGTGCGTTTTTCACAGTTTTAGTTAAAGTGCATTTGGCTTTTTTAGAAAACAAAAACGCCACATATGCATCCAGAAATTTTTCCAGACGCTTTTACATCATAGTTGCACAGTCCATATACCCTTGTGTGCACTGCGTTCTGAAGCCGCAACTCCAGATTTCCCTGAAATAGATGGAATTCCACAGTACCATCCGGCATTGCACGTAGCATCTAGCGGGGGCGTAGCCAAGGGGGGGGGGGGGTTCAACCCCCCCCGAAATTTTTCAATTTTGCTTGCGTATATAGGCACGCACACATACAAACGCACGCACGAACATGCATAAAGTATGGTTGAACCCCCCCCCCCCCCGAAAAAATTCTGGCTACGCCCCTGGCTTCTAGGACAGCCCTGCTTCCTGATAGATCTGTGTTTGTTTCATGTTTTACTTCAAGAGCATGGCTAGTGTCGCCGCGAGATATTGCTGAAGGGCGGTGATGTCATGTTGACCTTGCGTTTATTCTTAGTGCCGTCACATTATAGTGATAGGAATCGCAGACCCGTCGGTCGTTACTCATTCTTGGGTGCATAACCCTCGGAATAACTTTTTTTACACCAAGTTGTCGCCTTTTCTGTTGCTATGTAGTCACGTTTCATTGTAGTAACGATCACAAGTGTCCATTAATAATTTCGCTGAGAGAAAATTTGGGTAGTGTGAACCAGGGAATAGAGGAAATGTAATTGCTTGTCCTCCAGGTTGCACACTTCCTGACATCGAGGGCATCTCTGCAGATGAGCCTAGGAACATCAATCTGTGCTCTTCTGGCATTATTAGACCAATGTACAGTGACTGCTGTCAAGGGTGGTACCAGGAGACACGCCCTCGAACGGGTCACCGCTCTACACGGCATCTCGGATGTCGCCCTTCTCTCCTTCAATGAGCCATGGCAAGAAGCGCACTCAAAATTTGCACGGTGGATCCGCAGGGCCGATAACTACCTGGAGCGTTCAAAACATAGCTTTCATTGATAATTATTTAATGGCGTTCGATCGAGGAAAGAGACCGGTGTTTTTCACCGTTGATACCATGGAAAAACAACCGACACGAGAGATACTAGACGTCATGTGGTTCACTTGTTCGTCAGCGTTTCTTATTATGAGCAGACCAGATATTCGTGCCCTCTTAGCCAGAAAGGGTTCCAAGCCACCTGGATCAGAGTTTAAAGCTGTATATCTTAATGTAATGAAAGTACCATGCAGAGTTTTTCTTGCCTCAAGGGTCCTCGGCAGATCATAAACCAGGGTCGAAGAGCACGGTAGAAAAATTAGGGCACTTCAATCCTTACAGCGTACGCAGGCTTGCCGGTAGCACACTGAGAGTAACTTGCGTGAAGATGAGTCATGATAAAGCAACTGAAGAAACGTGCAACGACACGTCAGTGATTGAAATACAAGCGTTTCTAAAAAGGAAAAAACGTTACTGCTGAACGAGTAGAAGCTTCCGACCTACTGGGGCTAAGCGTGGGACTTTTATTTAACATTTCCGACATAGCCCTTTTTCCTGCCCCTCTAGATACTAGCTCGAGTTTGATCTTCGACTTTCCTGTAATCCGTATCGCTCACGATACTTTCTATTCTCGGGTGGATCCCCATCGTGTTGTTTCTCTCTTTGAAGTCGCCGGTGAATCTTGGAGACTAGCAGCAACTACAGTTGTTGTGCTCGCACTTGTGGTGCTTGCCTCCGTGGTTATGGGAAACAAACATTAGTCATTGTTTAAAGATGCGTCTGATACGGCTTTGTACCTCCTGGCAGCGTTCTGGCACATCGGCTGCCGAGCCGAACATCCGTGGTCGCGCTGGCATCGCTCGCAAAGCACTTCTCGGCCTATGGCTTGTGAACTTACTGCCACTTTCCGTGTGCTTTCGCAGTCAGTTGACGGCTATCGTAACGCTTAAGCGTCCCGCCTATCGCATAGACACGTTGAAAAAACTGGAACACGCCATCGACAGACACCAAGTCGCACCTTGTGTTGTCAGGTACACAATGAGCCATGTGGAGTTACAGTCACATCGCAGTTCTTTTCCGCAACAGTCATTGTCGAAAAAGCTGCAGCCTTGAGTTCGCGCGACAGGGCGAACAACAACTTGTCACGAACAGTTTACCCGATTGTCTCCAGTGTGCATCGAGACGGGACCGTGTCTGTTACACTGGTCCTTGGCGCCATCCAAGCAATTCACTGCTGAAACTTAAAGGTGTTGGAGCATTTGCGGAACACCTGAAGATTGAGGTCGGCGGTTTCCTAATGCGCAATACCAGCCTCTGTACCGACCACTACGAAGATTCTTTCTTGATATTGAAGAGCACAAACTCGTTGACTCAGATTCACGAAAACCTGAGTACGAAACACGAGACACGGAGTTTGACATGAGCAGCCTTCTCATGTTGCTGGTCATTTTACAAGCCACCAGCTGCCTCATTTTTTGCTCGAAGTAGTGGTCGCTCGGTATATGCGAAGAGCGTGATTGAGTGTATCCCTATATGAGAACTGCTTGTCCATCGTATTTCGCCGTAGAAGAACGCATTTCGTTTAGGACGCGGTGTTAAGGATCGATATTGTCGGTCTGTAGTTTGGTACCATCGGTGGCCGTCTAATGCAGTCTAGCATATAGCATTTCTGTTGAGCAGTCTCTGTAAGAACAAGGTTGTGGGATGGATTGAGGCGGCGCTCGTTTCTCTGTTGGCCGAAAATAATGAAGCCATCAGACAATGTAGCCAATGAAGATATACGGCAAATGATTTTGTATTATTTTCCTACTCAGACTTGAAATAATGAGCCTCTACACACCACGTAGAAGAGCGGAGTGTATCCTAATGCGAAAACAAGCAAATCCGCCTACAAAACCGACTACAAAAGGATAAATGCTTCTTTTCGCCGCCACACAAAAAGATTCAGCAGAATTGAATGGGCTACTTTTTGTTACAGCATATCGGCGTTTTCGGAACAAATTGCCTCTCTAGACAGATCCGCTCACAGATGTCATCCGAAGCATTCGCTTTGGGACAAAAAAAATGCTTGGAAACCCTCGCAGAAGATTTCGCTGACTTATACATATCTGGCAGACCAGCAGGAGTTGCGAACCCTCTGTCTCCTCAATTATTCGACGCGATCAATACGCCATTAACCTTTCGAGAGCTGGATATGGTGCTTAGCAAATTCAGAATACCCGGTGCAGTGGGTCCCGATTCGATCAGCAATCAGAGGCTGATGAATCTGCCATATGAGCTAAAACACTCTCTTCTGGACATATTTCTTCATATCTGGGGCAGCGCAGAGGTTCAAGTTGTATAGAAGACTACATGGGTGGGCCAAGACTAAAGTCCGGAAAGGACTCGGCGAGCTTTCCCTCATATCGACCAGCATCGCTAACATTATGCGCAATCTACGTGAATTTATGCACAAGAATAACATTCTGTCTTCAGCAAGGAAGAAGATGGCCATCGTGTATGACGCTATTTCGGCCACGACTAAGTGCACATGACAGTGTAGCACTTTGAAGCACGGTTCAGGCAAACACAAGATTTACCAGAACAACAAAGATGTAATCCGCAATAACTTCGACGAGATCCGCAAAATTCCACATGAAGCATGTGTGATGCACGGGCTTGCTCGAGAATAAGCGACGCTGTTGTACCACGTCAGAACCTACTCCGCATACTCCCCGGCTTGGTAATTCAAGACCAGGTGATGGACTTTCCCGCTTTCTGCCTTTTGCGGTGACATCGGTGACATTGAGCACTTTATTTGGCTTTGCTCGCAGTTGGACTCGAAAAGGGCAACGATGGTATGCTGCCTGCAAAGGGTTGGTAAAGGCGCCGGACATTCGTAGATGTCGTTTTTTCTTGAAGGGCCCGTGGCAAGGACGAGCAGCGTGCAGCGAATTCTGATTGCTTTTTAGGACTGGTTATAACGTGGTGACACATCCTTAGAATTCATGCGATCCTCAGGGGGAACAATTGGAGGCTATGTAGGCCAGGGGGAAACCCACCTGCTCCACATCACAACCACAACAATTATTTTGTAGTTTTTTACTGTAATTGCAAAATTGTTAGGTCCGTGGAAGTAACCTTACGTGAACGAATAACAACTTAACCCGGTGAGTGCCGGACGCGCAATTGGCAGCTTTTTGTTCGGTCCCCGCTGACAGCAAATTGTCTTTTCATGCACTTCAATTCACGTCCATTGAAATAGAAAATGCAAAATAATGTACCGTATGGAGCCTTCTTTGGTTAAACTGTCTGTTCACCATAACCTATAGCCGCAGGCGATGTCTTGTACTTTCCAGAACTCTCGTCTCAGTGACTATCTGACAGAACGGCATTAATAATACGATCACTTTACGCTAATACCAGTGCAGGTAGTCCTAGAGCGAAGCTTTTGTTCAGACATATATTTCCCAATGGACTTTCTTTTATTTAATATCTACACGTATGCCATCATCGATATATATTTGTCGCATTTTGTCATAGTATATGCCAAGGTAAGCGCAAAATATAATTCTTTTATCACGAATACTACGATTGAAGCACCCTAGCCGTTGGCCGATGCGAACCATAGCTATCATCTTTCTTATTTTGTTCACTGCACAATTAATTGGAACATTAGCGGTGACTGCAAGTGTCGTGCTGTTTTACAAGCGTGAACAACTACGCGCAAAAAGTACGTAAGTCTAGCCACTAGTGTTTTTTTAAGTTCTCTTTCCATAATGAGGCACCTTATATCAAAAGCCCGACGGAAGGCTACATGAGTTCTCTGAGGTGTTTGATCTAAAAAGAAATTTTTTACTAGAAGTTGGCAATATATTTGTTTAATCGTATACGTAAGTCTAGCCACTAGTGTTTTTTTTTTTTAAGTTCTCTTTCCATAATGAGGCACCTTATATCAAAAGCCCGACGGAAGGCTACATGAGTTCTCTGAGGTGTTTGATCTAAAAGAAATTTTTTACTAGAAGTTGGCAATATATTTGTTTAATCGTAAATGAGATCCTCTAGCGCCAAATATATACAAAATTGTATATGTACTTGATACATTAAACCTACAAATAGAATGAATTGCGACCATATCCCTATTTATTGGGGTCTGGATGGCCTAACTAAAACAGAATAACGCCAGCCAGAAAGCGTGGACTTAGAAGCTTGAAGATGGCTCTCCGGCTTGTGATGCCTTCCACCCTTATTCCCAGTCTCTAAGTTTGTGCTATTTCACTTACATTAGCTACCGACAAGCCCAAGCCGCTCTCCTGAATAACGAAAGAGTCGTACAATAGTCAATACATCATTCGTGAGCTTACAATTAAGTCACGTTAGTGACGTGGGCATACGATAGTTCAGAAGCTCAGGGCGGTTTAGACACGACCCTTAAGTCATCCGCAGAAAAGTCTGGAGCGCCGTCTATGCATGCGTCATACGGAACATCCGCAAAGCCTTCCATCTAAATACCGCTACGGACACTGCGCACCAGCCACTCGACGTAGTGGTGTCGTGGGTGATGTCTAAATGCGTGGCATTTAGATAGTTTCGCTAACAACGGCGCTACTGCAGTAGGAGATATATACTCAACAGCTTGGCATTTGTGGAAGACTATTATTGAAAGTGTCTTGTGTTGGAGCGTATGTACACTGACCCTGGGTAATGATAGATGAACTTATCTTTAGATTTACAGTAAAACCTCGGTGATACGATCACAGCTCATACGAATTTCCGGGTGATACGAATTTTTCGTTGGTCCCGGCCAAGGCCCATTGGCCTGCAATGTAATGGAGTACGGTTGTTGCGAACCGATTTTTCATCCAGCGACGTTTGATTGCTGCGGCCCTGAAAAACAATAAATGAACATGTACGCCAGCTTTCTTTGTCGCATGCTAATTTTCCATGCTTTCTGTTAATACGAATTTGGGATGATACGAATATTTTTGGTGGTCCCGTGAGATTCGTATCACCGAGGTTTCACTGCATACGAAAACCATAAGCCCGATTAGAGAGATGGCAATAGTGTTGCATGGTTCAATGATAATAACTAGGGCTTAATGTCCCAAAACTACCGTATCAATATGAGGAACGCGGTGTGGAGGGCTCCGTGAATTTCGACTATATTGTGTTCTTTAACGTGCACTGACACCGCACAGTTATCGGGCATCTAGCATTTCGCCTCCATGGAAATGCGACCGCCGCTCCCGAGACTGAACATGTGGCTTTCAGGTCAGCAGCCGAGAACCGTAAGCGCTACATCACCGCGGAAAACGTGGCAAGTTTACTACAGACAGCATAGCCATAAGCCCTATTATGGAGATGGCAACAGTGTCTTAAGGATAACTAAAGAGAGGACAGCCATAAGCGCAATTAGGGTTGTGGCAACAGTGTTGTAAGGATTACTAAAGACAATGTAGCCGTTAGCGCGATTAGGGAGATTGCAATAGTTTAGACAGGATTGCCATAAGGCAGATTAGGGAGCTGGCAACAGTGTTGTAATGATTGTTAAGGGCAGTTGCACGTTAGATACCTTAGAGTTTCTCGCGGAAGAAGCAAGTCACACCTTTATTACCCGATTGATTTTCTGTGCAGGGTGGTGACCTCTCTGCGCTCTCCAAAATATTGGTACATTTTGTAGTTGAGTCTACGTTTGCGGCTATTTTTCGTGTTCATCTGTAACTGTTATTTAAGAATTTAGATGGATTGAAATTAGTGTGCGACATTTTACGATGGCGTTTTAGCGCGTGTGTTGTTGCGCGCAAGAACAAGCAAGCAAGGAACACAGTGTGAGAGATGGAGTGCGATCTATCAGCCTCCATCTATCAGCTCGCCTCGCACTCATGCGAACCGGCCAAGGGGCGCTATTGAGGGGTGGGGTTGCCGTAATCGATAAATCGAAGAGTTTTAATCGATTAATTCGATTAACTGAAAGGCGGAAATCGATGACGATTAATGATTAACAGTGCTCCTTAATCGATTAACAGTGCTCCTTTAATCGTGCTCTGAAACAACATCTCCGTTTTTGTAGGGCTCTGTGACCTGTCTGACGCACCGGCGCACTCCGCATTTGATCCTTCGCAAGACGGTTCCCACTGTATCAGATTGCAGTTTATCAGTGTGACTGTACGTCACACTCAGTCTAGCCACTAGTGTTTTTTTTTTTAAGTTCTCTTTCCATAATGAGGCACCTTATATCAAAAGCCCGACGGAAGGCTACATGAGTTCTCTGAGGTGTTTGATCTAAAAAGAAATTTTTTACTAGAAGTTGGCAATATATTTGTTTAATCGTAAATGAGATCCTCTAGCGCCAAATATATACAAAATTGTATATGTACTTGATACATTAAACCTACAAATAGAATGAATTGCGACCATATCCCTATTTATTGGGGGTCTGGATGGCCTAACTAAAACAGAATAACGCCAGCCAGAAAGCGTGGACTTAGAAGCTTGAAGATGGCTCTCCGGCTTGTGATGCCTTCCACCCTTATTCCCAGTCTCTAAGTTTGTGCTATTTCACTTACATTAGCTACCGACAAGCCCAAGCCGCTCTCCTGAATAACGAAAGAGTCGTACAATAGTCAATACATCATTCGTGAGCTTACAATTAAGTCACGTTAGTGACGTGGGCATACGATAGTTCAGAAGCTCAGGGCGGTTTAGACACGACCCTTAAGTCATCCGCAGAAAAGTCTGGAGCGCCGTCTATGCATGCGTCATACGGAACATCCGCAAAGCCTTCCATCTAATACCGCTACGGACACTGCGCACCAACACAGTGTGAGAGATGGAGTGCGATCTATCAGCCTCCTGGTGCTACAAGGTGGCCTTATAGAGACAGACGCAAGCAACATTGCCCAAGGCGGCAAAGGCAGAACAACTACAAGCATCCAATTTGGAAACACTGGTCCAGCTACTCAGATACGCCATCTGCTTATCAGTTACGTAGACGCCATGATAATGAGTTTCTCTTTTAGAGGTGTGACCTTGTGGCAGTCAATAATAAGCAATGTCATGTCACTGCACTTTCCAATCAACATGAAATTTTCTAACTTAAAGCAAATACAATTATAACAGTGATGTGCAAGGTACTGCCCTTCCTATTTTTTAAGTGTCAGCACACTCGCGAAGTCGGCCCATCTTGCAGCCGGCCCACCTTCTCAGAGATGGAAACGGTTATGTAGTAAAGAGATTCTGGTGAATACCGCAAGGTTGCGAATGGTTATGAAGTTAAAAAGAGAAAACCACCCTTTTGTAGGAGAAATCACTCTTACGTATTGAAGGTACATGATAAATCAGGGCTTGACTGCACATCACATATTTAGTTTGATAATCCTTGGTAGATGTTTTCTGTTCTTTAACGTTTGGTTTTTGTTTTTTTCATGGGGACACCTTAGGAAGTGTTTGTGATGTTGCCTGCTTGTGAATATGCTGCTGTTTTGAGGACTGCAATTATCCCACAAATATTATTTCTACATTCATTCGCGGAGAGTCTTGTATTAGTCTTTCTTCTTTTAGCTCGCGCATAGTAGCCGTTCAATGGGCCCATGCTCGAACCAATTACATTGTTGCACTTTGATGAATACATTATACTATTGTTGCGGCCCTATTACTGTCAGTTTTCTGTAAACCGTTTAGCATACGGCAGTCCTGAACCCCAATGCATTTCTCAAGTATTTTGAAGCAATTCTTAGGCCCTTGTATAGCTTCCTATTAAGCGATTACACCAGTCGTCTAAATTCTTGTGTGTTAATATAGCCAAACTGACTGGAATAGTTTGTGTTTCTTTTGCTGCAACGGTCATTCCTCTGCAAACCATCCTTTTAGCTCGTAGTCCTACTTGGTGGGAAAAATGCACGTTTGACTGAGTGGCGTAACCATTGCGTGGTGTGTCACCCTTCAGTTTCTGTAGAAAAGATATTTAACAGGATAGACAGCTTATCTAGTGTGTTTCAATAAAGGTCTCAAACAGAGCTTCTGTGTGACTGCTCTTATCTTTTCGTTTCTTGCAATGGCTTCCCATATTACAGAACCGAAACATTTAACAACAGAACTGTTTCAGCTCGGAGTAAGGTCGGTGTCGTAGAAAGAAACCTCCGCGGTATGCACTGCAGAAAGCGACTATGTCCCAAGGAGATCCTAGCATAGAATAGCCTTACATAGCCATGCATAGCCATGTATAGCCACGCATAGTCAAGCAGCTCCTAGCATAGTCATAGCCATGCTAAGAAGGGGTGTTGTGAGGGTGACGATGAAGGAATACAGGATGGGAGGTGGTAAAGGATAGCATAGCCTTGCATAGTATAGCTCAGCAAGGGGATGGGATCGAAAAGTGAGGGTGAGAAGGAGTGAGGTGATGAAAGATGAGGAGAAATGACAGTATAGAAAGAGATAAAGAAAGATGAAATAAAGTAGAAGATGATGGTGGTGAAGGATGAAGAAGAAAACATGGCTGATCCCTCTGTCATAGGAATCGGTATAACACATAAGTGAAACGTGTCTGCACAGACGTAGTTGAGCGTTTGTTGCGCATTCTTTCGCCCCAACGGCGAAGGAATGAATGCTATAGCAACAAACTCTAATGTCACGCGAAGAACGGCAAGCAGCTCGAAACTTGCAACGCGCTGCTCAAGCAGAAAGGACGCACGGAACGAACATACACAGGATGAGAGCGAAAAAATTGTCACATTTGTAACTTATTTCTGCGTGTGCACCGCGCTCCTTTCGCAAAGGCGGCCGCTGCAGTGAGCCAAGTGATCTTCGTGCTCTCAACGCGAGACGTCCAAACCCCCGCGATCACGAGATAAGCGCACGGACAAGCGACCACGCCCTGTAGACGCGGGCGCTCGTCGCAACGGCAACGACCATTCAAGCGCGCTCTTTCAGCCCTTCGCGCAATCCCGCTAGTGATAACCAAAACACGCTGTAACACAGGTCTCTGAGTACAGCCACCGGCAAATGGTGTATATAAATAGCTCGCCGTTAACATTGCGAACAACGTGCCGTCCGTGGCCGAATCGTTTCGCGCTGCGGAGCGAGGGGTCGTAAGTTCGATTCCCTGTGAGGGAACTTCTTCTTCTGGTATTTTCCTTTGCCCACTGTTAGTCTTTATATTTTACAACGTCATATTCGTGACGGAAATACGTCAGTGGAGCCGTGCTAGACCCCGGCATAAAACACTTTCGTGTTAATAGTCAATCTGTGTTAGCCATGTGCTGGCGCTTGCCCGCTAGCTCCGCTTCTTACTCAGATTTCAAAAGAGTGAGCTGGCCTAATTTTTTTTTCTTGAGAGCGAGGGGAAGTAGTGAGAGCTTTGCACTTACTCAAGGAAGCCCTACGTTGAGATGATCGTCTTATGTTAGCAACCAGAAATTGTGTTCGTGCGTTTGAATGCACATAGTAAAAGAAACAGAAGTTTTATTGGCGTTAGAATGGCAGGAACGCACTATGTAAAGAGGGGTTTATTTTTAGACCGAGCAGAGAATTTTCAGATCAGTGAATTTATAGGAAACTCTGTCTGCAAGCAAATTAACGAAGACTTAAAATATCAATTAAACATGAAAGATTCCACACTTATCGCCACCCCCCCCCCTTATGTATAAAGAAGCTAGCTGTAAAGAAGCAACACATACCATGTTTCCTTAATGGTACAATGGGACCAAAAAATTGAAAACATTGCTGCCGAGCAAATGCACAGTTTCCTCAATGTTGATCGAAATGTGCGAAGCGAAATAAGAAACACTCAAGTACCTCGGGCAACGGAGTTGAGTGCTGTCGCTATCAACGAAACGTCGATACCTCCGAACACAACTGTGGTGTATTGTAGACGCTGCATAGCGTTCCGTTCTGACAATGTATTTTTCAATGTATCTGTACGCAACGTCAAACGATTAAATTGCTCGCGCTCCCCAGCTGGTATTCCAATCAGATTTGTTTGTGTTGCGTTAACAGTGGCTGCCGAAACATAACGAGAGGAGGTCGAAATGTTGTTATGCTTCGGTGGCTTTCTTACTGGCGGCAAGGCAGTGAAATGTGCCGCGCGCGCCGTCGGTTTTTATCGGACCGCTGAAGACAGCAGATACCTATCGGCGGGATGACGCGAAGACAGAAGCGCGTTACCGCACCAACTGGATTTTGCGCAAAATATCAATTTCTTGGGGAACGCGCGTATGCCACGACAACTAAAGTTTGAAACACATGCGGCGTTTTTCGCAAGCGAAAAACGCTACATGTTGCGGATGCCTTCGTTGCCGCCGACTACGCAGGAAGCATTTTCTGTCTTTAGGTGCGTCGTCCTGCCGATAGATACATGTTGCTGTCACCGAATCAACGGACGCGCGCCGTTATTAATGCGAAAGCCTTATGCCTAACTAAACGTAATATTTGACCGTCGGTGTCCCGCGTCATCGGCGCCGTCTCGCGTCCTGAGGCGGCGGGTAAGAGTGGTGAAAAAAATAATCACGTGATAACATCACCATATGATGTCATCTTGACGTCAGATACCGCAAAACTTTGTGACGTCATCATGACACCACAAATTCTAGCGTGACGTCAGGGGACGTAACGCCACATAATCCCGTTTTACCGCTCTGCTTTGGGCAGCGCACAACTGCAGAGTGCGCGACCTCAAGATAAGAAAACAAAGAGGGCGCTTTGCAGTGGCATGTGAAGCCACGTCTTGTGTACCCTGCTGGCGTCGCTTCTGGTTCGGCCGTCTCGTGCCTTCGTCTCTGTGGCATAAGGCAACACCGGCATCACATGACATCGTAGCTCGGTCGAAGGTGGGCTGATCGCGGAGGCATGGTCATGCAAATGGTTATGGCCACTTCCGGGTGACAAGCGATATTATCTGGCTACCCAGAATCCTGTGACCTGACAAGCGACGGCGACAGATGGACCACCACGACAGGAAATGTTCTTTCTCGTCGCTGTCGCTCGTCGTCGTCTCTCGAAAATCGCGCGCATGTGGTTGGGCCTCAATACCTGACACTGGCGTTCCGCTGCAGCTTGGTTCGCTATCACCGAAGCGAAGCTGTCGTTCACGGGCAAGCGCTCTTGTATTCCCAACGTGCAGCCTGCTCGAGTTATGCCGATCAAACGTGCGACGTGTGTGGCACCAGAGCGAAATTTGAGACGACGACAGGGCGGTCCCTAAAACTTCTCTGCAGTTCGTTGCTACTGAAAATTAACAGCAACAATTTTTTCTACTTCTCAGGAAACAGACTGAATAAGCATACTCGACTGGATAGCAACGGCTAGTCGCCCAGGCTAAACCGGGGGCTAATGCCTTTCGAAAACACGACCAAGGGTTGCACATTGCTCAATTGTTAGAAGAAACGAGACTGAATTAGGAATGCTCTATGTACTTTAAAAGAGGGATGGATGGAAGGCTAAATGACCGATGCTGTTTGAGCCGACTCGACAGGAGCTCCACTAGAATGCTCCTTCGCCTCAGCCACTACTGTAGCTCAAGCTTCATTGTCAACTTTTTTGCGGTATATGTACGTTGAAAGTAAGTTTATTTCCGGTTATAACCAACAACTAGGCATCTTTTGGTGTGAAACGCAAAACCTTGGGTCAAATACTTGCCTATGACTATACTAGAAGTAGTAATATAAGGGTTTTACGTGCAAAAACCATGATATGATGAGGCACCCCGTAGTCGCGGGTCTTCGGAAATTTCGACCAGCCGGTGTTCGTTTACCTGTACTGTCATTGCACAATACAGGGGCATCTTATGTAGCGTTTCGATACAGTGTAGTAGAAGGGGGAAGTGGAACGAACGAAGCGGCCGTGCCGCATCTCGCGTGATGCTCCGACGGGCGATCGTAGCGGCGGCGCTGTAGTCACTTTGTACTGAAGCTGTGAAGAGCGTCTGCATTTGGCGCGCGCGCGTCGCAGCCTACGAAAGCGTGTAATTGCGCGTTTTGAGCGCGTTTAATGCATTACTGAGCTTCAATCAATGTTTCAACGCCTGCTACGCGCCATGGTGCATGAATGAATATGCAGGCGTGCCAAAATTGCGTCGAGATATTCCCTCTTCTTGGAGCCTGCCGACCCCCCAAAGAATTTGACAATCGGATTTTGCGCACATGCATCTAGCTGCTCACTGATTGCTGTGCGGTTTGCAAGCAACACTTCGAGCCGCGCTACACTATAAGTGACTACGAACACTGACTACGAAGAAATAACAAACCAGCAAAGCCTACAATTCTTCTGCCGGCAGTCTCTACGATATATCCAGAGCATTGATCCCTGTATGAGCTCCAATGCGTTCGAATGTTTCATGAGTAACCTGAGTACAAATGACTCTATCGCAACATTTATATTAGCGACGGCTGAGTTCTGCCAGTTTTGCGCTGTTTCTTTAATGCCGAAAGGCTATCTTGTTTCAACAGCGTGCTTCCGCGGTTACGATGCATCGGTTATGCGACCCCTGAGGGCTTAAAATACCGGAAAGGCGAGCCAGGAAGCCGAGCCGAAGGCGCGTGTTCACCTCCGAGGCACGAACTTCATGCATCAGGGCTTATCTCAAGCATTTTAAAATGCGCAGATGTAAATATAGCCAGTGGGCTATTCTGCCTAAATTCATTACAGCTCCTTCTCAATAGACATCTTATATTGCACTTTTCCTGATCTTCTATCGATGCCACTAGAAAAACTTTTTGACAACGTTTTGTATTATAATTTCATTTCTTTATCTGTAAAATGTCAAAATTGACGCCAGGAGGGGCGGTGGTGCTCTATGCTTCGCGAGATTATGTTTATATATATATATATATATATATATATATATATATATATATATATATATATATATATATATATATAATGTGTGTGTGTGTGTGTGTGTGTGTGTGTGTGTGTGTGTGTGTGTGTGTGCATATATATTTACACGCACAAATACGGACAGTAAAGTATACCCTCCCCACCCGGTGCCTAGCAAAAATTGGCAGATCCCACGTACCGTGGGAATCGATGTTATGCGAAGCATGCGCGGAATGGTGATTGGAGTAATTTTTCACAACGAGCGAAACGTTACGGAATGACGCTATAGAAATATGGACGGGGTATATGCACACTCATATGTTGAAGAGCCGCATATCTAATATATAACCAGTGGTTTACAGTTGTTTACGTAACGATGGCAACAGCAACATGGGTGTTACCAACACCAGACGCGGTAAGCTGATATGTATAGTGCTTATATTCTTCAAAACTGGATACCGCGAAACTGAACAGGACAAATAAGGAACACAGGTGCACAGAACAGGCGTTACTCGCAACTAAGCTTCATTCAGGAAAGTTTCTTTAGATATATGCACAGCCGAGTGGCCGCGCAGGCGCACTTCACGTACGTTACTGTCACAATTACAGTTGTTATGCTTATACTTCTCCGTTATGCCGGAGAACGCAAGCACGTTTCACGAACCTGTGTATATGTGTAGAAGGGGTTCTTGACAGTTCTTGAACAAGGTCATCATCACCGTGATCAGGCAGCACCAGCAGCTGGACGGGACTTGTTAATCGGATCCGTTCGTGACAACGGCCATGATAACTCTAAGTGTAGTGAAGTGCGAGGTGTAGTGCAGCTGGTGGAAATCCTGGATGCCTCTTACGATGAAGTGATCTATCATGCCTCATGTCGTGGACGTGGCAGGAAGTATTTTGATGCCCTCTCCACATCCAATCCGTCTTTCACGCAATATAAGCACCAAGCATTGTTGGGTCTTGATAAGTCAATGTTGAAGTCACCGGTTGATGAGAGGCCTGGTTCTCTCAGCAGATTTATTGAAGGAAGCATTAACGCCGGTTGTTGCATAATCCACGTGGTCCACGTTGCGGACCACGTGGACGAGTGGATGATACTTGGGCGTCTTGCAGGGGTGTTTTCTCTTCAGTTTCCTCACTTTCCTTGCGTCCGCCGCGGTGGTGTAGCGGTTAAGGTGCTCGGCTGCTGACCCGAAGGTCGTGCGTTCGATTCCGGCCGCGACGGTCGCTTTTCGATGAAGGCAGAATGCTAGATGCCCGTGTTCTGTGCGATCTCGGTACATGGTAAAGAATACCCGATGGTCAAAATTTCCGGAGCCCTTCGCTACGGCGTCTCTCATATCATGGCGTGGTGTACGGACATAAAGCCCCAACAAATATTATTATTATCACTTTTCTTGCGTGTCAATGTGTGTGTTCTCGGTTACTGTGTTAGTTGACACTCTGTATCACCTGTGGCACATACCCGCATAACGTTAACTCTGGTTTACGGGTATGTGCCACACGCGACTGAGAGAAAGGGTTTCGTGACGTACGCGACAGGTATTTTGCGTTATTCATGTCATGACCAGTGAATCGTGTTCGCCATGCAGTGGTCCCCCGCTATGCCAATTTTGGTGTATTACAAATTATGGAGGTGTCCAGGAGAGCGCCCAGACGTAGGCGGCTAGATAGATAGATAGATACGTAGATAGAAACGGCCAAAGTGGCTGAGGTTCGCTAAGAAATGCTTCGCATTTAATAACAATATCCGTGCAACGCACCTGAGGACGACCGTTATTTGTACCGGTCGAGTTACCTTTGACTTGCAATACCTTTGAGCCCTCGTAATGTCAAAGAGGTCACATTTACGCAGCGCATTTGTAAAGATACGCACCGTACACGCAGCTTCGCCAACGCGCCGTAAATGTTCGGTGTGCTTTCGGCACAATATCAGCGCAAAGCTTTCTGAGCACAGTTAAATTTCATTATAGCATCTGAGTTACTCTGAATAAAGTAGACGCCGAATCACCACCAGACGAAAGCATTAAGACAGAAGAAATCTGAATAAGACACGCCCTTTTTGTTTCCTCTGTCTCTGTTCTTCTGGCGGTCGTTCGGCGTTTAGTTAATTGAGAGTAATTGTTCTAACTAGCCCAGCAATGACTTCGGCTCAATTACACTGAGGTCGTGAATATTCACGGTCGGTGTCAGCCTGTTTTCATTTTTATATTTTGCCTACTTTCCAGCAGCCACTTCGGCTACAATAACTGATTTGCAGTATCTCTCAAAGGCACATATGAAGCAAGCATCCATTAAAAGCTTTGAAGTTTCGTCTATCAAGGCTTACGACGACAATTCCTACGCTTAATAATGATAGACACGCAACGAAAGCCACATCAGTGCCGATTAGCCGGGTGCCGCCGACGCGTCTAGCAGTTCTAGTGGCACGTTCTAGCGCGCGGCGCCGCGCGCCTTCAGTACCGAGCGACTGCAGCGCCGCCGCTGCGGTCGACGCGGAAGGCATCAGGCGGCGAGGCGCGTTCACGCCACTCAACAGTTCTAGTACACTCTAGCTTCGACTCCATCGAAAATGACCGCCATGGCCGGGATCAAACCTGCGACGTTCCGGTAAGCGGCCGGGCACCGCACGCACTCTACCACCAAGACAGCCTTCACTACGACTACAAAGCTCTGGCTTGGGTCAGTTGGTTCATCGCTGAAAACATGGACGAGCAGCGCAAAGAACGAGGACAGTGAACGCACAAGAATACTGGACGGGTGCACATGCAATATGTGAAATCGACTGATCTGCAACAAATAGTCTAAAAACGTCAACAGCATGCGTCTGAGCCATGTGACCACTGAAGAGTCAAGACAGTTGGGCTGCGGATAGCAAAGGTTGGCTTTAGATGAAGAATATCGTGGGCTGTAATCGACAGTTCCTCGCAGTGAGTAGTTTCTGAGAACCTCAGCTATTCGCTAGCTTTGTAGCGCTCATCGTGTGCCCGCTATTATATCATTAGCAAACAGACGGGGGGGGGGGGGGGGTAGAAAAAAAAAATAAACCACTATTTTCGGACACAAGCGCCGAAGCCTTGTATCACAAAGGACAAATTATTTCTTTTTGTTTTTTTTTCCTGTTTATTTCGTTTGTCTTGTGTGCATACGTACGTGTATACATTTCTTCTGCGATTTTTAATAAAGCTTCAGATATTAGTCCGCGCTTGTGATTTGTGTTTTAAATAACTAAAACACAGTGAAAAGTGTTTTAGTTATTTTTTTCCGTCGTTCAATTTACTTAATAATGCACTCGTAAAAAGTTGCTCAATGTCACTGGTACTTAACTATTCCTCCCCTGGTGTCCTATAAAAACGACACAAAGAAATAGTGTTTTAAATTGTTCCATGAGCAACTAATAAATCCAAAGGAGTGTCTAGGCATCCTCAATACGCTTAGGCTATTAAAAGTAGTACTTTTTGCATAATTACCTTGTCTGGAACTTTGAAAAGTTTACAGCGAGATGATGGAAGTGTAAAAAGATAAACACTGCCGCAAATATGTAATTAATTTTACTGCTGCTTTCTGTAGCTGGGGTAATTTTCTCTTCTGTTTCTTTAATGTCGGACGGCTTACATACACTTTGGGTATTCCATAACATTTACGTGCCACCCGCCGTCTTGTACAATCTTCATGTCCTAAATATAGAACGCCAGAGCGCAGTGGTTGTCAAAGCTCCGAATGCATTGAATGCTGTTCCAAGTCCGTAGCCGTTGTGTCAGCTTCCAATGTTCCGTTAGCCTCTTCGGAAAATCAACGTGGAGTAGTAGCTAATTTGTAAGAGGATCACAATGGCGCGATTGCACATAACGGGTCCCTGTACGCATACTGCACCATAGGATGGCTGAATGCGGGACCTAGACGATAATGCCAGTGAAGTGCATTTATTTCAGTTTTCTCTTGCAGGCATGGACGAACATAATTTCCGCGCATCACAGGAGGATTCAATGGTCTATGTTGAAGCTAGATATTCCAAAACGTCCAATAACGTGACGGTAGTAATTTAAGTGCAGTAAAAAGCTCGCTGTCAAAAGCGCAAGTTACATGTGTTAACAGGCTGCAAATAAATAATATTAAAATTCACTAGTTTTCACGTTACACGCACTAAGCGCTGATGTCCTACATATTCTCCACAGACTTGAGAGCAATGTCGCGCGTAACACCTGTGGGAATATTGCCTTCCTGAGAAACCGAAGAAGCGATGTATGGTATTTAACGATGGTGCCATAATACTGCTCCCTCCGACAGGGAGACCGGGTCTATCGCTCTAGAGCTGAGCTTTTCTTCAGAAGCTCAGAAGGAATGACCCTGTAGAGGGACAAGGAGTCTTGCGAGGATAGAGGACATTACGCTATTTTTATTATATGCTGATGGTATTGCCGGACTTCATTATTTTTGTGCTCTTGCGGGGGTAGTAAATCAAGATCAAAAATAAAAAAACCCTGCCCATCAAAAATAAAAGTGAGGGCTGACAGGGGAAACGTGTGCCCACATTTGATCGCCTTATCGTGGGGCCACCGGGTGGTTTTAAGAGTTAGGCACGAAATGTTATTGTTGGATAGACTCTGTGATTTTTTATGTTTAGCAGTGCACACTAGCGCTTCCGGTGTATTTCGGCGATAGGACAACAATTCGTTTATATAATTGCTAGGCTATCCTCTTTCGCCTGTCCTCCTTTGCGCTTTGTGTTTTTTCTCCTTCTCTATGAAGATCCTTGCTTAGGCAGGAAATACAGTCTAGTGGCAGTCTAGCAGAGCTCAGCTTGTGGCAGAAGTCAGACTGTAGGAGACGGTCCAATTTTCGCTGACATCCTAGCGCTGGAAGAGGCACGGTTGGCTCCGTTCATGGAGACCGCTACCAAGCGCACGACTCTCGAAAGCACAACGCCTTCTACTAGAAGTATGTACCTTATATATTCCGAAGTTTACCTGCCATAATGCTGAGCAGTCGTTCAGTTACTTTTCAAGTATACGACGTTTTCTACACATCTTAACAACGCCTCTTACCCGCCCCGGTAGTCTAGTAGCTATGGTGCTTGACGGCTGACTCGAAGGTCACAGAATTGAATGGAAGCCGTGGTGGGCTCAGTTAGACGAAGCCAAAATGCTAGAGGCCCGTGTGCTTAGATTTAGGTGCACGTTCATGAAATCCAGATGGTCGAAAAAGCGGCCTGTAACGCAACGAAATCTGTCAAGGAACTCAAGCGTTGCACAATACGTGCGATTGGTCTTATTGAGTTCATACGAGACACTATTCTAAGCGTTTTCTAAATCACTTCATTGGGATTTGTAGAATTGGCGTTATGGATATATGGTGGGTTTAAGTGCCGTAGGGGCTGCTTTCGTAAGCACCCTCCTAACAATATTTACTATCACTCTACTAGCGTAGCTCGCTGCCCATCTTCGCATTGACACCGCCGAACGTTAGCTTGTCAGTTTCATTAGGTTGAACTAAATTGCGGTAGCGAGAGCTTTCCGCATGTATTCGCCTTCTATTTTTGCCACTGCGCATGCGTTACGGCCAAATACTCCTTGCGTTAGCACTCCAGGCCCTATTTTTTGACAATAGCTTTCCCATCAAAGCCACCGCCAAAGCACTTCTGCATCCATCTCGTAAAAGGTCCGGGTGCGATACATTTCGGGAAAAACTTGGCAGTGGGCTAGTTGGTTAAACATTATCGATGATTTTTGCGCAAACTTTTGCGCTCATATGTGCCGTGTGTGTGGTCTTTCTCTGTCCCCAGTCACTTGTAAAGTTTGCGCAAAAATCATCGATAATGATACATTTCGGTTTCATGTATACGGCGGACCAACTTCATTTGAAAGCACCTAATGCGCTTACGCAAACTCAACTATCCCAAATACCCTAAGGTTTGCTCAACCAACTCTCAAGCCCTTTATTATACGCGGCTCCGCTGCAACGCTTCTGGATGGCGTCGTACCCATCATGAGCATTCACGAAGTCATTCACACGAACTTTTCGTTATAAGTGAACGGTGCGATGGACACGCAGTTTTCCAAATGAGGTAATCCTGGGGAATGTTCGAGCAATTACATAAAAGAGATGTACATCTCCTTCAAGAGCGAAGCTCTAGGCCAGGTTTTTTTAAAAGTTCGAACAATTTGAGCCCCAGGATGCGGCAGATCCTACGCACCGTGCTATCAAAACATTATGATTGCCTGAAGTGTGTCCTTTGAGACACATCAACTGTTCGTATCATTCAAAAAGTGGTGCGAAGTGTACAGTATCTATTAAATACCACTTTCTACAAAACAAAACATGTACTACAAGCCGCGTGAGTTGAAAGTGCACCGTATTTGTTACTGTAATGCAGGCAATGAAGCGCGCTTGCATAATTCCTTCCTATGTTGCTTTACAGCCTTGTCAGCAACAGCGGCAATAAATGTTATACTCGCCATTTCGCAAATTCCAAATAAAGACTACGTTTATTACAAAGCGTCCTCTGTCCTTTAAGACACAGTTAACCAAAAACATCACAGGAAATTACACCATCTCCCGCTAAAGGGGACCATGAGGTGATGCGAAGCCGGAGCACTTGCACGATCGCGTTCCGTTGGCGTTCGTTGGGCATGCTACCGACCTCGCGTCGTGGAACGCGAAGAGGGACGCTACGCGCGTTATATCTTCCATCTAGCCTGGCCGTTAATTCTCACAGGGCGAGCGGGGAACGCGGTCAACAGGCGAGCGAGAGAGAAGAGAGAGAAGGGGAGGGGACGCGCATGCGCTCGAGCTCATCGCCGCGTTGCGCAGGAGAGAATTTCGGCATGTCTAGCCCGCATTTCAGAGGAAGAGTGGAAAGGGGGAGGGGAGAGGGAAAGAGGAGAGGGGAGATGGTGAGTGCAGAGGTGAAGTGGAGAGGGGGTGTGTGGAGAGGGTATGCGCATGCGCAGTAAGGGTGGTCACGCCGCACAGCACCACCACCGAATTGAGCTCCGCCTTAAGATACTTCGCATCTAAAATGCTTTAACTGCGTAAACTGCTTAAGTGAAACAATGTTAAAAGGGCAGTAAAATACTGAAAAAATGTCACATGTTCGGCTCAGTTTCACGCAGATACTTTGCTGCTGTTATCAGCAAATCCTACTGCAAATCTTCTCGAAGTTTTGCAAGCGTGGTTATTTCATCGTCATAATTATGACTTCTTGCGTTTTCCGCCGCCCTTTGGCCGAGAATTTTGGCTGAAAGCAGTTGAAACCTGTTCTGCTGCTGCTCAGCTCGCGTTCGTTTTTTTTTGGCGCAGTAGGTGGGTGCATTTCTGTTTCCAGCGCGGTGTTCCTGTCTAAAATCTTGTCCCCGAATAGATCTTCCGCAGTTTCCTCATTCGTTGGTCGTTGATCAACGCTCTCAATTTCCCCATCAGGCAGCTCCTCAGGGTTGTTGAGGTAGTGCAGAAAATACACCAAAAAATTACAATTCAACAATTCTGCAGTATATAAGTAAAATCATGTTTACTAATGTATATGCAAGCATCCTTCATCTTTTAATACGCTGCCACATACGAGAAGGACCAAAGAAAACGACAGACAACACAGGGTGATGCGTGAACTAAAAGCTTACTTTATTTCGAGCAAGGACAGACTTAGGTACACGCTCAAAATAAAGTAAGTTGCTAGCTTGCGCATCACCCTTTGTTGTCTTTCGTTTTCTTCGGTCTTTGTCAAACTCGGCAACGTTTTACAAGAGCGAAGCCCTACCAGCTAGCACCCGTTGTAGCCTTATTAGTATGCAAGCGCCTGAACACAACCAGGAAATATATATTTTAAAAGCACACTCACAACATGAGTTTGGAACATCTATAAAAAAATCACAGCATATCCACGGAGTGAATGATGATGAGTGGGCGAAGCTGCGGAGGTTCATCGGTAAACCGTGAATCTTCCGTGAATTCTGCCCAGTACATCATCACCGACGTGAGATCGGGCGCGTTTATACTAAAGGTTCGATGAGTTATGACGACTTGCAGCTCACTTTAATTTTACATGTACGCTGTGAATTTTCATTGTTTAGAAAACCATTGCTTTAGAAAACATCTGGCGTCTTTCGTTAAACAGCTGGCGTATTTTCGTTTTGCTTTAGAAACATCTGGCATTCTTTCGTTTTTCTTTTACAAAACATCTGGCGTCTTTCGTTGGTTTATTTCATCAATCAACGGCGTTTTGAACAAAATTTTTATTGTTTAATCACGCACAGGAGAAATCTCACCAGGCACTACCTTGCAGGTAAAGAATGGATGCTAATGGGAATGAGAGACAGAAGATGTCGGCCTTTAGCTAACGCTGCGAATTTTTTATTGTTCAACAACGCACAGGAAAAATCTCCCACCGGCACAACCTTGGAGGTCAAAGCGTAAGACTGGTTACGCACTACGACTACGACTACGAGGGACGAACGGGTGCCGCCTTAAGGAGCTTCGCCCCTAAAAATCGTTTTGTGGGAATCAATCTCGCAGGTTTCTCCAACGTGTCTTCACCTCCCCATTGCGTACAAAGGATGGTTCGTTTGTTATTCGTAACATGAAATGCGCACGCTCCGAACACGTTCTGGTAATCTGACGGCCATACAAATAATCCCTGGTCAATGACACATAGGCGTAAATTATACTAGAGAGAACTCGGATTTGCAATGTGAAACAACATCTACCTTGCATGCAACCAATCGCTTCATGCTGTGAACTATGCCTAACAAATGCGGCTACTGCAAGATCACATATTTTACCTTCATTGCGCTAAAAATGCTTGAGAATCACATTGGCGCAGCACGTAGCATGCGTCCCAGAGCAACTCACCGCTCCATCCCATTCCTGTTGCGACACGTCACAATGCAACTTCTATCAGTTGGTGGGACTTGCACAACCGGCTTGTCATGTCCCACATCCCGCTTTCTTCCTCAACTTCGTTATTTAGACGTTGTAGAATTCTTGCTTTACGTGCTTGGACGTGGTTGCCTCGCAAGGAAGGGGGACCCCACATGCTCACGATGGTGACATTGCAGTGAGCTAGAACCAGGGCCACAATCACCACCCAAACATAAATTGATACCGCAGATATTCAGAATAACCACAAAATTCTGACGGTGTTTCGCTCTCGGCAGTCCATAGAGAAACATATTACGTAAAGAGTGGCCACAAGGGTCGTCTGGCGGCCGAGCAATTGAGGGTCTGACCACTCGCCAGATGGCGTAGCGACGATCGCTTCCACTTCGCTTCAAAGATAGACAGCTTATCATGCCTCCAGCGGGCTGCATCACACGGGTCATATATTTATCAATGACATCCCCTCATCGGCATACCGACTCCATAGAAACGTTGATGCTGCGCCCGCTGCTCCGGTCATGTGCCGCTGGTTACGCCCTCGTCGCGATGCTTTTCCTTTTGTCGGCAGGAAAAAAAAATGCAGCTTCTTGCGTTCAACATTCTTAAAGAGGTGTTTATTGATACTGTTGGAGTGTATTTTTGCGTCCGTAGCATGTGCTTCTGCGCTTGCCGGGGCTGGTTCGTAAGGGTGGGTTGTGCTTGACGCGTTGCTGTCAATCCCAAACAATTCTTGCTGTTCTGCCTTTTCGTTACCTGCAATTTTAAGGATATCTGCGGAAGTTTGCTGTGTCGAGTAGGTTCTTGATAGTACGCTTGACACACCGGCACATCTGATTGTTACAGGACTTCCCCGAATAGGGCTTCGATCACGATGTAGCCGCAAACAGGATTAAATCGAGTGCTATGCGCGCATCGTTATCTTCGTCTTCCATGAAGAAGAGTTTAGCAACATGAGGATAGACGAATTCTCGTCTCACCTAGCCATATACAACTTCACTGTAATACTCTGGCTTAGGCCATTTGGTTGATCGCTGAAAACATGGACGAGCAGCGCAATGAACGAGGACAGCGAACGCACAGGAATACTGGTCGAGTGCACGTGCAACATGTGAAATCGACTAGTCTGCAACAAATAGTCAATAAGCGCCAACAGCATACGTCTGCGGCATGTGGCTACTGATGAGTCAAGAGAGTTGGGCCACGGAGAGCAATGGTTGTCTTTTGCTGAAGAATATTAAACACTTGAATTGAGATTTGCTTGCCATGTGTAGCTTCGAAGACTCCCAGATCCACGATGGCTATTAAGCGATCATCGTTTGACCAGTATTACATTATTAAAAAAAACAGCGGTACAAAAAAAGGCTTCTTCCGGAACCAAAACAAAATTTTTGTACTGCTTTTTTATTCTTGTGAGTAACCACGCTCTTGGATACATTTGTTCGGCACTTTTGAATAAACCTTCAGATGTGAGTCGGCGATTCTGCTCGTGGGGTGAAAAGTATTTTCGTTTCCTTAGTAATGCATCCCTACGAAGTCGCCCAAATGTCAATCGTACTTACCCTTTCGGCTCTGATGTCCTAGAAAAAGTAGACGAAGAAATATTGCTATAAATTGCGTCATGAGTTACTACGAAATCCGAAGAAGTGTCTGAGGTATCCTCAATATATTTGTGTTCCGAAGGCGCTTATTTTACGCCACTCAGCGACAATGCGAAATGGCGACAGTGAAGACAAAGCACGGACCCTCAGCGCAAGCGGCGCACTTTTCGGCAAGGAGCCGAAGAGGACGACCCACTATAGGGCGCTGGAGAGCGCAACCCATTACACAGTTTCAAGGCTTCACTCCAATTACCCCGAGTACGAAAAGGCAGCCGCCCGGCGAGCTAACACTGAGTACCGTGTCCGTGTTTTTTGCGCTACGTTTAATAATGGTATATTACCAACTCGCCCATGAAGACGACCTTCTGAAGAGAAACAAAGAATGAGATAGAAAGAAGCAGACAGAAGAGGAAGAAAGAAAAATAAGCTGACGAGAGCGAGAAAGGAAACAAATAGGTAGTGAGAGAAAGAAAGAAAGTAAGAAAGAAAGAAAAAAAAGCTACAGGTAGAAAAAAAAAGATGCAAGAAACAGAGAGGAAGGTAAAGAAATTGAAGAAAGAAAGGAAAGAAATAGTGGAAGGCCACCCAGCTCCGCTCTTCCCTCGGGCTTAGCACCACTAGTGCGAAACTACCGTAATTTTCTCATGGAAACCATCTGCTGACGCACTTTATGACTTAGAGTACTACATACACTGTACATCGCACTATATCAGCCTTGTGGGCCGCTTCTGGAACCAATAACTGCAACAGATCCGCCGAGTGCTCTTTCCTTTATGTAGCATTTGTGGCGCAAGCTTCTGCGACAGCTTTAACTCAAGCTATGCGTTGAATCTCCAAGGGTTTACGAAAATAACAAGCGAGAACACTATGTTTCGCAGGAAACACTGAACTTTGGTAGAAGATAGAGAGAATTGTAGACATCAAAGCGGCGCGTCCGACTCCGCAGACGAACCTGCGAGAAGGATCTCGCCCTTTCCTCAAGCTTTCGATGCGCTACGCACAGATGAGTCATGTGGAAGCTTCGCGAACCCGGATGCGACCCGATATAGGCGCACGGCGACGGAGGGGTCAGTCAGGGAGGGAGGCATTGAACGTGGAAGTTATGATGTGCAAGTGAGAGTTTGGCTTGGGCGCAGAGGTGATCCTTAATGATGTAGTGCGGTCGATCGGTCTTTAAAAAACTATCGAGAGTTGACGCCGTGGGAGCAGTGAAAACTTTTTAAGAGTTCGTCGAGGAGACATGTCATCACGGACTGCAAAGGGGAATGACTCAGCTCTACAATCCACGTTGAGGGACTCGTCAGGCGAATGAATATGAACTAACTTTAAGTGTTCTGAAATATTCCCGAGTGTTGGGATTTGAGCGCTTGTGAATCATTCTTCGCCCATGTTTGTTAAACTCCTGTGAGTTGGCTGTGATTGATACCAGCCAAATGTGCATGTTTATGTGATGTTTGCACTGCCTTCACTAACAATATATTTTGTTTCTATTCTCAACTCTTCGATCCACCGCCGTTCGCTGGCGCGCTAAGAGGACCTACCCTTAAATTGTCCCTGCTTTGTCAGGGCTTGAAATCTACCCGGCGACTGCCTCTCTACTAACGGGGTTAGTGAGACTGTCTATACCCCCTTAAGCCGCGAATTATGGTCGACTGTCTGCAAATGTGTCAAATTCGTACAACATAATTCTAACTAGGATTTACAGTTGGCTATTTGGTTCGGTACTGGTTCCGTTGCGCTGCTTTCATAACAATTCTAGGGCATTCGACATTAAATGCCAAGAAAGAAAATGAAGTAATATGTTGTTTTCTGCAGGTGTAGTAATAATTGTAATTAGAGTGTATTAGTACTTCGTTATTACGCGCTCACTCACGTTCAATTTTTCCCTTAAAAGAACAAAATCGTACGCTCGAAATGCATACGCAATTTGTTTTCTGTTGTACTCCTTCATAGCAAAGGAAAAATAATGTATGGCAGCTCCACTACTGCGAAACCTATGGAAATACGTCGCACGGGCACCCAGTGTTTCCCGTTCGTAGCGATCCCACTGCTCCGTTTACCAAAGCGTCAACGACGAAAACGTTTGAGATAAGCATGTAGGGCTTTCCCGGCACGAGTAGAGTCTTGTTAGGGAGATTCGCAAACACGGTGTGCGACTTCTGTGCTACTTTTTGCTGCGCTCTATTGACTTCGTGATTGTCACGGCAGCTGAGATACACGTCGTCTGCAGCGAGTTCCGTCAGGTTTTTCCCCCATCAGATTTAGTCATGCAGCGACGCAGCGCCTCGCCGGTGCAGCGCCGACGCAGAGGTGGCGCAGGTGGAGGGATTTAGCGATATCAAGTCAACTGATGCGATTACTACTTGGCCATTTCTGTGAAATATATTACAGCGAAAGCTGTTATGAGATCATTTCACCGGCCGTTTTTGGCGCCGTAGTTGTCCGCCGCCGCCGCCGCCGCCGGTGTCCGTAACCAGTATCGCTCGAAATAAAAAAAAAAACGAAATAAGAAAAAAATTCCAGGATAGAACGAGGTTCGAACCTGGGCTCTCTGCGTGGAAGCCCAGTATTCAACCTCTGAGCCATGCCGGTGCTTGAAACTGCTTTGCAAAAAGGTCCTATACAGGCTTCATGTCGGGAAGGAACCACATTAGCATATGCAATATTGCGTGGTAGAAGAGTAAAATAAGCACCAAGCGTCGCACAACGCGAATTCTATAACTAGGCGTCACACAATGCGAATTGCGCAACGAGTAGGTTGTTCAATGCTTCCAACCAATTACAAAGGGCTCTGCCATACTTCTTCGTCGTCATCAGACACAGCATCAACAAAGTGCGCATAATGCCTTACATGCGTTTAGCAGGTACCAATGCTCTCCGTAGAATGACGAAAAATGGCACAGTGCCTGCTGCCCTACTTCTCAAAATTACAATGATTTATAGCGTAGTGGGTTCCTCGCAATTGCACTTGTATTGGTTGCCAAGGAAGCCCATAAGCGCATGATCCATTTCCTCGGGGTCTCAGTAAAATTACAATGATTTATAGCGTAGTGGGTTCCTCGCAAGTGCACTTGTATTGGTTGCCAAGGAAGCCCATAAGGGCATGATCCATTTCCTCGGGGTCTCAGTAAAGTTCTTCGCCCCCCCCCCCTCCCCCGCCGTCTCTCTCCCACGTCAACGTATGTTATACAGCATGACGGGAGAGGGAAAGAGCGACCGGGCGTCACCCAATGCAAATTACATAACTGGTGGGCCGTTTAAAGCTTCCAACCGATTACAAAGGGCTGGGCCATAATTCTTCATCGTCATCAGTCGTCGCGTCCACAAAGTGCACATAATGCCTTACAGACGTGTAGCTGATGCCTCGTTTCTCCGCAGAATGACGAATAACGGCTTAGTAGGTGCTTCCCAACTTCACAAAAATTGCGATTTATGGCGTAGTGGGTACCTTTCTAGTGTAATTTTATTGTAGCCCCAGGAGAGCTTACAACGGACTCTAGAAACGCCGCTCTTCCAGCTTTCGCTGTTACTGTGGTGCGGTTTCAGCGCAGGCCTGGCGTTTTTTATTTTAGATCTTGCTCGCTCATTTTAACCAGGGCTTGAGCAATGCTAGCTACGTTATGGCCTGTATTGAGAGCGCTACTGTGAGCTTCATCACGCCACACGAGATGGATGGACGACACGCCAGGCTCCGCACCTAAAATACAACCTTTGACGTTGGTATTGGAACGCGACGCATCGACCGAGCCATCGATCATAGTAGTGTCTTCACCATGGTGGTCGACTGCAGTCATACGCAGCACATTTAGGTTTTGAGAGACACGGTGGTTATGCACAAGGTTCAATTCATCCTATGCTGAACGTGTCTTGCTCTGTCTTGGCTTCTAGTGTAACACCCGTATTCAGAAACCTACCTTACCTTCAGGCCACGAATTGACAAATCAGCCTCAAGACAGCGCGTGACTTCAAGCTCCCCAAGACAGCCATTCCATTTCATAGACGCTCCAAACGCCTTATTTCGTCAAGTCAGTGTTTGCTCGTGGTGCGACGATAATTACGAAACCTGCGAAACACGGTGTTTGGACCAGTGAGGACATGGAAACACAAAATGTGGTGTAATGCAGCATCCGCAAATAGACACTCCGTCAAAGCCAAACCATGGAAACGTAGCCTAAATAAATAATAAATAAAAACGTGAGAGTCATTTATCAATGTCGTGCTGACTATGTTGTTTCTAACGGCAAAACCGCCAGCAGCGCTCGTGCTGCTTTATTTCACAAACAATGTCGTGGAACTTGGCCTCCGCGATTGGCTCCGGCAATTCGCCTTTGCTGCGGTGCGCTGCCGTCGTTATTCATGAAGGCCACGGTGCGGATTTAACGTCACCATAAAATTCGTTTTGGTTTTCTTTCTCGCAAACCATAGCCTGGGCACACTCGACAAAACAAATGAGCATCTTCTAATGTGGCATCACAGGCTATCCCTGAGCAGGCGTTGTGCATGCGAACTGAAACGCTCCTAGCGCCACCATGATGCTGCGTCTGCGGTGCTAGGCTGCGTTTCACACACACGCCGCTATGCTTCAAATTCAAAGACCGAATCAAGAGTGCTGGTGTACAGACCTGTTTCTCAAAGCCGTATGATGGAGCGAAGCTTGCCGGAATGACGCGTTTCGAGTTGAAATCCAGGGTTTGATGGAATCCCGTCTGGCCGGGAGGATGCAAGATCGTGAACAAGGCTCTCGTGCGGGAGCCAAAGCGTCTACTTTGTTTTAAGTAGTTTTTATTGTGGTCGGTGTTTATTCCTTTGTTAGAGCGCGTCAGGTTGAGGAGGATTTCTGAAACGCGGTTGCTGCGCCTGGAGGCGGTGGCAAGTCATGTTTAGGTTGTGGAGCGTTTCTGAATACGGGGTAACTGGCGAGAACAGGTTGCGGCCACATATCTGGACTTTGCGCCTCAATGGGGATATTATTTTTGTACGCTTTGTCCACATACCTTGTCTACATACGGACTCGAGCCTGCCAGTCTCTCCCCTCTACGCCTTTGTCTCCCTCCCCGCCCACAGGAACGAATGGACTAGAGGAAAGAAGTTTCGCTCTAAAATGCTGCGCACGTACGTATAGTGAACTGAACCGAAGAGAACATTTGGTGCCTGTCACTGAGAACCGCCTGCCGGTCGTTTGTTAAGGGCGCTAAATGGGTGAATTGTAGGGGTGTGCGAATATTGAATGTTCCGAATCGAATACGAAGCGAATAGTGATGACACCGAATCGAATGCGGATACTAATCGAATACCCTTCGAATAGTTTTCGAAAAATAAGACACCCATCTTCGAAACACACCTAGAACTGCACAACATTTTATTTGCAACAAATATTCACAAATTTTACCAGATAGCATTATGGTTACATTTAACTGACGCAAAATATCACAATCATGAATTGATGTAAGCTTCTATACACCAGCGACTTGAGCCTTCTAAATACTTTGTAACTATGTTGAAATACAGCAGTGACTACAGTAATCAAGGCCATACTTTGTCGTCTGCTTTTAAATAAAATTGACGCGTAAAAACTAAGCAATTTTGAAGGTAACACCACCTATAGAGGTAAAAATGAAACAGATAAGCCTGTGATGACAGCATGGGCCTTGGCCCCGACAGCATACGTATATCATTGTTGAAAGCTGTATCTGCAAGAACAATGTACGCAAACACAACCCTTGCGTCTGTTATTTATGAAGCTGAATGAAGCTGTAGTTCGCACCTTATGTTATTGCAAGATGAAGACAGGAACTGATTAATGCGATGCAGCTGCAGCATTGTAAAAATTGAGTAAGAGGGGAGCCTTCAGAAAAAAAATAACTTACGGCTGGTAATCAACATAGTGTCGGTAGTCTCGTAAAAGTTTGGACTGCATGCATCTTGGTAATTTAGGAATTAAAGGAACAAAAATTTCCTTTAACTGTTCCACAGTTTTGTTGTTTTGAGGTTCTCCCGTCAGTGATGATTATTCGAAAAATATTTGGCATTTCGGATATCTACTGTTCGATTGAGTACCGAATCGAATACAATGCTACTCAATTCGTTATTTGAAATTTTTGAATATTCGCACACCCTTAGTGAATTGGGTAGTTTATTTGGAGCTGTCGGCAATGTCTGGCTGTTATAAACAACACGAAGCTGCTATGTGTGGATGACAACCGTTACCACTCTTAACTAAACCGAACCTGCGTGTGTGAACCCCACTTTCGGGTCAACAGTGGGCCCGTGACCAGGGCAGCAACTTGATGGCATTTCTAATGATAGTACTGTCACTATAGCTATTCAAATTAATTCTATTCAAGAATTTCAAATAAGCTTAGGTGTTTCGTGTGGAAAACATTGTTGCCCCTAGGTATTTTCGGAAACATTTTAAGATTGAACGCATACTTTCAGCAAACACTTGTCGCAGAAGCTTGCGCCACAAGCGCTGCTGAAAGGAAAGAGCATTCGGTGGATCTGTTATTGTGCTGGCTCCAGCGGCAATCACATACGACCGTCAACGTTGTTCGGGCACGTGACAGTAGATATAGAGCTCGAAACCTTTTAAGTGCCCCACAAAACGCGGAGTATGGTGCCAAAAAAACAAAAAAAAACTGGCGTGTCCTGAACAAGAAACCAGAAGTAAACTGGGGTTTGAGACAGACTCCAACAGAGTTATTCTGCGTGGCAGACAAGTATTCCACAACACAGCCATGCCAGTGCTTGAAGACGATTTGTAAAAGGCCTTCTCCAGCCGTCATTTAGGGCCGGGAGCCACAATAAGAGGTGTCATAGTACATGGCAGCAGCGTAGAATTACTCCAGGCGTCAGACTATTTCAATTGCGCACAGAATGGGTGGTAAATAGCGGCCAGTTCACTAGAAAGATTTGAGCTATAAATTCACCAGCCACAGTAGAAGAAAAAATCACGCGGTTCCTTATGCATGCACTTATGACGACTGGAAGGCTAAAGCCATCTTCTTTTTCTTGAATGCTTTCTGCACTTAACATGGGTTTGCACTGCCTCCAAGTTAGCAGGCACCTCACCTGGTTTTGCATTGCCTCCTTCCGTTGCCTCCTTGCTACGATGTCACTTGATGACGTCATCACGTGACGTGACAGTGACGCCATGATGACGCTTTAATGACGTCAGAAATTTTGGTGATCTGCGAGGCTATCATGGCGTCATTAGGTGACGTCACCACGTGACGATGAGTTTTTGCGCCACTTGTCCCAAACACCGCTGGATGCCGACGCCGCCGACGCGGTGCGCCGACACCGATGGTCAAATTTTGCGGTGAATGAGGCATCTAAGGTTTTCGCCTTAAAATACGCGGACATTGAAAACCCGGCTTGCAGCAAAAACCATTTGAAGCAACGAGGCTTGGCAAAGGTTTCAGCTCCACCAACGTGAAAACTGGGGAGGCATGAATGATGCAGTGTGCGCCGGTGTTCCAGCTTCAACGGCCCTGCGTCGGTGCTTTCTTGCTCCTTACGAGTTTGCAGTTCAGCGTCCATCGCAGACAGACCGTTTCAGGAGCCAACGCGCGCCGTTCGCCCTCTCGCCGCACGGCGCGCGCTCACTGGGCACCGGAGAAGCGCTGGTGAGAGGAGCCATCTCACCCTTGCTGACTCAGTGGCGCCCCCTCTTGCACTGGACCCGTTTTAATCATATATATGAGAGGCCGACTTGCCGTAAGTTGTCTTCGTGTTACGCACCGCAATATGCGATAAAATATGCTTTACAGGAGAAAACTTGGCATTTAAAACCAATTTTGAGATGTAATTTAACGAATTTCCCCTAATAATGCACATAAAGCCTGATTATTCCTTTATTTTAAGGTAGTTTGAATCATGTTAGCTTATGCTGAAGAGGTTTTGACTAATTAAACAATTGTTTGGGCCATACATTGACAACTATATTACCGTGACGACGACATCACACGTCGAGAAGCCGAGGCCATAGGGTGTAAAAATCGTACATATTATCCTTTGGGAGTAGCATAAGTGATGCGTAAGCGTACAGTGTTATTGTATTTTGCGGCCGTCTCCTAGCAGACTTTTTCGGGCGCATCGCCATGACGTATTTTATCATCTTTCCAGCGTGCGTCAGGTTTGTGAAACGGCACTTTCGAAAGGCGCTACACGTGACCGCCGAAAGGAGAGGTTGACATTAAAGTTTCGCGAAGTACAAATTCTTGCGCTATTTGAAATTCTCCATGCCGGCTGTATATCTCCTACAGTAGCATTGTTCATTTACCACAAAAATTCAACAAAGTCTTCGTCGAGGATGTTCTCCTTCTACCTTTGTTTTGCAGAGTGGGTACAACGCATTCATGAGTTTCAGATATATTCGTAATATGCAATCGTGGGTGAGTTACCTTATAATAAAAAATTACACCATCTCCCGCTAAAGGGAACCATGCGTGGATGCGAAGCAGCGGGGCCATGGTTAGCTTGAACGGGAGATGGCGTAATTTTTTTTTCTTGCGTTCTCGAGCCTGTGCCTTCCTCTGGCGTAGAGTCAGCACTGTTTTCCAGTCTCTATCTAGCTCCCGCTGTGTGGAACTCCTGGCGTCCGAGGTATTCGACTCCCGCAAAGTAGCAAGATCATGTGCGTCTGCCTCTCTGCAGTCCATGCAATTGGTGTCGTCGTGGGACTCTTCAGCGAGGGAAGGAGAGCACGAGCGCCCCGCCCCTAGAGCCACGGAAGCAGAGGCGGCCATCGGCCGCTCGTGCCATGTCAAGATGCCGGAGGCGTCACTGCTGCCTACTCGTCGCAGGAGAGAATGAGGCGCGAGAGAAGGGGAGTGGAGAGAAGGTGTGTGAAGAGGGTTTGCGCATGAGCAGTAAGGGTGGTCACGCCGCACACCACAACCACCGGATTGAACTCCGCCATAAGCTGCTCTGCATCTAAAAGAGAGAGAGATAGAGGCGGGTATGTAGCACAGTCGTTAACGGAACGTAGACAACGTAATCGGATAGGGAGGGAATAAACAATTGTTCAATGAAATATTTCGCACATCTGACGTGGGTGGGGCTCTTCGTGTGGGTCTCCACTAGCTACAGCGGCATGCCTGGCCTGGTCCAAGGTTGCCCGTTGGCTTCTAAGGCCCTATTTGGGCAGTCGCGCCTTCCGCGACCAGTGTGGTAGTGTATCTGTATGAACGAGGAGTTCGCCTGAACGTGATGCGAGGGTCACTGGTACGTGATGTGTGTTGGTGTCCCTCCCTCTGATGTGGTTGGTGTCCCTCCGCACCAGGGGCATCTTTATTTGCATTTTTATTTGCATTTTTATTAGCCCTCTCAGAGGGCTATTGCAAGAGAGCAGTAACAACAAAAAGCATTTATAACAATAACGGAATTGAGCGTCTGTTACACATAATGATTTTCAACAAGAGTACTCACAAAATCATTCAGCGGGAGTGAACATAATCGGCCCGGTATGGAATTTCATATTTCTATAGTGCGGGGAAAGAAACTATATTACTGTATCACTGCGGGCAAAAAGTCTAGCAAGATTAAGTTCTTGAAAGTTACGCGTAGAGGAAGGCTTGGCAAAAGATAGACAAGCTGTGCTTGAAATGCGGCATGACTTGTTGATTATGTTCTGAAAAGTTTTAATGACTCTACATCACGACGAACTGAAATAGGTTCTAGCTTTAATTCATGTAAAGCTGACGAGGGCGAGAAGTAGCGGTCGTGCCTGCGAAAAATGAAACGCACGGCTTTCTTTTGGCTGCTTCCAGTCTCAGTATGTCGCATTGTCTCTGAGTTGACGAAACCGTGGAGGTCTGTTCACCTGAGACAATTGTCACCATCCCATTGTCTCCGTATTCCAATGGGATGTATCTTAGATAGTACGTGAAAGTTCAGGCATGTTTTTGTTTGCTGTCGGCGCCAGTCTCTGGACTGCTGTGAGCCCAGTGTCAAGTTAGGTGGCGCGCACAAAAAAACCGAGTACACTATGAGCATTGCGTGCAAGCAAGAAATGCTCTGACGAATTTTGCTGCGGAATAGACGGCGTAAATGGGCCCTAAAGAACTTTTGTACATGGTCACGAGATACTTCTGACTGGTAGTCGACGCTCCTGCGAACATGTCAGCCGTACATTGTAGTGCAACTATAATATTTGATTCTGATGTTCGAAGGAGTACTACAGATATACTCCTAAATGTTGCATAAGTAGGAGCATAATGCGGCACAAACACTTTTTGCAATCTTTTCTTCCAAAAACGAGCAGGGACTGCAACCGCCTTCCCCCCTCCATTGTTGTCACTAAGGACCAAGGGCTGTTCAAGTCCGCAGTGTCGAGACACATTACGGTGTAACTGCACTCTATTGTTTTTCGTTTTCTTTTTGTTGTTTTTTCTCTTTTTTAACTGTTGTCATTTGTTGCATTTACTTCACTGTTATTATTTTTGCCACGTTCATATTGTCACGTGGTCGTGACGTCGTCGAAGGCAGCAGTCAGCACGTCAGAAATGAAACTCTTTATTTGGCCGAACTTGTGGCCGGGAAACTGAAAGACAAACTACAGCAATGCACTGACAGCGGCGAACAGGGCGTCGACCGTCGATCAACTGACAAGCGGTCAAGCGCGGCGGCTTTTATACAGGCACTATCGAACTTTCCAGCAATATCGCTGGTGGCGGCTGTATCTCTCCACAAAGCTGGAACATTCGCGTGCGGCGCGCAATCATAACAAAACGATCTACTACAATCGCCAAGCTTCACGATCACTGCTTCTCGGACAGCGTCGAGCGTTGATAACCATCCTTGCTGGTGAAACCCGAATACAAACAAATAAAACAAGAAGTGGGCGTGGCATTGCCCTCCCCTGAAAAAGCATCATCCCGATGCTTGAGAAAGAACAAAGAAGAGAAAAGAACAAGTGCATACATAAATAAATTACAATGACAAAGGAAAAAGAGTCCCCAGGTACGCTAACGCGCAAAGAACGGCTTAAGGCGCACGACATGGACGACTTCAGGTCGTGCGCGGCGTCGCTGGGAGTTCGTAATGCCGTCCGGGATGACCTCGTAGTCAACAGCACCGAGACGTCGAAGAATCTTGTATGGCCCGAAGTATCGCCGAAGGAGTTTTTCGCTAAGCCCACGTCGGCGTATTGGCGTCCAACCCCAAACACGGTCGCGGGGCTGGTATTCCACGAAGCATCGTCGAAGATTATAGCGACGGCTGTCGGTGTGCTGCTGGGTCTTAATGCGCAGGCGAGCGAGCTGTCGAGCGTCGGCGCGTTGTAAGCAGGGCTGGGCAGAGATACTCAGAAAAGTATTCCGGAATACAGATATCGAAATACATGAACTGGAAGCCTAAAATACAGATACTGAGATACATTTGCCTTTAACGTAACGGGATATTTCAGAGATACTTTTGCAATGACACAAAAAAAAGTATTCCGGAATACAGTTACAGCGATACAGATACTGGCATACTTTTTTTATTTCAAGGATGCTCATACTACGCAAAGACACGTATTAGTGCAGCATGATGTTGTAATTAAAGTTAGAGCGCGTCGAAACGTTCAGTTCATTTATTTATTTATTACAGTACCCTCAGCGCCGTTAAGACATTGCAGGGGAGGGGGGCGGACAAAGTACATAATTAGCAATAATGACATAGGATTGGACACCGAAATCGACATACTTGGCGAACAAACTAAGATATACTAGACATAGCACACTTTAGGCAAATCACTCGAATCACTGATGAATCTCTTCTAGTGCACTAATGAACCTCAGTGAATTGAGAAAAAGCACACATTTATTTTGAAGATCTGCTTTGCTAAGAAGGTTGCTGTGTATGCTTCTCAAATAGGCTGCCTTCTAACAGCGTCGGTTCAGCCTCAGCACAAGACTCACGAAAAAAAAAGTGTGTCTACCGCTGAAGGCGAGCACACATTCGTGTTATAGTGAATAAATACCGCCTTCATAGCCGGATTGCCCTGCAGCGTGGTGATATCTCTTCCCGGGTCATCTAGATACCGAAACACTTCCGCCCTCACTTAGGTTGTTCTGACTGTTCAGAATCCGAAGTCGGTCCCCATCGTCGGAATTCTCAGCCGTCTGATCCTGTCGGCTTCGATGAAGCTGTCACAACCACCGACGCTACCAGCACCCATTTTAGAAAGCCGCCACAGGCAAAGTCGGCTCCGGCGGTGGGGGAGCCTTCTACCACAAAAGACCGTTTCACGCATGTCATCAATTAGGAACGCACATTGACATTGGAGAGGTGGCTGAAAGCTCGTCAAAGATAGCCATCTTCTAGTCACTTCCGCCGCGACGACGGGAATTGCTTTTGAAAGTGTCGCCGCTTTGAGAAGTGAACGCCCGCGAAGCATTGCAAAGCCTGTTCCAATGCGGTATCCGCGCGGGGGGTCGCGAAGTAATGGCTTGCCACCCGAAAAAAATTAGGCATGCTGCACTGACCTTGAGAGACAGAGACTTTCGTCGGCAGAGGCCGACAACACTGCCCCCGCGATTCTGCCATCTGCGTTGTCGCGCGCTTTACCACATGGACCATTCTGTGCTTGAGGGGAAACCATCGCCGCCCTATCTGTCGGCGACCGGCGGGGCGCCTTTGCTTGTCTTGGCACAAAAAAACGTCATTGCCCCATTGGAAACACGCCTCAACTCATTTCCGACACAAAAAAAACAATGTAACGAAATACCCGTGTCCGGCATAGTATCGCGATACAGGCGGTACATCGTAAATGTATTTCACTACTGAGATACAAATATATTTTTCAAATGTATCTCGATACAGAAATACAGATACTCAAAAGTATCTCTGAAATACTATCGCGATACTCTTGTATCGCGATACTGCCCAGCCCTGGTTGTAATTAAGCGGCGGCGTCGAGGTTTTCTTCGTCGGTGACGTTCGGTAGCATGGCGTCGAGTGTCGTCGCCGGGCTCCTTCCGTAGACCAACTTGTACGGCGTCATCTGCGTTTTTTGTTGGACGGCCGTGTTGTCAGCGAAGGTCACGCACGGAAGGACGGCGTCCCACGTCTTGTGCTGAACGTCGACGTACATGGCCAGCATGTCGGCGATGGTCTTATTTAGACGCTCGGTGAGGCCATTGGTCTGCGGGTGGTAGGCGGTGGTGCGGCGGTGGCTCGTCTCGCTGTATTTGAAGATCGCCTGAGTTAGGTCCGCAGTAAAGGCGGTACCTCTGTCGGTGATGAGGACCTCTGGGGCGCCATGACGCAAGACGATGTTCTCCACGAAGACCTTAGCTACCTCAGCGGCACTGCCTTTGGGCAAGGCCTTTGTCTCGGCGTAGCGGGTGAGGTAGTCAGTTGCTACGACGATCCACTTGTTGCCGGAAGTCGACGTCGGGAACGGGCCCAGTAGGTCCATCCCGATTTGCTGCAACGGCCGGTGAGGTGGTTCGATTGGCTGCAGAGGTCCCGCTGGCCTAGTCGGCGGTGTCTTCCGTCACTGGCAATCTCGGCAAGTCCTAACGTAGTGGGCGACGTCGGCAGCAAGGCGTGGCCAGTAGTATTTTTCCTGCGATACATCAGTGGTGCAGGTGGGCCCCCAGGCCCTTCTCACATTCTGTATTCTGGCGAGCGTGCGGGAAACACCGAGGTGTCCAGCCGTCGGGTCGTCGTGTAGGGCCTGGAGGACTTCTTGTCGCAATGATGAGGGCACGACGAGAAGGTAGTGGTTCGAAGTGGCGAGAAGTTCTTCTTCAGGAGAACGCCGTTCCGTAAGAAAAACGACGGCAGTCCTCGCTTGAATACCTTCAGAACAACGGCGGTCTTGCACTCGAGGTACTCCATCAGGCCCCCCAGTTCCGCGTCGGCTCGGTGCCTTTCGGCGAAGTCGTCGGCACTTATAGTTCTGAGGAAGCAGTCATCGTCGTCGTCTTGCGGCGGCGCGTCAACGGGGGCACGAGACAGGCAGTCGGCGTCAGAGTGTTTTCGTCCGGACTTGTACACGACGGTAAGGTCGAATTCTTGAAGCCTCAGACTCCATCGTGCCAGACGACCTGAAGGGTCCTTCAAGTTAGCTAGCCAACATAAGTCTTCGAGAATCGTGTCGATGTTTCAATGAACAAGATTAAGAGCTGCGCTAGGGATTTGTGTGAAAGACTCAAACTTTCCAATCTTAGTTCTAGATTTGCTAAAAGCAAAAAAGATTTTCTCGAAGTATTTTTTAGCGCCAAGACGCACAAACCGGAGGTTCCTTTCCGCGTAATTGTGTCTGAAAATGACACGTGGCAAAAGTCAGTGGCTCTGTTCATACAGGATAAGCTCAAGCTGTTGCAAATCGACGACCCTTTCTTAGTGAAGAATTCCAATGATGTGCTCAAAACTATCAGCCCTCTTAGTAACGAAGGTCTGTATGCCTTCTCCATTGACATAAAGGATCTGTACTACTCCTTACCCCATGACCAACTACTGACATGTATTAGTGACAGTATCAAAAGCTTTGGGTGGATTGACTTCAAGGATGCTTCAGGTGTGTCGGCAAGAGGCTTTTTAGAACTTTTATCATTTTATCTGAAGTCAACGTTCATCCTCTGGGACGATAAGCCTTTTATTCAAAAACAAGGAGTGTGTATTGGGTCTTGTATCCCTCCGCTTCTCAGTGACTTATTTTTAGCCCAGCTTGACAAAAAGCTACTTAGCTTTTCCTCTGACGTAGGTACGTGGCGAATCTTTAGGTACGTCGACGATTACCTGATCATTTTTAAACGCGACCGAGTTCCCTCTGAACCTCCATTTGCTAACGTACTGAACTTGTTCCGACAGTGCCTAGACCCGTTGTCATTAACGCATGAACTGCCTACTCATGATGGAAAGCTCCGCTTCCTTGATATCAAATTCACGTTCCTTGATAACAGGACCTGCTGGCAGTATGATCCAAGGGGCAACAAGCAGTTCTTGCCGTTCAGCTCATCTCACACCAAACTCGTAAAAAGAAGCATCGTCAGACACTGCCTAGATAACGCTATCAGCAAATCTTGTGAACACTGTGTAAAGGACAGTCTCTGGAAGCAGTCCTCCCGCCTCTCGGAAGCTGGCTATCCCGTGCACGTCCAGGTGTCAGTCGCCGAGGCCTTGATTAAGAAATACCGGCACGCTAACCAAGGTCGTCGTTCCAACGCTGATGCCGCGCGAAACAAGATAGCTGTTGTGCCGTACATGCACAAAATCTCGCATAACATAAAACGGGTGGCGTCACGTGCTAATGTGCAGGTAGTTTTTTCCGCCCCGTGCAAGCTTAATTCTATTTGCAGACTGAGTAGTCCAGTACCGAAAAACGCATCTGCTTGCAAGATAAGACATAGGACTCAGTTCGTGGACTGTAGAGAGGCGGTGGTGTATCAGATTCCCCTCTCTTGCGGAAAGCAGTACGTCGGACAGACGGGGCGCTGTCTGAATGACAGGTTACGAGAGCACTCCAACCTTGTAAAGAAGGGTAACGATGGCTGGCTCGCGATGCATTGCAGAGCTTGTGGGTGTGACCCTGTTTTTGAGAGCACCAAGGTGTTATTGACTAACCGTGATGAACTAACGAGACTAATAGTAGAAGCCGCCGAAATCGCAAAGTTTGGTAGCGATTGTGTAAGCACGCCGTCCCTGTCCCTCTCAGAAAAAGAATTGTATTTTTTGAACATGCATTAATTTTGTAGTTCGTGCGCATATCTTCTGTAAAAGGCTATGATAAGAAATTTCACTTGTCTGCACGTCTCCTGTTAAAATCAGAATACTTCTCTGCGCATGACATCAGTACTTCTCTGCGCATGACATCTGGCTGTAGCGTTTGAGCATCACCGCTGTATATATTCGTGCTTCGGTTGAAATAAACCATTTTGTTGAAAGTTAGCGCATGTGTTGTATCCTCCCTTCTCGTCCCTGTGTTATTTTGCGCTGAAAAATTTTTCCTAATGTCTTACCAACAAGGCCGAATTTCTCCCCTTGTGAACTTTGAAGGGCCTGCCATAAAGGTAGGGGCGAAACTTTGACGTTGCCCAGAGGATGGCAAGGCATTCCTTTTCTGTTGTGGAATAGTTGGCTTCTGCCTTGAATAGTGACCGGCTAGCATAACTGATAACCATTTCAAGCCCGTCAGTCTTCTGCACAAGGACGGCACTGTGGTGAAGGGCGCGGAGTTCAAAGTGCGTGCCTGGTGAATTGCGCAGAGTTTGAAGTGCGCGCCGTGGAACCAAATCGAAGACAACGAAAAAGGGACTTGCACGGGCCTAGAAGAGCCAAAAGAATAAAGAAGTGAAATGCCAATAAGAGGGAGCCACAGCGATCGTTCGGAAGCACGCCGAGAGAGAGGAGAGCGAAGAGGAAGAAGCAGTAGCTGGGAGGCAGCGAGGAAGACGGGTCACGCGTTTCGGCCGTCGGGTTTCGGACCCGAGCCAAGACCTCGAACCCTCTCGACCGGTGACCTGAGGGTAACCATGGCTACCCGCTGCTGTTATTGGCGGGGAGTCGCTCGTGTGCTGATCCTGGTCCGACGTTCCTGTGCCCGTGGAAAGGTTTGAGCAGTCGGGCTTCGGGCTCGAGCTCGAACGAGGCTGTCCGGCCTGAACCCTTCTCGGAGCCAGTGGGTCGACATCGTCTCCTCTTCAACGAGGCTGCCCATACAGCGGGTCATCGAGCGGCTCAGCTTCGACGGCAACGGCGATTGCAACGCTCCATACTTCGCTCCGTGGCATCTTCACCACAGACCTTGGTGAGATCGGCGTCGTGTCTTCTCTTCTCTCCGCGACAAGCTGAATGCTACAGACTGAGGGATTAGGAACTAAGCACGTAGTTTATTCGTTCTTAGTGACTTGGCCTCTGTCGGAGAGTCAGTTATTTCTGTAGGGTACTCTTCTGTCTTTGTTAGTTGTGTGTTCTGGTTTTAGTGTTGTTATTAAATGTGGTTTCCGAGCGGTCTCGTCCTTTTGGGGAGTGTCTTGAGGTAGCGTCTCGGACATTCTAAGTAAACAAATAATCTGCACGTTGTGCGTAACCTAAAACCACAACGTAACATTGGCGTCCGCAGCGACAGGACGAGGCCATTTGTAAACATTGTTCGCGAGGCAAAGCTATTTTGAAAGATTTGTACGGCAGAGTTTACCGCCTTGGCCTTACGCATAGGTTTAGAAGGCGCAGAGTTGAAGGCATGTGTCGAGGAACGCGAAGCGCGTGCGCGTGACGAAAGGGCTGCAGAGCGAGAGGCCAAGAAGGAACAAATGGAGATGCAGCGACAGCTTGAGGAGCAATCTCAAAGGACGCTTCAGTTGCGTCTTCAATTGGCGGCAACCGAAAACACCCGAGAATCGGCCGTGGCGGACATAGGTCGACCAGCCCAAGGGCCATCGAAAGTAAATCCGCATAACTTCATACCGAGATTCGACAAGAACCGGGACGACCTCGACGCCTACTTGAAAAGGTTCGAGAACGTGGCTACGGGTCAAGAATGGCCTAGGGATAAGTGGGCTACGGCCTTAAGTTTGTGCTTGAGTGGCGAAGCTCTGAAGGTGTGCGGTCGTTTGTCTCCCGAAGAGGCACTCGACTATGACAGAGCGAAGCTAGCCCTGCTACAACGGTTTCGGTTTACCGCAGAAGGGTACCGAGAGAAGACAGTAAGCCTCAAGATGACGAAACAGGCAAACAGTTCGCCACGAGGCTCATGAGTTTTTTTGACCGTTGGGTAGAGGTGTCTAAGACAAAAAATATTCATCCGTTCGTGACCTCATAGTGGCCGAGCAGTTCGTGAGCTAATGTCATGAACGATTGGCACTATTCCTGCGGGAAAGGAACTGCCGCAAACTTGAAGAGTTGGCTGAAGCGGCGGATAATTTTGATGAGGCTCAACGGCAGTCGAACTTGCTCGTTTTTCGGGAGAAAACAGAAAGCGGCCTCGCTTCGAAAAGTGGGAGCTCAGCTCTGAGGCCGATACCACAATGTTTCGTATGTCACAAAACAGGTCACAAAGCGGCGGACTGTCGGACACGTTCGAAGCAACCGTATTGCGGGTATTGTCGAAAAACTGGGCACGATATTCAAGTGTGCACGAGGAAATTCACCACGCAGAAGACTTCATGTATGTGGTCTGAAGAGAACTTGGGAGACAGTGATAAGGCCGCTGGCGACAGACAAGAAGATAACATTACCGGGGCAGTAAATACGGAACGGAAAAGCACGAAATGCTGGATGCCGGTTTTGCAAGGCCTTTTGTTCGGCAAAACTGTAGCTGTTTTACGGGACACGGGGAGCAACACGACAGTAGTGCGACGTTCATTTGTGCCAGATGAAGCACTTACGGGGTCCACTACGACGGTGTTCTTAGCCGATGGCAGCAAAATAACTGTCCCAGAAGCAAAGGTGGAAATAGTTTCGCCCTACTTTTGCGGCATGGCAAGTGTGAAATGCATGACGTCCCCCTTGTATGACGTTATCATTGGGAATGTCCCAGGAGCTCGTGATCCCCAGGACCCGGACAATGGATGGAAGGAAAGAGGGACCATGAGGAAGGTGAGTCCGAATAAAGTAGCTAGTGGACTATACGAAAAGAAGGAAGATGTCGGCAGGACCCTGTTACTCGGGGAAATCAAGAGCACAAGCTCATCACCGGATTCGGGCTCCACCAAGTTAAAGGCCTGGGATGTAAACCAGCGAGAACTCAAGGATGCACAAGCGAAAGATAAGACCCTGGAGTCTTGTCAGAACAAGGACGGCCAAATCTTTTACGGGAGAGGATCAACACAATTTTCGTTTGTCATGGAGAAGGGACTTCTATATCGTCGTTACCAGATATCGTCAGGCAAGACAATACAGCAGGTCGTTGTTCCGCGCCTACTGAGAAGCCACATACTCTAGTTGGCCCACGAAAGCTTGATGGCCGGGCATCAAGGTATCAAGAGAACAATAGACCGAGTGCTGGGGTCTTTCTACTGGCCAGGAGTTCAGGAGGAAGTGAAGAGGTACGTGCGGTCCTGTGATATCTGCCAAAGGACTTGCCCAAAGAGTAAAGTGGGCAAGGCGCCTATAGGTCAAATGCCTCTAATCGACACTCCTTTCGAACGAGTAGCCGTGGATATCATTGGGCCCTTGAAACCAATTACGAGAAGTGGACATCGATACATCCTGACCATGGTAGATTTCGCCACGCGGTATCCTGATACGGTAACGTTGCCAGCAATCGATTCAGCGACCGTGGCTGAGGGACTGGTAGAAATGTTCTCAAGAGTCAAATTTCCACGGCAAATCCTATGCGATCAGGCATCCTGCTTTACTTCCTACTTGATGCGAGAGTTGAACGATTTATTAGCCATAAAGCACCTGAGCTCTACACCATATCACCCTATGTGCAACGACCTGGTCGAACGTTTTAACGGAATCTTAAAACAGATGTTGAAGAAGCTCTGCCAGGAGGAACCAAAATCCTGGGATCGACTGCTTGCACCGCTGTTGTTTGCCTACCGTGCAGTGCCGCAGACCACTATGGGGTTCTCCCCATTTGAACTCATCTACGGGCGGTACGTCAGAGGACCTCTCAGTCTGCTCAAGGAAGTGTGGACTGGAGAACACATCGGCGAGGAGGTCAAAACCACATATGGATACGTCCTAGACCTCCGGGATTGTCTAGAGAAGACGTTAAAAGTGGCCCACGAGAACCTTATGCGGGCGAGAGAGGCCCAGAAGGCTTATTATGATTGAAGGAGCAGAAATCGTCAGCTCGGAGTAGGTGACCGTGCTCTCATTCTACTGCCCACTACGACGAATAAGTTGCTCATGCAATGGAAGGGACCTTTTAGCGTCACTGGAAAAAAAGGAAATCATCATTACTGGCTGGACTAGGGACGCGAAACTAAATTGTTCCACATAAACATGTTAAAACGTTATGAGGACGGCCCAACGGAGTTAACTCCACAAACAGCCTCCTTCGTCGTGATGGAAGAGGACGAGACAGATACACCCCTTCCTGTATGTATAAATGACATAAGGGCAAGTGTGAAGGCAATTCCAATCGGTGAGGGATTGGAGGTGGACGAGAAAGCAGAGATCCGTCAAATTTTGGCTGAATACCAAGACGTGTTTTCGGAGGTTCCTGCAAAGACCAACCTCTTGGAATGCCAACTTCGCTTGACGACTTCCGAACCAATCGCTACACGTCAATACCCACTACCATTGGCAATAAAAAAGTGGTGGAAAAGGAGGTTGGAGAGATGATGAAACTAGGGGTAATTGAGCGATCTGAGTCCCCCTACAACTCTCCGTTGGTTATTATCAAGAAGCCTGACAACACGTATCGGATATGCATCGACTTCCGTCGAATTAATGATGTGTTGGTGTCAGATGCAGAACCGATACCGAGAATGGATATAATGTTTGCGGAGGTCGGCACGAAGAAAAAAATTCGGCAGATCCCACGCACTGTGGGAATCGATGTAATGCGAAGCAGCCAGCAAAACGCTGCATACATCGCCTTGTTTGTCTTTGAGCCAAATGAAATCATTCATGTCATTGCATCTAGTCCACCATATATCGCATGTTTGCCAAGCACGCATGCATGCACAATCTAGTATACACCATGCCAATGAAACGCATATTCTGGTATATACAATGCACTTACCTGTTGTTTATGTTCATCACGCACTCGTGTCGTGCCATACCAATTTTGGTATATATCCAGTTAACAAAACGGCCGGAAGCACACCATGACAGTGGCATGTGAATCATACCATACGTGACATGCATAACATGATTCGCATGTTAAGACCTCTCATTTATGTTCGTCACACAGTCACATCGAGCAATGCCAATTTTGGTGTATATCAAACGAGCGAAATGGCCGCGAATGCACCACGAGTATAGCATGTAAATCATGCCATGCATGACATGCATGTCATGATTTTCATGTTAACATCTTTTATTTACGTTCTTCATACAGTCGCATCGCGCAATACCAATTTTGGTGTATATCAAGCTAGCGAAACGGCCGCGAATGCACCATGAGCGCGGCATGTAAATCATGACATACATGACATCATGTCACGGTTTTCATGTTACCACCTGTTATTTATGTTCGTCATACAGTCGCGTCGCGCAATACCAATTTTGGTATATATCAAGCTAGGAAAACGGCCGCGAATGTATCATGAGTGTGGTTTGCAAATCATGTCGTACATGACCTGCATGTCATGATTTCCATGTTACCACCCTTCATTTACGTTCGTCGTGCAGTCGCGTCGCGCAATACCAATTTTGGTGTATATCATGCAAGCGAAACGGCCACGAATGCGCCATGAGCATGACATGTAAATCATGTAGTACATGTCATGCATGTCATGATTTTCATGCTACCACGTCTCATTTACGTTCGTCATACGGTCGCTGCGCGCAATACCAATTTTGGTGCACATCAAGCTAGCGAAGCGGCCACGAATGCATCATGAGCCTGGCATGTAAATCTTGTTATACATGACATGCATATCATGGTTTTCATCTTACCAACTGTTATTCATGTTCTTCATACAGTCACTTTGCGCAATACCAATTTTGGTGTATATCAATCTACTGAAACGGCCGCTAGCGCACCATAAGCGTGGCATGTAAATCAAATTGTACATGACTTGCATGCCATGATTTTCATGTTACCACCTCTCACATACGTTCGTCATACGGTCGTGTCGCGCAATACCAATTTTGGTGTACATCATGCAAGCGAAACGGCCGCAAATGCACCATGAGCGTGGCATGTAAATCATGACATACATATCATGGATGTCATGGTTTTCATGCTACCACCTGTTATTCATGTTCTTCATACAGTCACATAGCACAATACCAATTTTGGTGGATATCAAGCAAGCGAAACGGCCAGGAGTCCGCCATGAGCATGGCATCTAAGTTATGTCGTACACGTCATGCATGTCATGATTTTCATGTTACCACGTCCCATTTACGTGCGCCATACAGTCGCTGCGCGCAATACCAATTTTGGTGTCCATCAAGCTAGCGAAGCGACCGCGAATGCATCATGAGCGTGGCATGTAAATCGTGACATACATGACATGCATGTCACGGTTTTCATCTTACCAACAGTTATTCATTTTATAGATTTCAAAACAGGAGAAAGTGCCTCAGATCAGGCTGGCCGACGTTTCGATAGGGGACCTATCTTTGTCAAAGGCGCCTTGTCATCCCTGGCGTGTTAGTTTTAAGGGGTTAGTGATGACGTCGCGTCCAGCGGTGGCGCGTCTGTTGCTGTTGGTCATTTCTGCCTGGAAAGAGAGAAACTCGAAAGCAGAGGAGTGTAGCCCTTGCCACATTTCAAGAAAGTTTGCAAACACGTTTGGGTCTGCCATGTCAGAGTTAAAGGTAGCTGCAAAGAAAGAAAAAAAAGAAAAAAAAAGAAAAAAGAAAGGGGGGGGGTACAACCAAGCGAGAGGGCGAGTGCAGCCATCACAAAGAGCTGCAGAAGGTGGTGAGGAAGGAAACTACAGGCGGGGAGAAAAACCGGGCGGCTTACGTTTAAATGTCCGCCAAGGAGCTGCAGAAGGTGGTGGGGAAGGCAGCTACAAACGTAAAAAAAGGTACTCGGGCGGCGTACGTTTAAAGTTCCGCCTGCCTGCTTTAAGTGATATTCAAAGGGTTGCCTGAAAAGCAAGCTCCTGCTTAATGGGTGAAGTAATTGGCTGGCATATGCATCCAGTGTCGTCCGTGGCTTCCAAAAATTGGGCGCCCGTCAACTAAGAAAGGAAAAAAGAAGGAAGAAAAAAAAAGGTGAAAGGAACGAGGGGCGGCCGAGGGGGAACAATCGGAATAAGACTCGTAGAACTTCCTGAGAAGACGAGGGTTGTGACAATGCTGGCCAGAAGCGGCCTTTGGAGCGCGGAAAGGGGGGAAGGAAACCGTGGTTCGGATTCACTAGAAAATGAAAACATCTTAAGAGAATAATATCTACAGGTATGTGCACATATATACATGCAAGGTTAAGAGATAATAAAAAAGAATATTGATAGTGTATTATGGGAGCTGGTCGGGATTTTATTTTGCGAATAGGTTAAGGTTTTTGAAAGCTGAGCGTACTTCATGTCTCTTAATATTATAGGAATCATGCTATGGCTTTTAACGATTCCAAATTACCACGAGCTAGATTTATTCCTGATGGGTGTAGGGATTGAAATTTGTGTATCAGATACGATTCCATGTATTTCCTCTCACGTGGTGACCGGAAGTTTGTTTGTAGAATGTAAAGTTTGGCTTGATCGAAATTGTGGTCTTGTTGATTGAAGTGGCTGGCTACTGCTTTTGGTAAGTTGTGCTTTGTGTCTGCGTGGTGGCCGTTCAGTCTTACATGAATTGGTTGTCCAGTTTCGCCTATGTACTGTTTTTTAGAGGTGGCACACTCAATGCAGTAGATCAGGTTGTTTAAGGTGCACGTGAAGTTCGATGTTACCTTGTGAAGGTAATCGGATGCTGTGCTTTTTACGTTGGTGGCTGGCTGTATATGTTTGCACGTAGAACATCTTGGACGCCCACAGGGTCCAGACGTTGGTGTAGTTCTTGTTGCGAGTTTTGCATGTACGAGCATATCTTTAAAATTGGCGTTGCGTCTGTAGGCAACCTTAGGCGGTTCGGGGAAGATTTTTTTAAGTTTCTGGTAGGTTGTTAGAATCGGATAGTATTTTGCGAGGATGTTGTTTATGTTCGGAAGTGCGTTGGAAAATTTTGTAGTGAGAAGAGGCGTTGTTGTTGTTGTGGTTTTAGGGCGTGGTTTGAGTGTCTCAGTGCGATCTAGTTTTAGTGCGTCCGTGTAAGCCTTATGAAGTAACGCGTTTGGATGGCTTTTGTTTGCTAGTGTTTCTTTCAGGGCAGTAAGTCTGTTTACGTAATCCTGATCCTCTACACATATGCGACGTAACCTTGTTGCTTGGCTCCTGAAGATGCCCTGTTTACAATGTTTTGGGTGATGGCTAGTATAATCTAGGTATTGTTGCTTGTCAAATGGTTTCTTATACAGCGTAGTCTTTAATATACCATTCTCAAGATATATGGTTGTGTCAAGAAAGTTGATGCACTCAGCTGAGGTCTCGGACGTGAACTTTATCGTTGGATGAAAGGAGTTTAGGAATGATGTAAATTTAGCTAGATTGTCCCTGCCGTGACCCCATAATATAAGTATGTCATCAATGTACCGAAGGTATGTGTGGGGTTTGTCTGCGCAGCGAGCCAGGAAGTCTGTTTCCAGAATTTCCATGAATATGTTTGCATAAGTGGGTGCGAATGGGGTGCCCATGCTTGTTCCTTGTATTTGAAGGTAGTAATTTTCTTCAAATTCAAAATAGTTGTGTGATAGTACTAGTTCGAGTAATGATAAATGTACTTCATAGAATGCTGTACATTATGTTGATTTAAAGTTTGCTTTATTGAGGTTAGGCCCTCTGGGATCGGGATATTCGTGTATAAAGCGGTAACGTCTAGTGTGACGAGGATGGCGTTTTGTGGTAGTGTGCCTTTGCTATTAATCTCTTCTATTATTCGCAGTAGGTGTGGGGTGTCCTGTACAAATGACGGGAATGTCTTCGGAATGTCCCCGAGAAAGTGGTTAAGGAATTCGGAGAGGCTCTCGCTTGGGGTGTTGTTATTTGATACTATTGGGCGCCCTGGAATATTGGCAGTGTATAATTCGGTGGATGGTACTTTGTGAATTTTGGGGAGGATCTGAGGCACTTTCTCCTGTTCTGAGGCACTGATCCTGTTCTAAGCCTGATCTGAGGCACTTTCTCCTGTTTTGAAATCTATAACGTGTATCCATCCGTCGGCTCCCTTCTTGATCTTCAACAGTTACTCATGTTCTTCATGCAGTCACTTCGCGCAATACCACTTTTGGTGTATAATAATCTACTGAAGCGGCCGCTAGCGCACCATGAGCGTGGCATGTAAATCATGATATACATGTCATGGATGTCATGGTTTTCATACTACCACCTGTTATTCATGTTCTTCATACAGTCACATAGCACAATACCAATTTTGCTGTATATCAATCTAGCGAAACGACCGCGAGTGCGCCATGAGCGTTGTATGTAAATGATGTCATACATGACATGCATATCATGATTTTCATGTTACCGCGTGTCAGTTATGTTCGTCATGCAGAAATGTCTCGTCATACCAGTTTTCGTATATATCCCTTCATTTAAACGGCCGCGAGCGCCCAGAGACCATGTCATGTAAATCATGCTGCACATGACATGCGCGTCATGATTTGCATGTTAGGAACTGTCATTATGTTCGTCATGAATTCTTGTCACGCCGTACCAGTTTTGGTGCATATGAAATAAACAGAACGGCCGCAAGAGCCTAAGGTCGTGGAATGTAAATCATGCTGTTCATGACATGCGTGTCATGATTTTCATGATCTGACCTGTCATATATGTTCGTAATAAGGCCATGTTATGACACACCAATTTTGGTATACATCCGATTAACGAAACGGCCAGGAGAGCACAAAGTCTTAGGCGGCTAGATAGATAGATACTCGTAGATAGATAGAGAGATACGCTCAAAGTCGCAGAAGTTCGCTAAGAAATGCTTCGCATTTAATACTTCTCCAAATTTGATCTGACTAAAGGATATTGGCAAGTGCCACTAGAATACACGTCAAGATCCATAACAGCCTTTTCAACTCAAACTGGACACTACCAGTTTATCTACATGCCGTTTGGCATAAAGACCGCGTCTGCGGTATTCACTCGGTTGATGAGTACCCTGCTTCAAGACCTCTCAAATGTCGTCCATTACATAGACGACGTGCTCATCGCCACAATGACGTGGGAAGAACACGTAAAGACTTTGAAGCAATTCTTGCACAAAGTGAGAGAAGCAGGATTGACCATCAAGCCCCAAAAATGCGAGATCGCCATGACGTCCGTCGTATTCTTGGGTCATCGTTTAGGAGGAGGAAACATCCAGGCCGTTGAACGAACGGTTGACAAGAGCGCCAAAGCACCAAGACCCGAGACAAAAAGGCAACTCCGATCCTTTCTTGGACTGACGGGTTACTACCGAGATCTGATGCCCTGTTATGCGGAGAAGGCCCAGCCTCTAACCGAGTTGACAAGAAAAATGGAAAAAAAAACAAGATTTGCTGGAATCCTCACCGAGAAGCGGCGTTTGAAACATTAAAGAAGGCACTGGCTTCGGGACCAATTGTGAAGGCCCCTGATCCGGAACGGATGTGTGTGCTTCGCACGGACGCTTCCGATACGTGTATCGGCGCGATATTAATGCAGGAGCATGGCGACGTCTTGCATCCAGTATCTTACGCCAGCCGCCAGATGTTGCCTGGGGAGAGAAATTACTCCACCATAGAGCGTGAGTGTTTGGCACTAGTGTGGGCTATACAGAAATTTCACATTTTTCTGTATGGAAAACACTTCATTGTACAAACCCACCATCAGCCTTTACAGTACATACCAACAGCCAGACACCTGAACAGTAGAGTCCTAAGGTGGGGTCTAGCCTTGCAAGAATACTCGTTTGCCATCCAGCATAGAAAAGGGTCAGATAATGCTGGCGCAGACTTCTTGAGCAGGTTGGCAGGCAAGATATAACTTCAGAATAAACTTCAGTTTTGTGTTCGTAAGGGGTTTCCATATTTTTATTTGTCCTTTTGGTGCATGTAGTGTTTCGTAAATGTGGACATGTGGACAACGTAGTGAACTGTGCGGGGGACATATATGTGATGCATTTGTGCTGTGGTGTAAAACGCGCACTTAACGGCAGTTTTTTTTTTTCTTAGAAAAAAAAACTTAAATGAAAGGGGGGCCTCTGTGGTGATGTGCGCGGAGTTTAAAGTGCGCGCCTGGTGAATTGCGCAGAGTTTGAAGTGCGCACCGTGGAACCAAATCGAAGACAACAAAAAAGGAACTTGCACGGGCCTAGAAGAGCCAAAAGAATAAAGAAGTGCAATGCCAATGAGAGAGAGCCACAGCGATCGTTCGGAAGCACGCCGAGAGAGAGGAGAGCGAAGAGGAAGAAGCAGTAGCTGGGAGGCAGCGAGGAAGACGGGTCACGCGTTTCGGCCGTCGGGTTTCGGACCCGAGCCAAGACCTCGAACCCTCTCGACTGGGGACCTGAGGGTAACCATGGCTACCTGCTGCTGTTCTTGGCGGGGAGTCGCTCGTGTGCTGCTCCTGGTTCGACGTTCCTGTGCCCGTGGACAGGTTTGAGCAGTCGGGATTCGGGCTCGAGCTCGAACGAGGCTGTCCGGCCTGAACCCTTCTCGGAGCCAGTGGGTCGACATCGTCTCCTCCTCAACGAGGCTGCCCATACAGCGGGTCATCGAGCGGCTCAGCTTCGACGGCAACGGCGATTGCATCAGCTCCATACTTCGCTCTGTGGCATCTTCACCACAGACCTTGTTGAGATCGGCATCGTGTCTTCTCTTCTCTCCGCGACAAGCTGAATGCTACAGACTGAGAGATTAGGAACTAAGCACGTAGTTTATTCGTTCTTAGTGACTTGGCCTCTGTCGGAGAGTCAGTTATTTCTGTAGCGTACTCTTCTGTCTTTGTTAGTGTTGTGTGTTCTGGTTTTAGTGTTGTTATTAAATGTGGTTTCCGAGCGGCCTCGTCCTTTTGGGGAGTGTCTTGAGGTGGCGTCTCGGACATTCTAAGTAAACAAAAAACCTGCACGTTGTGCGTACCCTAAAACCACAACGTAACAGGCACCGAGTCCTACGCTGCTTGCGTCGGTGTGTATTTCCGTATCGGCGCAATCGTCGAAATGCGCAAGTATGGGTGGCGTCTGCAGGCGTCGTTTAAGTTCTTGAAAGGCTTGCACTTGCGCCGTTTCCCACCTGAATTCCACGTTAGTCTTCGTGAGAAGCGTCAGTGGTTCGGCGATCCGTGAAAAGTTTTTGACGAAGCGTCTGTAACAGGCGCATAAGCCGAGAAATCGGCGCACGGCCTTCTTGTCGGTGGGCGGCGAGAAGTCGGCGATGGCAGCTGTTTTCCGCGGGTCTGGGCGCACTCCAGACTTGCTGATCACATGACCCAGAAACAAGAGCTCGTCGTACGCGAATCGGCACTTTTCTGGCTTCAAGGTCAGTCCGGAGGTCTTGATTGCTTGACGTACTGCCTCAAGCCGCCGGGGATGCTCGTCGAAGGTCGGCGAATACACGACGACGTTGTCCAAATACACAAGGCACGTCTGCCACTTCAATCCGGCCATTACGGTGTCCATGACGCGCTGGAACGTCGCAGGTTGAACCTTGAACTCAAAGAGGCCGTCGGGTGTTATAAAAGCGGTCTTTTCTCGGTCTCTTTCGTCTACTTCGATCTCCCAATAGCCGGTCGTGAGGTCCATCGACGAAAAGTACGTCGCATTGTGAAGTCGATCCAGGATGTCGTCTATCCGTGGGAGGGGGTACACGTCCTTCTTCGTGATTTTGTTCAGGCACCGATAATCAACGCAGAAGGGCAGTGTCCCGTCCTTCTTCTTCACTAACACCACGGGTGACGCCCACGGACTCTTGGACGGCTGGATGATGTTGTCGCGTAGCATCTCGTCGACTTGTTTCTTTATTGCGTCGCGCTCTCGAGTCGAAATTCTGTAGGGGCTCTGACGGAGTGGTCGAGAATTTTCTTCTGTTATAATGCGGTGCTTAGCAAGGGGCGTTTGTCGGACCCGCGATGACGACGAGAAACTGTCCTTGTATTGCAGGAGCAGGGTTTTGAGCTGGTCTTGCTTGACCTTCGGAAGGCTCGGGTTGACGTCAAAATCCGTTTTGGGATCTCTATTCGTCGAAGCAGGTTCGGCATCATCGAAGAGGGCGAAAGCATCGCTGGCGGCTACACATTCGTCGATGTAGGCAACCGTCGTACCAATGTTGAGGTGCCTATATTCGTGGCTGAAGTTTGTCAGCACTACCATTGCTTTACCGTCACGCAGCTCGGCTATATCTCGTGCGACGCAAATTTGACGGTTCAGGAGTAGGTGCTGATCGCCCTCGATGACGCCTTCAAGGTTCGCAGGTTTTGCGGTGTCGACGGAAATAATGACGCTGGAGCGCGGCGGAACGGTCACCTGCTCTTCTATCACATTCAATGCATGGTTCCATGGTGTCGCTTGGGGCGGGAGCACTTTGTCTGAGGTTAGTGTTATCGACTCAGACCTCAGGTCGATGACGGCGCCGGGGTCACTTAGGAAGTCAATTCCAAGTATCAGATCGCTGGATCAGTTTTGTAGGAGTACAAAGCTCGCAGGATAAGTCCGGTTATTGATGGTGACTCTCGCCGTGCAGACACCAAGCGGCGTTATCAGATGGCCTCCAGCGGTCCGGATCTCGGGGCTTTCTGAAGCAGTCCTCACTTTCTTTATCTTTGCTGCGAACGGCCCACTGATGGTGGAATAGTCGGCTCCAGTATCGACGAGAGCGGTGACGTTGTGGCCGTCCATCAGAACGTCGAGGTCGCTAGTCCGTTGTCTTGCGTTGCGGTTACGTCGCGGCGTCGGGTCACGGCTACTTCGGTTTGCACCGCTGCTTCTGCGTTGCGTCGTCAGGTCTGCTTCCGGTCGCAAAGTTTCGTCTTCAGGACGTCGTTCGGCGTGCGGCGGGGGCTCGGAACATCGTCGCGGCGTCGTCATCTTCAGCATTTCGTCGTTCAGAAGGATCTTCAGCATTTCGTCGTTCAGCAACCGCACCTCCATCGGTTGCTGCCCTTAGTTTTCCGAATACGGGCTAGGCGACCGGCCCCGGTTTGGGCCAGTGTACTGCCGGCGTTGCGGTGACATGTAGCGGCCGGGCGACGGCGAGCGGGAAGGTCGTCGTTCTTGCCACTGTGTTCCGGTGAGGTAGTCGTCAATGTCGCAAGGTCGTTCGCCTGGCTACGGGCGCGGCGCGTTGACGGCGAATCGGCGTAGCCCCATCTGTCGGTACTGGCAGCGGCGGTATGTGTGGCCGGCTTCCCCGCAGTGGTTGCAGAGCGGGCGGTTGTCAGGGGTACGCCAAACGTCGGTCTTTCGGGGGGCGCATCGTTGTCCTGTCGGCGGACGGTATGGCGTCCGTGGTGGTGGCGGCAGCTGCGTCTGGCGGCCGAACTGTGGCGATGCGGTGTCTTGACGTGGGCACGGAGGGGGAACGTAGCGTCGGGCTGCTGCAGCGTAGCTCATGGCTTGCGGCTGAGGCGGCGCTGGCTGAGAAACACTCAGTGACTGTTGAATTTCTGATCGAACGAGCTCTGTGATCGAGTCCACTTGAGGCTGTGGTGAGGGTTACAGCTTGCGCAGTTCCTCCCGAACGATCGCTCGGATCGCTTCGCGCAGGTCGTCGGTGGCGAGGGCATGAACAGCTGGGCTGTCTTCAATCGAACGGCCATTGTACTGGCGGGTTGGCATTTCCAGCGTCTTCTCAATCGTCGTCGCTTCTGAGACGAATTCTTGGACTGTCGAAGGTGGGTTCCGCATCAGACCAGCGAAGAGCTCTTGCTTTACCCCTCGCATGAGGAAGCGGACTTTCTTGTCCTCGGTCATGGTAGGGTCAGCCTGCCGAAACAGTCGGGTCATTTCCTCTGCAAAGATGGCCACGCTGTCATTTGGAAGTTGGACCCGTGTCTCCAGCAAGGCTGCGGCCCTTTCCTTTCGGACGACGTTGCGAACGTCTCCAGGAAAGCGGTGCGAAAGACGTCCCAGGTTCGAAGAGTGGACTCCTGATTCTTGAACCAGGTCCTTGCTGCGCCTTCAAGGTAAAAGTAGACGTGGCGCAGCTTGTCCTCGGAGTCCCAGTTGTTGAAGGTTGAGACCCTTTCGAACGTCTCGAGCCAGGTTTCGGGGTCGTCGCTTGGTGATCCATGGAAGGTCGGCGGCTCTCTGGGCGGCTGCATCACGAGAGCTGCAGGGGACGCTACGGCTGTCATCGTGCCAGTTGTATTCGTCGCCGTGGTTCTTGGCTTGTCCTGTAGGAGACCGTATACGGGTTGCAAACCTTGTAACCTGCGGCTAGCTCGCTGTTGCACGAGGTCTTCGACGTCTTCTTCACGCTGTGGGCTTGGCTCCCGGCATCAGAGAAGCAGCACCTCAACATCAGAGAAGCAGCACTTCAACCAGATGTCACGTGGTCGTGACGTCGTCGAAGGCAGCAGTCAGCACGTCAGAAATGAAACTCTTTATTTGGCCGAACTTGTGGCCGGGAAACTGAAAGAGAAACTACCGCAATGCACTGATAGCGGCGAACAGGGCGTCGACCGTCGATCAACTGACAAGCGGTCAACGCGTCGGCTTTTATACAGGCGCTATTGAACTTTCCAGCAATATCGCTGGTGGCGGCTGTATCTCTCCACAAAGCTGGAACATTCGCGTGCGGCGCCCAATCTTAACAAAACGATCTACTACAATCGCCAAGCTTCTCGAACACTCCTTCTCGGACAGCGTCGAGCGTTGATAACCGTCCTTGCTGGTGAAACCCGAATACATAGAAATAAAACAAGAAGTGGGCGTGGCAATATTGTACCCGCGCCACTCTGTAACATCATCTGGGTCTTGCGGGTATACTAATAAATAAATTAATTAATAAATAAACAATTGTATTGCTCGCAGGAACATTGCCGTTTAAAAAGTCATCAAGATATCTCGCGCTCATCTGTCGACAAATGATGGCATAAGCCCAATTTTTATTGCGTCATAAAGATCCTCACAACAATTGGCTGACTTGAGCATCGTGAGATGCATAATTGACGTGGCCGCCGCGGGGTGCCGCGGCGTTCTCGCACAGTGCTCTATAGCCTAGAATTACACAAAATATTGAATTGCACCTGTGCGCTCAGAATCACACGGAAAGTGAGCAGCGCAATCATAGATAACTGTATTGCGGTTCCGTTTCCGCAGGTTCTCTAAAGCGGTTGGTGTCTAAGGTATAGAAACGCTTCCCTTTCATTTAGATTCATTTTCATAAAGAACTGTAGATGTATGCGCAGAATGAAAGGGATCTACGCGTATTGTTAATGAGTGCATTGAGAAATTCGTTCGAGCTGTTTAGAGAAAAGGAAGGCATAATCCCTGAATTTGTTGGGCGACGCTCAGCTTCAAAAGTAAATGAAAATGTGTTGTGCTTGACCAAATCTGCAATAAGAATTTCTTTGTTGCTTGTAAGCTTAGAAACCAATAAGCTACTGACAAACAATCTTAACATGGATAATAGTTGCCTAAATTTACTGCAGCGCCTCCATAAATATTTTGGTGGAAGGTATATGCCTCCCACCAAAATCTTTCTGGAGACGCAACAATAAATATGTAGCAAAACTATTCGTCACAGTAACCTGCGTAACTCAAAGATTACTAATGCGTTAAAGTAGTAGTTCAGGATATTTACGTGGATGATGCGGCCAATATCGCTAACGCATTTAATGAGCACTAGGATTCTTTATTGGCCTGTAGTGATGGTGTACTACATCTTTTATATAGTCAATTATCATCTATTAGTGACATGCAAAATAAATGAACATCATATATTCCAGATGCTTCTAACGCTCGACGAAAACCTAAATTCCTGTGCAGATGGCACAGCCAACACTTTCCTGAAAAAAAACATGCAGAATGTGCTTTTAAATACTTGAACACCATGTCTTTACGTTTCTTAGAGGAAGGTCAACCACCGAAGGACTAGAAAACAGCTGGAGTGAAACGACTACTAAATATGGGACGAAACAATAAATAATAAATTACCGCCCCTTCTGTTCGACCTGTAACGCCTGCAAGTAATTATAACAGGCAAGACACAAATTATATTACATTTCTTAGACGTTTATAAAATCTAGACCTAACTTTAGCATCAATTCATGACAGGGTATTGAGCTTCTACGAAGCTCATTACTGCTGTCCGTGTTTTGTCAAATATGTAGATAATATAAACAAAATTGATGTAAAATTTATAGATTTTCTCAAACGATTCAAATAGTATCATTGCCGGCCTCTTTCTTATAATCAGTATTGGCAGATGTGTATAAACTTCAACAAAATAGTTTTCACGCTGGTCATCTCTAAAAAGATTCTCGTAGGGTTTATTCGTCAAATTAAAAATGTCATTTTCTCACAGTTTTCAAAACACAAATAACATGGGTCATGCCATCGCAGTAAGCCAAGGTGAAAAAATCCGGCAGATCCCACGCATTGCGGAAACCGGTTTTATGCGAAGGAGTCAGCGAGTACTTCTATGCTGTATTTTACGGCTTTGAGCCAAGCGTTACAATGTAGATCGACGTGTTTTTGTAAATGTAGTAACTCTGTGCACATCGTGGACTTATGAGGCACGTCAACAACACTGGCATTTAAAGGATACTCATGGTGCGACGTTACGTCAGCCCTCACGTTAGAGTACATACGTCAGTATTATCGAAACCATGGGCACTTTATGGTCCAACATTGTGAATATCGTACGTAGCTTTCGTGAAAGGAGCAGTGACATTATATTTCAAGCTCTCGATGAGGCCTTCACTCGATATCTTTGAATGGAAATGTTTTTTGAGCTTATGAATTGTGCCCTTTGCGTAGTTCTTTTATTTCGAGGGCGAACAGCGTACGCAAGCTCAACGGTGCTTACTGCACCCTGTGACATCGACAGTATTATGACGTGTTGAGCTCGACCCAGGCCACGGCCCGGGCACTGAGTGCGCTAGTAAGAATAACGTCAGCGATCTTAGTTTTGCCATTGTGGTGCCCACTAGCAGCGACGCCTCGCAGCGGCTTCACTTCGATTGTCTGGGTTGATTGTATCAAGTGCTGCGTCTTCGCCGTGCCTCTTCGAATGATTTGTCGTGTGCTCGTCAGCGTGTGACAACTTAGAACGACGACCTCAACTGCATTACGTGCCAGCACGTCTTGAAACAATTGCACGCCGGTTACACCAGCGGCGTCTGAAGTACCGCAACAAGGAATGTCTTTGTCGCGAACAGCTGAAGAAGTGGTATACAAAGGCTTTCAGTTAGGACTGGGCATGCAATTTGTGTCTCTCCACGCGTCTCGGCGATGCCTAGAACGTTGGCCTTACAAGCCCTCCTCAGGACTTACAGGCCTTACACACCCAGGAAATGTGCTGTTCTTTGGAGTTTAATGGTGACATATGTGAAATGCGCCAGCATGGAGGCCTGGCTGGGGACGAGGCGCGCATAGCGTCGACACCGTGTGTGTTTGCGTGTGTAGGGGAGGGGGGGGGGGCGAAAGAACGCAAGCCCGGCGTAATAGAGGAATCGGCAGATCGCGAATGCTGCTCTGAGCAGTGTGGACATATTTCACTTTTAATATACCTCATGAAAGCCTTGGTGGACCCCGGCATAAAACAATTTCGTGTTAAGATTGTGCGCGTTGGACGAGTAAAGCGAGCACACAGTAGCAACAAACGCTCTAAGCGTTGGACATCAACTGCATCACAGGAAAAATAATCAACAACATAGCAGTGTACGTCGACGCTGGTTTCTTGCCCCTCAAAATTATGATGTCACCGTCGAAAGGTGTGTGGCCCGTAGTATCTAAACCGACGTGTTTGCGTTATATTTGCGTCTTCACGCGTCGACGGCGATGTATTCGTGTCTATTTTGCGCTGTTTCCAAAATTCGTTTTTAAACTCTCAGAAACAAGGCTTAGCAGGCGTCGCTGACCAAACAGCTCATCTCAATAATTAGGAAAAACCGTACCTTATACATTGTCCTCAGCGTGACATAACCCATAGCGATAGTCAATTCCACGGTTTACTTACTGCTGTCAGGACCGCGGGCAAGGTTCAAGCGCGAGTTGCGATCTAAGCGGGCGATCGCATCTGCGTGGGCGCTGCCATGCTTGTTCATCAAAATTATCGCCAGTTACCAATGCAATAATGAAATGCGCATAACCTACATGCAAATTTTGATTAGCGTATCGCGTATTGATGTGAAGTATCACCTGCCAAACAAACGCAGTTTTCTTATCTTTCTTTAACAATAATGCAATTAGAAACAGAACTATGTTTCGCTGCGCAAGCGTATGGTTTGTTTACACCTCATAGCTTCCACCCTGCTGCAACCACCAAGTATACGCCATAGCTAATGTCAATGGCCAAGTTTGCATGCGTACACCTAGCTTAAGTCATCCTGAAAACCCTACAGTCTTGATCTGGTTATTTTGCAGAATTATGTTGCCTATTCAAGCAGTCTTGCTCAAAATTTACACAATTAAATTACTGATCAAAACAAATTAAGGTTCCACTTTATTCTTTAAACAATCGACTGCAAGGAAATGAAAATACGTAAAAGGGGGCCGTTTAAATGTTTTCTACAAATTCTTCGGGAAGTAAGAGGCAGGTTGAGCCACAAGAAGCGCCTATGCGCCTTGTGCACCGCCTATAGAGGCGCCACTGATATCCACCTAGCGGGCGCCGCCGACAGTACGTGAGGGAAGCCATGGCCTCCGAGATTAGCCGGCGGCGCGCCGTTGCTACGGCCGTCCCATTCGGCGGGTTGCCCAGCGGAGAAGCGTAATTTTGTCGCCTCCTGAAGGCGCCGCGAGATGGCGATGTTTCCCCAAGGCTCGTGTGGCGCTCGTTTGGCTCGTCTGCTTGGCACAGCGTGCGATTTCAGTCACAACATCAACCGTGTTGGCACGTAGCACGCAGTAAACGTGCATCTACGCCTTGCTGCAGCTACAAAGAAGTTCAGGTACGTTATTAAAAAGTTACTCCTTGCTTTTGCATGCAACTTTAGTGGCCGTTTAAAAGCCGATTTGGGCAACAAAGGCTGCTACCGCGGAATATTTCATCTAGGTTGAATGCAAGCTTGCCGAACGGCGTTTTCCAAGTTGTCGCGAAATATGACAACACGTAGTTATGCATTTTAGATGCGAAGCATCTTATAGCGGAGTTCAACCCGGTGGTGGTGGTGCTGGTGGTGTGCGGCGTGACAACCCTCACTGCGCATGCGCATACCCTCTCCACACGCCTCCTCTCCACTCACCATCTCCCCTTTCCCTCTCTACTCACCCTGTCCCCTTTCCTCTCCCCTCCCTTCCCTCCCTCCCCTACCCTTGTCCACTTCCCCTCTCCCCTACCCCTCTCCACCCTTCCTCTGAAACGCGGGCTAGACATACCGAAATTCTCTCCTGCACAACGCCGCGATGATCGCATGCGCGTCCCCTCCCCCTCTCCTCTCTTACGCTGCGCCCTCTCGCACGCCTGTCGACCGCGTTCCCCGCTCGCCCTGTGAGAATTAACGGCCAGGCTAGAGGGAAGACAAGACGCGCGTAGCATGTTTTAACCCTTTCAGCCCTGGATTTTTTATTTTGGTCGGGGACATTTTTTGTGTTTGTTTTCCTAATAGTTATGTCCTCAGAAGACCACAAACGAAAAATTGAGCCAGTGGTGCAATTATTAATGGATTTACAGACATGACATCAAATTAGGTCATCAGGGCTCAGCGGTTGTGAAATGAGAAAAATGGCATCTTTTTTCCCGCTATTCACTAGAGTACACAAAATGTGAACCACGTCTCATTTTTCAAAGCGATACTCATTGAAACAGCTTCGGTACGTCGACCCGAAAATTGTGCTTAGCCGTCTCAGCTGACCCGCCACGGCGTCACCCATGACTTCGGTCAAGCTTCTTCTTCACTACGGCTCCCAGCTCCGCAAGCATGTCACCATTTTGGTGTCAAATGCAGTGGGGATCGCTGAAGAAGTATTCCCTCAAGAATGGCGAGTTTTGGTTTCATTTCCGAGGTGCTAGGGGAAATGTTGTGTCATGGTGTCAATTGACACCGCCAGGGCCGAAAGGGCTAATGCAGCTTTATTCTAATAAATGGGTAAGGTTTTCTCATTTCCTTACTTGTGTTTATTTATTTCGGTCGGTGTTAGCACTTTTGCCGTTAGATTTACGCACCGAGGACTACCAGCGGACTAGTTGGGATTATTCCAAAGAAATCGGAAGGCTGAGCACACGGAAGAAGCGTTTACGACAGGTGAGCTCCGTTTTCGCATCTTGCTACTTTCGAGGAGCGAAGACAGCAGCATTTTGCCGATACTAGGGCTCCTGATGTTTGTTCAATTTGTGGCTCAATCGTGCCAGCTTCATCGCGTTTCCACGCGTGATATGTATGCTCGATGAAATACGACACGTGTGATTGCTCGCACATTGCTTCGAAGCTTTTTTTCTTTTTATTGTTGCGGATGTCGTGCTTTGTACGCAAATACACATATCGCCATGCTGGATAGCATAAGCCCTAGGTACTTCGAAAGCTACCTTACGGAGGCTTCCTTTTCGTAAAATTGTCTAAAGGGGACTGCTGAGGATAAAGTGTGTTCTTGAAACACGGTAAGGAGCCGAGCAAGCAATAAAGATGTACTCGTGCAAGTACACCACCGAGCTAACAATATGAACCAATACGCTAGCGGTCGATCGAGTTGCTTGTAACCGTCGCGTACAACAATCTGTGACAACGGACATCGTGTCTATGCGAAATTAGGCCAAGCATGTAGGCGACGCAACATGTAATTTTAGAAGTGTTGCACTTTGTCGCTTATGCTTTCTCAAATTAGTTAGGGCTTTCGTCAGTTAATTGTCGTGTGCAGCGCTTGCCTCTCGATCGTTGGTTCAGAAGTGAACTCTTCTCACTTCCATTTTCAATGCGAGGAAACAGGGGCGTAGCCAGAAATTTTTTTCGGGGGGGGGGTCAACCATACTTTATGTATATTCGTGCGTGCGTTTGTATGTGTGCGTGTATATATACACATGCAAAATTGAAAAATTTCGGGGGGTAGGGTTGAACCCCCCCCCCCTGGCTACGCCCCTGCAAGGAAACACCTTAGATTCGCGTTGACAGTTGATGCACAATGCCCTAGAGTTCAAAGTTGCATCACAACAAATACGGCGGTTTTCTCGGATGAGTACCTCTATGCATCATAAATGCAGCTGATCACGAAGCATCCATAATCAGGAATGTACGTGTCCATCGACACAGGCTCCTCATGTTTCTATTATCACATCTATTGCACCCAGCATCCACCCGGCACATCTCCACGATGTCCACCATTACTCCCAGCCTGTACACCACGTTGTCCATCATACCCACCAGAATTTCCACCATTTTCATCATAAATTTTATGATGGGCAATGCTGGGATTTTCAATAGGGGGAGCTTTTATGCGCTGAGATTTTCAGGCGGCTCGGCGGCACAATTTGCGAAATACACAGCGCCGGCGTGTGTACAGAAATATGAGATAAAAAGGATATGTTGTGTGGCGCCTTGGCTCAAAATTAGCTGGTTCTCGTTATGTTTGAAGGAGCACTGAATAATGGCCGCAGAACATTTGGACCGCGAAACCGGAGCGCCCATGGTCGTCTTCTTTTATAGCACGTACTCGCTTTTTTTTAAGTGTTTCGGATCCATTATCGCGATGCTTAGCTCAAGCCCAAGGAGGTTTAAAAAAAATTCTGGAGTGGAAGCTCTCACAACGCCTTGCCAGCGAAAGTGAAGCCAGCTTTTGCCCACCAAAGAGCTCGGAAACGTGTTCTTCTCTGGTGGTGCCTATCTAGAGATCAAATGGCTTTGATCTGTTTGTGTAAATACTACGTTAATTATAAAACAAAAGATCGTTGAGTAATCAAAAGATTCATACACTAAAAACAGAACTTGAATATTTTACGTTTTTAGTCGCATACAAAAGTCGCATCCTGATATGCCGTGCATGAGTAGAAAAACAAAACGAGCAGCAAGCAGATCGTACCTTTCGTCCGCCGGGTTCCGAAAGAATTTTATGGCAGTGTGGCGTGAAGAATTTTGACACCACTCAGCATAGCACGATTAGTGATGACTGAGCGAATCCATTCATGCGTCTCTTTCGCTGAAGCTTGCAAGGGTTTCGCTGAAACAAACTTAACGGTGGTAAAAGCGGCCTTTCGGACACCGTAGGCCGTAGCGTACATGGGCTTGCGACAAGAAATGCCCCTTTTTCGCCGTGAGAGTTAGGACGGCGCAGTTCCCGTTTACCACTCCGGCTGGCGCTCGTATTTTCGCAATCTCGAACTGCAACCTTTAGGTTCACTTACGTATTAAAAACTCCGTAGTTAATAAGTAACCTGGTAATAAATATAAAATGGAACAACAACGTTCATTTATGCTCGTAGGTAGTACAGCCCCCAAACATTAGGATCGCTGCGGTCACGGGACAGAGAAACCGCGAAGTTTCATCCCCCTGGCCAAACGCCGATGGTATATCGTGCCCCTACTAAGATGGCGGGCGCAGCCGCCATATTTTGGTGGGCGCGGCTTCACTCTTGCGCAGTAATCGCCATCTCCAGCAATTTGTTTAACCTGCTTAGCTCAAACACGCCACTTACGGCAGTCGATGCTGCGAAGAAATACATGTAAAAATTATAAGAATGCCTGGCGTTTACATCATTGTGTTGCACAAGTGTAACACCCACCGAATTTTAAGCCACGGATGTCATAACTTCGAGACTTTGGTGGTGGCATAGTACGCAAAAAACCTGCCACTGGCGAGCGTACGGAAATGCGGCCCTCGAAGGCATACAGTTAATTAATAATACAGAAGAGAGAAATCTGGCGCTAGTGTCTATGGAAGCCGCAGCGAACAGCGCTCCAGCCAGCATGAGAATGATGGGTAGTACATGGATTTACCTAAGCTTCGTTCTTGCAGCTCTATTTTCGTTTTACAGCGGAGCTGTTTACTCCTGGGAAATCCTCGATTCGCCTGGACATATGTTATGATCATGAACGGCCGCTACCTAATATGCCTTCTAAAAAGACAGGGCGTGCAAACACGGACACAAGAAAGAAGTCAGGACACCAGAAACGCCGACTAACAACTGAAGAGACGCACAACAGCTGAAAAGAAAGAAGGCACGAAAACTTATCTGCGCATTCTAGAGATTGCGCAACAACCAGCGATATCGCTGGAAATTTCGATAGCGCCTGCATAAAAGCCGACGCGCTTCACCGCTTGTCAGTTGATCGACGGTCGACGCTCTGTTCACCGCTCTCAGTGTATTGCTGAAGTTTGACTTGCACTTTCTCGGCCACAAGTTCGGCCAAATAAAGAGTTTCGTCTTGGACGTGCTGACTGCTGCCTTCGTCGACGTCACGACCACGTGACAATATTCAGTGCCTCGTGAACTGTTCAGGCGCTTTGAACGGTCCCGTGTAGGAGCCATCTGCGGCCACATTGCCGCAAAATTATGTTCCCGATGAGCGGCAAAAGTCCAGCCATCCCATTTGACCACCTTGACGCTGGGCCGGTGCGACATCCGGGCACCGTTGCGGAACAAAAGAAGTTCATCCTGGAAACCAGTCAAAAGTAAAAAAGAAAGTGCTGTCCTGGCCTCCAACGCTTTGCACACGCCCCCATTACCCAGACTTCCTTTTCCTGTGTGGACAGCACGAACCAGACGCACGACTAAAAGGAACCGACATGCACAAGCACCCATTGACTATTGTTATTATTTGTTTTGCACATGGTGGTTGATAAACAAAGAAGGACCACACGAAGTGTACAGGCTGTGACAGGGTATCATTTGGTTACGTCATCAAAAATATTGTGTTAATTATTTTACAAAGTGAGAGAGGTCTTGCTTACGTGCGTTTTTTACATCACGTTTCTTCATGATGTAGTGTGTACGGAAGCCGAAAAGAAAAGATTGATTGATTGAAATACAACCAGTTTCTAGTCAGCCCTCGTGCGTGTCCGGGCATTTCAGTCGCCCGTCCGGGTCGCGCGGCCCACGTAGTAAAGGGCAGTCTTCGCAACAACCCCGACGCAGGCAGTCTTCGCAAAATCGCATTTTGTCTCTAAGTGCATCGGGAATAATTGCAAAAAGGTATCCTTATATATATCTTACCAAAATTGCTCCTTCATATTAAAAATGATCAGGCTATTCACATGATTTTGTGCTCTCCTGCAAGGTAGTCCCATAAACTCACGCCAACTCCTGACGGGACAAAATGCCGCAGTGTGCATCACATCGCGGTAAAGACACTCCTATATCATTCAACGATACCTACAGTCATGATGCGTGGTGCATTAGAAAACAAAACTCATAAAATCCCCTAAATATTAACATACTTTGTAATAAACCAGAATTCAAAAAGGCCCAATCGTTGACTGCGATGACAAACGTAGGTCTCCAGCCTTAATAAACTTGTAGTAAACTTCAACTAAAGATGGGTAAGACGATTAAATTAATGACGATAATCAATTAAACATCATCCTATAGATAATCTATTTACGGGTCTCGGGGCCGGAACTGTGATTTAGACAGTATTAACGCGGAGCCTTTGCAGAGCGTCTTCATAATCAGGCGTTTAATACCGACTTCGCGTGTCCTCATTAAACGTACGTCCTGTTAAGCCATCGTCCTCCGACAAACGCCTCAAACGAGGGATCCAATTACGCACACAAAAGCCCTCTACGGATGAACACATTCTGTTGTGAAAGCAATCCCCTCGTAAAAATCAGATTCCCACAACAAGAGAAACTGTTGTCAGCGAGGGCCTCGCGTTAATCGCACATGGTGGGGATGAACCCTGCAGTGCTCTTCGTAGGCAAACTCTTTGTGCTGCCCTCATCTTTGACGAACAGTTTGTCGACAAATAAAGTGCATCCCAAATTAGTATTTCTCACACAAGAAATGCTACACCTTTTAGATGAGTTACATTCTTAGCCCGTTAGCCGTGTCATTGGCGTTCTTTCCTTAAGGGGTAATGCGGGGCTGAATGAGCAAATTTTGAACTGCTGCACTGATTTTGATGAAAATTTCAGGGAGTGTGTACCTTTTTGCAATTAAGGCGAAAGCCTCTAATGCCTCATCAAACGAGAAATTTGACCGACGGTGACGAGTGATGGAAGAAATCATCATCGCGTGATGACTTCACAGATCGCCATGATTTGTAGCGTCATTATGACGTCATGGTCGCGTGAAGTGACGTAACGTCATATAATGGCGTCATCACATGACATTGCAGCTTGGTCCAAGGTCGTCCGATCGCGGAGGCAATGTGAAACCATGTGAATGCCTCCAATCTTGGATGCCGTGCAAAACCACGTTAAGTGCAGAAAGCTTTCGAAGTGTGGCGGGGCCGGATCAATATATCGACGGAGAATCGAAAGAAGCTGGTTTTCGCCTTCCAGTCGTCTTAAGTGGGCTAACGGGCCCTGTTAGTTTTTTTAGAACATATTCAAAGCTTCAGCTGTCTAGAATGTGTGTTTAGAGGCTATAATGATGAATGAAGTGTGCCCATTCAGGAAAACTATCATTTCAAAAATATTGACAATATACTAATTTTCAATAATTACATGCCTTCTAGAGGGCTTGTAGTGCAACGTAAGGCGTATCATGCATTTTCGATGTTTGTGAAAAAATGCCAGAACTCTAGAAGCGATGTTCATGTTTTTGCTTGTCACTGCAAGTCAGACACCTGGTAAATTTTTTGTGTTAGATAATACTCAGGGATACGAAAAGTATCTTATCTTGTTCCTGGCAACAAATTCAGCATAAAAATTACCTTGTAGGCAGCTATAGGAGAAGCAGTTAGGAAATTATACTTTTCGGAACAGGTTCGTTATCTCGAAAAGTGTAAACTTAAAAAAAATGAGTTGAAAGGTTTCACAGCAGTATTTATTTTAACGGTAAAAATAATCAAAGGGGCTTGACGCATAGGTGGGGCCTTCTTCCGCGCTGCTCTGTGGCAATTGCACCCAATCCGCCTCTCTTCGCAGCTTTCGAGCTGTCCGTGGTGGTCGCAACCCGCACCAACCACTAATCGCAACGAAGTCATAGGACAAAGAACGGATAAGCCGAAAAGCACACAAAATCAGCAGGATGTTCACGTGGCATGTTTCCTCCTATCCGAGCTTCGGTTTCGGTTCACCAACGTTCCTGCTGTGGCAGCGGCTAAAATATGCCTTTCTTTGTTATTTTTTTTTGTTTGACCTCTGGCGAACTATCGACAGGAGCCCTTCCGTAACTAAAAGGCGCGTAAAAGAAACGTTCTAGAAGGGGCATTCACTCTGAATTCCGCTTCTTGCCCGCTCGGCAGCCGCGTTTTCAAAACGGCGTTTCAAAGACGCTATCGAGAGCAAATGCGCACCACCGTTACAGTGTTCGCCAACTTCTTACGTTTCATCTCGCGTCGATCATAACTTCAAAGTCCAATTGCTGTTCTGCTAGTCGAACATGTGATTTCACTCTTGCTTGCCTAAGAAGTCATCTGAATGGAATCACCTCCCTGCTTTCATTGCCAGCATTCGCAATCATACATCATTAAATACTGGCGCTGGCGAACCGGCACCTTGCCCACGACCTGGAAAATGTCGGAGGTTACGTTGATCCCTAAATCAGTCAAAGAAGTTAACGTCAATAACCTTCGCCCGGTCTCTGACGTCAGGCGTGGGCAAACTCATGGAGAAACCAGTACACCTAACCCTACCTACGTACCTCGAGGACCGCGCACTCATCGCCGACGCCATGTTCGGGCTCAGAGCACACATGTCAAATGATATTCTGCTACAACTCAGGAAACAAGTTATAGATCCTAAAGCAAGTATGATCACAGAGTCATTCTTGCATTAGACTTCAATGTGGCATTTGACCTCGTCAAGCATTCACAAATTTCACATAATTTGCAAGCGACGAACTTTCTACTACATCAGGAACCTCTTAACCAGCCGCAAGGCAATCATCAAAATCGGAGACATTGAATCCGCATCAATCAACATGGGCACCAAGGGGACGCCTCAGGGAGCCGTCCTCCCCCCATTGCTTTTAATATAGCACTCATGCAGCTCCCCGGAAATCTCAATGGCATACCGCACACTCGACATTCACTGTACGCGAATCATGTGAGAATCTGGACTAACCACAGAAATCTAGGGCAATTAGAGGAAGCTCTCCAAATGGCGACCGACGAAGTACAACACCAAGCAGAAGCATGCGGTCTCCGTTTCGCACCCGAGAAATCCGAACTGGTGATGTTCCGGAAGAAGGGAGACACGGCCGTGGTTCACGTTCGCCAACACGACACTCTCATTCCAGAGCGAGACAACATTCGGATTCAACAATGGTGCCAACGAGGCCGTACTGACCAAGCTACAACGCACATGCGAACGAATCACGTGCATGATCTGTAGAATTGCCAATAGGAACCAAGATACGCAAGAACACGGTATCCTACGACTAATATAGGCTTACTTGGTATGCAGGATAACATACGGTACCCCTTACCTTCATTTACGGAAATGTCACATACGCAAATTAGATGTCCCTATTCGTAACGTCTACAAGAAGGCACTAAATTTACTGCAGAAAACACCCAATTCGTGGCTTCTGTAATTAGGCATACACAACACGGCCGGAGAGCTTATCGAGGCTGGCTCTGCTTTCGAACCAAATTTTTCGCCTGGTTACTACTACAACCGGAAGATAGGTCCTGGACGTTCTCCACATATCTATTCTCCCTAAAGCGTCAGGAAGGCAAGACATACCCCGTGAACGGTGGGGCTGTTTCCTGACAAAACCCTTACCCCGGAACATGCACGTAGAGTACCACCATGGAAGAAGAGCATCTGAGCTAAATCTCTAAATGAACGTTAGAGTAACAGAGGGAGCCCACTAAGTAGACGCGGCGGGCGCGTGTGAAGGATTTCTACAATAGCAGCAATCCACCAAAGTCAAGTAGTTGATGTCCTATCACTAAAATGCTCTGACGCATACATTGTAGAGGAAACCGCAATCACCCAGCAGCCACACACTTGACTGCGCCATATATACACTCAGAAATAGCCTACATGAACTACATAAGAGGACGTATTTCTCCTCCAGCTCACGCCATCCAATGGCAGGCGCGAACGCGAGCAGTGAGAATACAGCTCATCTGAGTGCCAGGTCACCAGAGGGTAGCCGGAAACGAGTTAGCACCCGATTGGGCCCGAGGATTCCTTCCTCGGGCTCTGCTACCGACCCCTCAGACCACGGCATTCAAGCACCAACACCGACTGGAACATACGCAGATAACTATATCGCCTGCAAAGACAAACTTTCTCTCATCCCGTTAAGGGACTTATTAAAGCCGAGGAGACCTGCCTGCGCAGGCTGCAAACCATGTCGTACAGCAGACGGCCATGATGACAAAAATAGACGCGGAATAATTTAAGGCAGTGTGTAAATTCTGTGGCAGCCATGCTGACCTGTTTCACGTGGTTTGGTCCTGAAAGTCTAATAGAAGCATCGCGCAAATTACAGAGCCGACGTGAGAGGGGTGGGGGGAGGCTTTGTCAAGCCCAGCTCTCGAAGATCAGTCGAGCCTCGTGGAGTGGACGCGGGTTGCAGCTCAGTCCAACGGAGTCCCGGAAAAGAGACCTGCCCAATTCTATCTAGCACTAATTCCAGGATTCGATTTTCTGCGATAAATTTTCATTCATTCATTCATTCATTCATTCATTCATTCATTCATTCACTCGAGACTACTATTCTGAAATTGTAGCAGCACTCCCCTCTGCAACGCCGCAATGGCACTGACAGTATTGACATAAATAAATGAAACAAAATTGTCTACCATCGCCTCGTGAAAGAAATTCATTTTCTTCTGTACTGCTGCTCAGATAACAACCAAACTTGTGGCGATCGTTCTCTTATCAACCAGCAACGCAGAATACGCATATTGTTTTGGAAAATCGGTGTTTTAGCCCCATATCGACCCTTAAACCAGCTAGCGTCTGCCTCGCTTCATGCGTCAGTAGACAACAGTGGTATTCCCCAAAGTAAATGAACGGAGAAGCATTAACATTTCCTGCTTTCTTCGCCCCCGTCACGAACTGGTTATCGACATTCTCATCCTAGCACTCCGACTGCAGCACGCGATAATGTTGCCTCATTTGCCATTGCAAAGGTAAGGTGAGTTGTGGGTCATGGAACATGAGCTGGCTACGGCGTACGAGGCGCCTTCGAGCCGAACGCTAAACTGCCGACTTGATGTCGAAATATGAATGACAGCTTTTTGCGAGCTGATAGGAAGCCATGCATCGCACAAGAAATCAGTAAGCAATTAACTATTGATTAATAGATTCGGTGCTGTTTACGGGCCACGATTCCTGGTAGGCCCTAGGGAGTAGCGAGAGTCCAGTATTTGTGAAGCTGACATCGGAGCCAGTGCTTCCGTGTGGATCGTGCATTGCTAACCACAAATCTGGAGGCGACCAGATTCCCCGAATTAGGTGTCCCCGACACGCATGGCGGCACTCGTGTTCCCTGGTGTATCAAGGCGAAAACTTTTAATGTCTCATACTCGCGGCATCCGACCGTCCACCCGTCCGTGTCCGGTAATACTGCCAGCTGTGGCCTCTGCCACTCACACTCTCTCAGCAATCACGTGATGGCACAGCGGCGCATAGCAACAGTTGCGCGCTGCTCCTTCGAACGCGCGTTGTGCAACGCGGCGCCGGCGTCCATCGGCGGCGTCCGTCCGTGCCGCTTCACACACTCTCAGCAATCACGTGTTGGCGCGCACGGCAACGCTCCTTCGTCAGACGTCTCGTTGCAGCAGTCGAGTTAGTCCGATGGTTCCCAAGCGGCCCGGCGATGGCTCCACGGCAAGCGGTTCGGAGAAGCGCCTAAAGAATGTGCAATCCTTTGATGCCACGGCATAGTCAGTCGAATGTCCACAGGCTTTCGCCGAAGACATTTTGGAATTCACAATTCGTCCTTCAAGTTTTCCTGCCCCGCCACGATGGTCTAGTGGTTATGGCGCACGACTACTGACCCGAAGGTCGCGGGAATGAATCCCGGCAGCGGCGGCTGTATTTTCGATGGAGGCGGAAATGTTTGAAAGGCAGTGTGCTTAGATTTAGGTGCACGTCAAAGAACCTCATGTGGTCGAAATTACCGGAGCCCTCCACTACGGCGTCTCTCATAATCATACGGTGTTTTTGGGACGTTAAACCCCAGAAATTATTATTAATGTTCAATTTTTCCTTTGTTTACCTTTGCATCTCTTCGCGCTGCCGAAAAGGGTCTCACAGAGAACGTACAAAGAGGTGCGTGATTGAGATGTGCTCCGCTAGGTGCGGAAGCTATGCCAGATGCTCACAAGAAAACCGAATGATCTTTCAAAGTTCCTAAATATTTAATGTTAATTAAATATCTGGACAGTTCATTGGCTCTTTTCTTAAATAAACTTATGCTCAGATATGAAATATATCAAATATAACGGTTAACTTTAACCAGAACAATTCATTTCGTACCATTTTCGTTTTTAGAAGACGTTTTCTGGATGTTGGGAAAACCGGAGGTTAGTGCTGGACCAGAAGTGTTTGGAAGAGAAACAAGAGTATCACTCGTTCCTCATGCCTCTATTACTTCTTCATGTTCGGACTAAAGAGGGGCTATGTAGTCAGCGAGACGCATCTTGTGTTTGTCTGCAGCCTTCAAAGACGAGGGGCAACTGTGCTAGAGGAATATGCTGCAGATCTACTAAGGCTCCATACATTTTACAAATATGCATGGCCACTGGCCTTGCCTTAAAAAAACCACAGAACCATGAACTTATATGTACATAGTTAACATATACATTTGTCGCACAATCTGTCACTTACACATCACGTACCCGTGTATCGGTGTGTTTCTGTGCTTGGCAGTTATTTAAAATTTAACATTCCTTTAAGGAAAACGCTTCCTCAAGATATCGTACTTCAACGCGAAAGGCACGTCGCTCACAAAAATCAACACCTTTATTAATGCGCGCATTGTTGTGCCATATTTTCCACAGGCTTTTTTTTTCCTCCGTCCGATTACCAACAAAGTAAGAAGCAGATAACTACACACTCGTTAACTGTTCATTATTTTACCTGAACAGCACTCTCTCTAACATTTAGCTGTCTCTCTCTATCCCTATGTCTCTCTCTCTCGGTTCGTTTGCGAATATGAAATGCTTTTTCATCACTGACATAAGTTAAAATCTTCAATCACGGATGGACAGCGCATTATATTAAGCAGAAAGGTGCCTACAGAAGTTTCCGGAAATTCCATTCTATAGGAATATCTAAACCAGTGCTTGCCTATAGTAGACAACCATCTGCAATCAGGCTTAGATGAGCTAAATAACCACCACCACCACCCGCCGAACATATGCATTGCCAACGAAGCGCATAACGAAGAAAAAAAAGACAACCTTAGCCGAGTCTGAGTGCATGGAAAATACACTATCCAGCTAAAATTGGTGCATAGCTGATCCTATACGCCCCACAGAAGTGTACGCACTCAATAAGCGGAGAACTGGTAAAGCAGCACCAAGAAGCCCTGTAGCAGCCATAAATTACGCGTACTAATTACTCGACTAATTAAGTGCCCGACCTTTAGCTGCCGACATGCACACCCCCGCAATCTGGGTACCCGGGGCACGTAGATACGCTCACATTTTCCGAATGTCAATGCAGCCTGGAGAAATGTAAACGCTGAGGCACTATCGACTTGTTAGTTAGGCAGAATAATCCTATAATCTCAGAATAATCTCCAAAGAAATAGAAATAGTAGATCAGTTCAAGTGTCTCGGTGTTATATTTTCATCAAATATGTCATGGGCAGCCCATGTGAACCATGTTATTAAACAATTAGCCAGAATAATTGGCGCAATCGGTTCCATTAGGTACATTCTTCCTAAGTCTATTAAACTGCTCCTTTATAACTCTTTATTTTATTCTTACTATAATTACTGTCAGCTAGTGTGGGGCACTGCATCATCGTCCTGTCTCCAGAAAATATACATTTTGGAAAAGAAGTTTCTGCGTCATATCTTTAATGCTAACTATGGGACACCCAGCAGAGAGCTATTTCTTGAGACTGGCATAATCAAAATCTCCCATTTATACCAATACAGGCTAAGCGTTCGGTTAAGGGTCGAAACAAAACGTAATATAAATTACATCCGACATCTCGCCAATTTGGAAGAAAAGAAAGCGAGTTACCCTTTTCGGCAACCCGAAAGCTGGTTGGGGCCAACAGCACGCATAAATACCGGGGGACAGAGCGCCTAAAACACACACTTCCCTCCCTTCTAAACGCGTACACATCTGCAAACATTCACCTGTTTGCCTGTACGCACAAAAAACTTCGTTCTATGTATAAGGATGTACCCACACATATATTCTAGGTTTCGTGAAATTAAAATACGGTGTCTCTCCTTCCTCTGTATCTGTATTTTTATTTGTGCTCCTATTTGATACATGATGATCTTCGGAATATGTTATTATTGTTATTATAATTAATATTATTATTACTTTGAGGAAGCAATTGATGCTGTGTGTAGAAAGTGTAGATAACACTCTGTCTGCTCATTTTCTTGTCTGATTTGATATGCAGTGTTTTGTTGCTTTCTCTTTTTCCTGTTTGGTTTTTTTGGTAACATGAAGCTCTGTGTATGCGACGGTTTTTGCTTTCGACTGCCTTTTCAACTGCCTTCGCTGTTGCCTCGTATTTAGGGGCTGTGGCTCTGTCAAGCTGCCTATTACAGCTTTTTCTGCAGCTACTCTGTCCATGTATATCTTGAGGCAGAAACAAAAGTTATTATTATTATTATTATTATTATTATTATTATTATTATTATTATTATTATTATTATTATTATTATTATTATTATTATTATTATTATTATTATTATTATTATAGGCTTAGGAGGTGGAGATGTAAAATAAAGAAGTGGCCCTCAGACAACACAGTCAATTTGCGTCCGTTTTGTTGGTGAACATAATTGACTGGGGATGAATAGTCCAACAGAAAAGGAAACTGGTAGCGGAGAAGACAAGTGCGAAACTGTGGACTGCAGTTCATCGAGTGACTTATTTACTCGTACTGCTTGTCGAAGCAAATGGCCGTCGATAAAAAGCGGTTTACCTCAAAAGGAAGGACCTCGAACAGAGAATGGAGGACAATCAGTTCCCCTTCACCAGTGGGTCTATGACTGCAGGCGCTTCCTGAACGTTGTGCCTATCAGTGTCTTCGCTGGGAAAGGACGACGTAGTACCGAGAGAAGCAGATCGCGTAAGATTAAAGTTGACAAGGCATGAAGGTCGACTGAAATATTTGAGGCCTTTTACGTCAACACATCACAAAGAAAATTGCATTCGCCAGAGTTCAGTGGCACTCGCAGCCTGGGATATTTATTATTTACTTTAGTGTTCTTACTTCGTTTGTTTCTGTATATCAAGTATATCTATCTAAATTCTATTGTGAGTTGGAGCGCGTCCTGTGTTCGCACATTCGTTCTACTTCATCTCCCTTATTTTTCGTTGTTTCTTTTAATAATTATTTTCTGTTACGCTTTAGTACTGGACATACGTGCCGAAAAACCAAAACAACGCAACTACGTGATGACAATGACACCGTCATCACATGATGATGTCCCTTGACGTCACGCCGACATCGCGGGATGCAGACGATCCATTTTTTCCGTTTGATTAGGCCTCTGATGCTTTCACCTGAAAAAAAAAAGTCACAGTTTCGCCGCAAGGGCGAAGCAATGAATGCGATATCAAGAAAATTACACCATTTCCCGCTAAAGGGTAGCATGAGGCGATGCGAAGCCGGAGCACTTGCACGATCGTGTTCCGTTGGCGTTCTTTGGGCATGCTACCGACCTGGCGTCGTGGAAACCGAAGAGGAACGCTACGCGCGTCTTGTCTTCCCTCTAGCCTGGCCGTTAATTCTCACAGGGCGAGCGGGGAACGCAGTCGGCAGGCACGCGAGAGGGGGGGAAGCGTAGGAGAGAGAGAGGGGGAGGGGACGGCCATGCGCTGGTGCTCATCGCGCGTTGCGCAGGAGAGAATTTCGGTATGTCTAGCCCGCGTTTCAGAGGAAGAGTGGACAGGGGGAGGGGAGAGGGAAAGTGGAGAGGGGGAAGGTGAGAGGGGGAAGGTGAGAGGGGAAGTGGTGAGGGGGAGGGGAGAGGGAAAGTGGAGAGGGGGAAGGGGAGAGGGGATGTGGAGATATACATACTTACACATATACGGTGCATGACGGCGGCGACGGCGACGGCAACAATCAGCCGAGACTGTCCATATAATTGCTATCGCAATAAAAACAACTGTCTGCAAACAACAGAAACACGGGCGTCCGCTAAAGGAACACAAGTTTGCGCCGAGAAGGCAGAAGAACGCATGTAGAAAAAATTGGACCATCTCCCCGAAGGGAACGCTGATGGGATGCGAAGCAGCAGCGTTGCGCACGGGTCGCATCACGGGTTGAACGACGCTAACGCGGGTGCTGCGGTGATCGCTGGAACATTCGTTTGAAGCGAAACTCGGTGTAGCGTTTACTGGTGTAAACGTTTGTTTGAAACGCGGACACGGGAGGCAAGCGGGCGTCGGAGCCGGCAGCTGCGGTGCTCCGGTGGGTCAGCGAGAGAGTGACGTACGCGCGCACCTGCGAGGGAAGCGTGCGAGGGGTGCGTGACGTCAACGTCTAGCTGCGGCGTGACCTACTTGGCAGCGCTGCAACACCTGCGCCGAGGGAAGCGCGTTGCCTCGCGTTTGTGCGGACGGACAGCGTTACACAGGCTAGTCAAAGAGCTGCTACGCATCTAAAAATCCCTGGTCAAGCTTCTCGTGTGATTTTTTTTGCAAAGAAATATGAACTGAACAATTTTCCGCAGATATTTTTTTCACATTCTGCAATTACATCTAAAGGATACCCAGACCGATTAACCAAGTTTAACCATAGTTATTTATGTTAGGGTTGCCCACAACCTTGAAGAAATATGCAGACGTGACCTACAGAGTGACATGAGCAATGACGGAGGGCTTTGAGGTTAAGCTTTTCAGCAGTGCCAACGTATCTTTGGCTCCATTGACAGTTCTGTCTTTCTGGTCTTTGTAGTGATAGATATTTAGGGACCGCTTACCGCTCATACTCTGCCTCAAGTCTCCTCTGTTCTGATCTAAATTGCTCAATGTGTAGAGGATGATGTATTACAACCTCGGTTCTCCGTTCCTCTATATTCTGCAGCACGAAAAAAAAAGTATGCCTAGCCTAAAATAAAAATGTACGATAAAAATTCCACAGCATAACCACGGGGTGAATGATGATGAGTGGGGAGAAGCTCTCGTACGGCAGGATCTTGGCGGCGGCGTCGCGCAGCTTCACGCCCAGTACATCATCAACGACGTGAGATCGGGCCGGTTTATACTATAGGGTCGATGAGAGTCATGGCGACTTGCAGCTCACTTTAATTTTACATGTACGCTGTGAATTTGTATTGTTTAATCACGCACAGGAGAAATCTCACCAGGCACTACCTTGGAGGTAAACAATGGCTGCAAATGGGGAATGAGAGCCAGAAGAAGCCGGCTTTTAGCTAACACTTACACTTCTACTTCTACTAACGTTTCCTACTGGAACATGCCAATGGCTGCTAATGGGGAATGAGAGACAGAAGAAGTCGGCTTTTAGTTAACGCACACGCTGCGAATTTTTTATTGTTCAACAACGCACAGGAGAAATCTCCCACCGGCACCACCTTGGAGGTCAAGATCTGGTACTAGCGTTAAGACTGGTTACGCACTACGACGGGGACGAACGGGTGCCGCATTAAGAGCTTCGCCCCTAAAATTAGGAGCCCTAATCCTACCAGGAAAGTCTGGGCAAACGAACCTTGGGGGGTGTGTGCCTGGCGTACCTTTATATGTTTATATCAATCGCATTGCGCAATGCTACCTCTTAAATATTGTCATCCTCCATGCAGGCAATTGGACCTTTATCCACTTTCATAGCAGCGCAGCACTTCAGTGGCTACATGCAGCAACGACGCTCATGCATTCATATCCAGGCAAGAATGAAATGTGGCGAAGTGGAGTGACAAATCACCTCGATTAAATATCAGACTGCCATATCGGAAACTACTGATCGCCGACAAAATCTCGATCGGGGAGCCACAATTATTGGAAAACAGCGCATATAAGTACGCATCTGCCTGGCGCACCTTTGAGTTCCGCATTTCTGACCACTCGCCGGCGCCGTATTTTTTCTGCGTACGATGCCGCAAGCGATATCGGTGAGTTGCAACGAGCTTTGCTGGAAAAATCAGCGCTCATGCGCTCTGTAGAGATGGTTAAACAGAGAATATGAAACGAGTGGGCCTGGTATTTATTCTTGAGCTGTGAAACTTCATCAACCAATATGGTTTTCTCCGATGTTTTCACCGGAATTAATTTCAGCGAATAAGGAGCTTAAGAAATTGAGCGAGCCTTGATTGATGACCTAGTGGAGTTGCAAGGCATTGACGATCGCTGCAGGGCCAGTCTGCTAGAGGGCCCTTTATTTCTGCACGGCAGCGAAGCACGGCAATACAAATATTCGCACTATGAATGCACACGTACAAACACAGGGCAGCTCTGCACATGCGTAAATGAAAATCAGTAAATCAGATCAAATCAAATAACAACGCAGCATTTGCTTCTTGACGGAGGTGGTCCCCCTGTTAAGGTAGGACTGGCATGGGTCTATTGCTCATACTTTCGATTGCTGTTCTATAGTGAGAGCAATACCTCATATATCGGGCTTTCGTTCCAGCTGTTGATGAGAAAATCTTTTGAACAGTCAAGCATTTTTTTGTTTAACCCCTTTATTTTTCTGTCATTAAAGACACCTATTGCACAACGTAAGAGCTGGGTGTTCGTACGAAAAATGCTGTTGCCATAGTGACCAGCGTAAACGTACATTTCATGTGCTATGCGTGAAGTTAGATATGCTTGTGATTGCGGTGGTGTTGTGAGAAAGCCCGTTATAGTCTTAGCTGCATTGGAGAAAAATGAAGGAAATGCTTTTGTATGTGTACGCGGGCGAAAAACATGTTGTGCATGACGACCACGCTTAGCTATGTGAGCTGCAGGGATAATGCAAAGAACGCGATTGGGTTGAGAGTAAATAATCTTTTGGCATGAACAGGACTGCAATGTGTCGGCGACAACGCAAAGGTAACTCACGCTCGACTTTCAGGGATAAGGCATTGAATTCATTTGAATGCAAGCAACGCCATATTGGACGGATTGAAGAATACTTGCGAGGCCTCCTTCGGGTGGGTTCCATATAGAAGATGCGCACATTTTGAATTAAAATTTTTCTTTTTTTAATATCTGAAGTTTTACGTGCCAGAACAGCGATATTATTATGAGGCACTCCATAGTTGAGGGCTCCGTAAAAGTAGACTATCTGGCGATTTTAACGTACACTTTTCATACACTTTACATGTACCTGTCTTAAGCGGGTACTCTCTTAAATAAATGACTAAAATTTACAAGGTCAACGTTGACCTTGTATTTATCAACGTTCTCTTTATAAACTTTGACTGAATTTTTTTTCCTCCCTGTAGAGGTGACACAAAAGGCTACCCCTGCACTTGAAGTTAACTTCTTGTAGTGTAGTAGGAGATTACTCCATAACCCTTGATGTTTTCTTTTTTATGTTTGGCGATGGCTACCTAAATGCAACAAAAATATACGCTAAGACGATTTGCCTTTATGATCTTAAAATTATTTAAAGGAACATGGGCACTACCATTACTATAAAATTGCATGATTTCTTACAACGTGGTGCTTAAATGGAAGCACGTCGATACATGTTTTAACGACAACTATTGCAGCATAAAAATGCAAATTTGCCTGCAGTTTTAGTTGGAAACAATGTTGAAAGATTTATCACGAGAAGACATAGCACAGCTTTAAAGAAACGCAATTATGAATAGTGCATCAACGCGCCAAAATTAATTTATTTTGTCAGTACAAATTTTAAAGGAAGCGTTACGCAAAACATAGAGGTGGCTAGAACCACTGCAAACCAATAAAAGAAGCGCAGATCCATATATTGCTGAAGTGTAAACCCACCCTGAAACACAGCGAAAGAAACAGCAATGCTTCATCAAGAGCAACAATTAAGAGTCACAAATAAAAACTGATGCCCTTAAGTATCGAAAGATGGAGAACATAACTGAGTGACCTCTGCTGCTCTCGATCAGAGCGTTGATGCATTCGTAACTTAGTTTTCGTGTGCGCGGCACTATGAACTTCCAAAGCTGTGACCAAAAAATCAAAAGAAAATTTACAGAGAGACGGAAATGATAGCCAATAATATCTGGGGTTTAACGTCCCAAAACCACGATATGATTATGAGAGACGCCGTAGTGGAGGGCTCCGGAAATTTCGACCACCTGGGGTTCTTTAACGTGCACCTAAAGCTAAGTACACGGGCCTCAAACATTTTCGCCTCCATCGAAAATGCAGCCGCCGCGGAAATGATAGCCACAAAGTTGAAAGTCATGCAGAAGATGAAAGAGCTAGCTCAAATAATATACACCGGAAAGAGATACATACCCACGTAAGTGGCTATGTCTCTGTCTCGTAAGCAGCCGGAGCGCTGTCGTTGTCCATAATGGTGCCCGATAAGTTTGTTAGTACTGTGGAGCTCCAGGACTCAACAAGCGATCTAAGCAACCTCCACAGAATGTGACGAGTATTATCGTCGTTGATAATAGAGGTCTGCCTAAGTTCTGCAGTGTCTGTCACAAACAGGGACTCTCTCGCAATCGCGGCACGAGCCACCGTATTCTTCTTCCACATACCACCGAAAGCAATGGCAGCGCGTTTGTTTGAATTAAACAGAAAGAAGAGAGCGAGAGATCTCTCGAAATATGGCTAACTAGAGGTATCAGTAAGTTACGCGTATTCTTGTGAATTGGTGATTTTGCAACTACCGACGATCCTGAAGATCACAGAAAACAAAACCATATATTAAAAATCTCGAGGCGACCCTAATTTTTCAATTAGGTGTCTGGTAATCGCACTCGCACTTTGGCGTTCACGTGCCCTGATGCATTTGTGGAGTTAACATTGTGTTTGCCCCTCTGCCCTAGCGGATCTCAGAGGGCCAATAGAAAGAAGCGCCTGGTTGAGATCTGCTTCTTCAGGGGCCGCGAACATCCCATATGCTCACATTCTTACCGTGTACTCAGTCAATCAATTTCATTAATTTTGCTGACATTTAATTGGCGCTTTTCGTAAGCAACGTTATCCTCCGATATCACGTGTGTCCAATGTTATTCTTTACTTCAACCAGAACCAAACATTTGTATTTGTTAACGGAGCTTCTATGGGTTACAGATTTTGCGGCGGCGCGGCGGCATAATTCGCGGAAAACCAGGCGCTGGCGAGTGAACAGAAATATGACATAAAAAGTGTGAGTTTTAGGTGTCTTGGCTTAAAGATCGCTAGCTATTGTTCTCGGTAGAATGAGCGTTCAATAAGGCCACCAGAACTTCAAGCCGGGGAACCGGAGCGCCTGTGTTTGCCTTCTTTTATAGGATGCACTCGTTTCTCGTTAGGTACTTTGGCTCCATGTGCACTGGATAATTGCTTCGTCTGATGCGCACAATTGCATAGTACATTCCGACCTTGCAGTTTAGGCAATCTATGCAATTAAGAAATAAATGTAAAATGGACAAGAATGCCTGGCTTTTACCGTAACACAAGTGTGACAACAGCCGAATTTTAAGCGAATGATCTCGTGACTGGCATACTTCGGTGGGGGCGTCTTGCGCGAAAAGTCCGACAATGGCGAGACTACAGAAATGTGGCGCTTGAAGGCATACAGTTTCTAAATATTACACAAAAGGGAAATATGGTGCTAGTGCCTATGGGAGCTGCAACGAACAGCGCTTCAGCCGGCATCGAAATGGTGGGCAGTACACGAATTGGCCTAAGCTTCGTTTTTTCAGCTCTATGTGGCTTTCAACAGTGGAGCGGTTTAAAGGATCAGTGACATCAACTTACGCATGTCGTATTTTTGTGTCCACGTGTAGTAATTAATTGACCCCTAGTACTAATTAACCATTAATAACGCCATGGAGGGATGAACAAATGTCTGTAATATTGAGAAGTATGACCAGTAATGAGCGTGGCTCAACACGGATCCAAAGCCCACCACTTCGCAGCGCTGGTAGTGCTGCTGCGCTGTCAGCCCCGCGGTCACGCCCCGAAAGGGCCCCAATCTGATCGCGGGGCCGCACAAAACGGTGAAGCGAGTTTCATCTCTCATTTCGTCTGATCGGCTTGCACGTGTAGTGATGTCTTCGTCACCACCACCGTCGTCAACGCCGTCATTAGTGTCTACAAGAAATCGCTACGATTCGCGACGTCGCGAATCATTCTCTCTTCAATCCTCTGCAAAGAAGCGATTCTGAGATCAACGCCGGCCCGAGCAGCGATGAGTAGGCACCTGGAGAAGCAAGGTTGAGCCATGCTGGCTGGCAAGAACACAGAATAGGAAGAAACGTTTTAGGCGCTCCAATCCTGTCGACAAAAGTAGACCGGTGACTCAGAACAACAACAAACAACTTATTCAACAATTTTTTGGCGAAAGCCTTTATTGTCTCATACTCTTCGTGTGCGTCCGTGCCCTGGAATGGTACCAGCTGTGGCCTCTCCCCCTTACTCCTTTTCAGCACTTACGTGATGGTACAAGGGCGCATAACAGCAGTTGCGCGTTGCACCTTCCAATGCGCATTGCGCGACTGTTGCGCAAGGCCCCTTCATACTCTCTCAGCAATCATGCGGTAAGCGCGGCAAAGCTGTTTCGTCAGACCTCTCGTCGCAGCAGTCGAGTTAGTCAGATGGCTCCCAAGCGGCCCGGTGATGGTTCCATGTCAAGTGGTTCAGCGAAGCACACCAAGAATATGGATTCCTCGATACCATGGCATAGTCAGTCGAATGGCCACAGGCTGTCGCCGAACACACTTCAATTTATTAAAGGTGAAATACGTCAGCACTGCTCAGAACTCCACTTGCCTCTGCCGATTTCTCCATTGCGCCGGGCTCGCTTCTTTCACCCCCTCTCTCTCTCTCTCTCTCACACACACACACAAGCACCCACACAAACTATCGACGCTGTGCGCCTTTCTTCCCCAGCCAGTGGTCCATGCTGGCGCGTTTCGCCTGTGTAACAATTAAGCTCCAAAGAACAGCACATGTTTTGTGACTGTGTAGGGCCAGCGCTTGAGGAGACGTAGGTAGGGCGAATGTTGAATGCATTGCGGAGACGCGTGGACAGACGAAAGTTGCATGGGCATTTCTACCTGGAAGCTTTTATAAACCAACGTTGCAGCTCTCCGCGGCAGACACTTCTTCTTGCAGTACTTGAAATGCCAGTGGTGTAAGTCCCGCACAAATGCTTCACGACATGCTTGCATGTAATGCAGTAGAGGTTGTCGCTCCCGATTATCACACGCTGACGACCTCACGACAAGTCATTCGAAGCGGCGGGGCCAAGACGCAGGAGTTGAGACAACCAACCCAGACAGTTGAACTGATGCTGCTGCCAGGCCTCGCTGCTAGTCGGCACCGCAATGACAACGCTGAGATCGCGGACGTTATTTCTACCAGTGCATCGACACTCAATACCTGGGTCATGACCGGTGGGCCAGCTGAACACGTCATAATACTGTTGATGTCGCAGGGTGCTGAACGTACCGTTGAGCTTTCATACGCTGTTTGCCTTCCAAATAAAATAGCCTCTACGCAACGGACGCAATTCATACTTCGCTCAAAAAGCTTTTGCATACGAGGCTGTAGAGCGAAGGCCACAACTCGAGCTTGATTTTTTATGTCACTGCTCCTTTAATCATACGAGACCCCCGATTCGCCTCGATATATACCATCATCATGAACGGCCGGTACATTCTGGCATCTGGCATAGCTGCGCCTAACGAGTGCAGCGCAAGACGGCCAGCGCGGTCTCTCTTCGTCCTCTTCTTCCCCATCCGCTTAGTTCCCAGAATACGCGTGCGCCCACCAGCTGCGCAGTATGGTCAGGCGTGGGATGCAACAACTCGCACGGGCGAAAGAACGAGTACAGAAAGAAGAAAGACAGGGAAATGAAGGCAAGAAAGAGAAAAAGATACAAATACAGAGAAAAAATAGACAGAGAGAGAAACAGGCACAAAAAAGATGGTTGATCCCTCCGTCATAGGAATCGGAATAACACGAAAGTAAAGCGTGCCCTTACAGAAGTAAATGAATGTTTACTGTACATTGATATAAGAGAGTTTGCACAATGTACATTGATGTCTGGCAGCTATAGCACCATTTAACGTGGATGCACCCACTTTGATGATTGATGAATCATCCATCCCGACGACTAACGTCCATGTTAAATGACTAAACAAACCTTTGTGGTAGCTGTAGTAGTTAATTAACGGTGGAAGCGTAATCAGAGAACGATGTGTGGCAGCCAGAAGAGTGTCACACATTGGACGCAGAACTTGGTCGCCATCCCGCTGCATGTTAAAATGTGATTGAACACCACGGCCGGACTAGAGGGAAACGCAAAGCGCGTCGTGCTGCCCCGGTAGCCCGGCCGCGATTTTTCTCGGGGCGAGCGCGTGAGCGCGGAACGCAGTGTTACAGCCAGGTGAGGCAGGCGCGCGTCGCAGAGCTATTTTTGGTTGGGATTAGCGTGATGCTATGAGCGAGGCCGACGTTTTTACGACGCTTGCGCTAAGATCGCCACCTCGCGGTGTGTTAAGGCTTTGACAAAATTGAAGTTCTATTGAAAACGCGCCGAATGGGACGGACCTGTAACGCGCTGCAGGTGCTAATCGTGGAGGCCACAGTAATGAAGAATTGCTTTAATTTACCGCTCCCAGAAGGCAACAGCACCCCGCTGACCGGGAGAGTGGTAGATATAAAAGGCGCGTTTCTAAAGCCTCTACCGTCTGTGACCGTGGCGCAGCGGATAGCGTGCCTAGCATCTGTTGTAGCGGACCGAGCGTCGTGGGTTCGATGCCCGTTGATGGAGCTTTTTTTCTTTGCCATCTGATCGTGTAAATTTTTTCGGCGTCATTTCCGTGACGGAAATACGTCACTGAAATCTTGGTGGACCCCAGCATAAAACACTTTCGTCTTAAAAAGTGCATGTGGAAGCTGCACTACTCCAGTGCGCCGGCCAACGCTGACACGAAGCGAAAGGCAAAGAACGCAACTGCGTCTAGGGTTCCTCGGCGACGCCAGCGCGGCCAGGGCCTCTCGCTGGTATCAGACGCTTTAACCATGACCTACAATATCGCGCGGAATCTCGGAGCAAGCGCAAGTAAGTGTCGATAGTGACGCATTGCTTCTTTTCACCTCTCACAGACGGCGGCACCGCTCCGCCCCGCCTACGTACACCGCCAATGGAGAGCCCCGTGCGAGAGAGAATGTGTGAAAGATATAAGGCGATTTCGGGAAGCGCCGAGCGTCTGCCAAGATAGCATAGTTGGTTTCGCGTCGGGCGCTTACCGCCGCTGCCGCAACGTCGTGGGTTCGATTCCCAGCAGCGCGTCTTTTTCTTGTTTTTTTTTCTTTCTCACCTGTTTGAGTCTATTTTATGAACGTCATATCCGGTAACGGAGGTACTTGGTGGACCCCGGGATAACACACTTTCGTGTTAAAAAACTCATGGGATCACTTATGAATTCGCCTAACACTACTGGAAAGCCGAAGCCACCTGGCGTCGCTGCATTACCGCGCACCATAGCTCGGCACACTCACTCATGAGTGCACTCACTCACACTCACTCACACTCATTTGAACGTTGTGAGTGTGAGTATGAGTGAGTACTCATGAGTGTGAGTGGACGTGAGTGTGAACGTGAGTGAGCACTCATGAGTGTGAGTAGTCGTGAGTGTGAACGTGAGTGAGTACTCATGAGTGTGAGTGGACGTGAGTGTGAACGTGAGTGAGCACTCATGAGGGTGAGTAGGAGTGAGTATGAACGTGAGTGAGTACTCCTGAGTGTGAGTATTCGTGAGTATGAACGTGAGTGAGTGCTCATGAGTGTGAATGGACGTGAGTGTGAACGTGAGTGAGCACTCATGAGGGTGAGTAGGCGTGAGTATGAACGTGAGTGAGCACTCATGAGGGTGAGTAGGAGTGAGTATAAACGTGAGTGAGTACTCCTGAGTGTGAGTATTCGTGAGTATGAACGTGAGTGAGTGCTCATGAGTGTGAATGGACGTGAGTGTGAACGTGAGTGAGTGCTCATGAGTGTGAGTGGACGTGAGTGTGAACGTGAGTGAGCACTCATGAGGGTGAGTAGGAGTGAGTATGAACGTGAGTGAGTACTCCTGAGTGTGAGTATTCGTGAGTATGAACGTGAGTGAGTGCTCATGAGTGTGAATGGACGTGAGTGTGAACGTGAGTGAGCACTCATGAGGGTGAGTAGGCGTGAGTATGAACGTGAGTGAGTACTCATGAGTGTGAGTAGTCGTGAGTATGAACGTGAGTGAGTGCTCATAAGTGTGAATGGACGTGAGTGTAAACGTGAGTGAGCACTCATGAGGGTGAGTAGGCGTGAGTGTGAACGTGAGTGAGCACTCATGAGGGTGAGTAGGCGTGAGTGTGAACGTGAGTGAGTACTCATGAGTGTGAGTGGACGTGAGTGTGAACGTGAGTGAGCACTCATGAGTGTGAGTAGTCGTGAGTGTGAACGTGAGTGAGTACTCATGAGTGTGAGTGGACGTGAGTGTGAACGTGAGTGAGCACTCATGAGGGTGAGTAGGATTGAGTATGAACGTGAGTGAGTACTCCTGAGTGTGAGTATTCGTGAGTATGAACGTGAGTGAGTGCTCATGAGTGTGAATGGACGTGAGTGTGAACGTGAGTGAGCACTCATGAGGGTGAGTAGGCGTGAGTGTGAACGTGAGTGAGCACTCATGAGGGTGAGTAGGCGTGAGTATGAACGTGAGTGAGTACTCATGAGTGTGAGTGGACGTGAGTGTGAACGTGAGTGAGCACTCATGAGTGTGAGTAGTCGTGAGTGTGAACGTGAGTGAGTACTCATGAGTGTGAGTGGACGTGAGTGTGAACGTGAGTGAGTGCTCATAAGTGTGAATGGACGTGAGTGTGAACGTGAGTGAGCACTCATGAGGGTGAGTAGGCGTGAGTGTGAACGTGAGTGAGCACTCATGAGGGTGAGTAGGCGTGAGTATGAACGTGAGTGAGTACTCATGAGTGTGAGTGGACGTGAGTGTGAACGTGAGTGAGCACTCATGAGTGTGAGTAGTCGTGAGTGTGAACGTGAGTGAGTACTCATGAGTGTGAGTGGACGTGAGTGTGAACGTGAGTGAGCACTCATGAGGGTGAGTAGGAGTGAGTATGAACGTGAGTGAGTACTCCTGAGTGTGAGTATTCGTGAGTATGAACGTGAGTGAGTGCTCATGAGTGTGAATGGACGTGAGTGTGAACGTGAGTGAGCACTCATGAGGGTGAGTAGGCGTGAGTGTGAACGTGAGTGAGCACTCATGAGTGTGAGTAGTCGTGAGTGTGAACGTGAGTGAGTACTCATGAGTGTGAGTGGACGTGAGTGTGAACGTGAGTGAGCCTCATGAGGGTGAGTAGGAGTGAGTATGAACGTGAGTGAGTACTCCTGAGTGTGAGTATTCGTGAGTATGAACGTGAGTGAGTGCTCATAAGTGTGAATGGACGTGAGTGTGAACGTGAGTGAGCACTCATGAGGGTGAGTAGGCGTGAGTGTGAACGTGAGTGACCACTCATGAGGGTGAGTAGGCGTGAGTATGAACGTGAGTGAGTACTCATGAGTGTGAGTGGACGTGAGTGTGAACGTGAGTGAGCACTCATGCGTGTGAGTAGTCGTGAGTGTGAACGTGAGTGAGTACTCATGAGTGTGAGTGGACGTGAGTGTGAACGTGAGTGAGCACTCATGAGGGTGAGTAGGAGTGAGTATGAACGTGAGTGAGTACTCCTGAGTGTGAGTATTCGTGAGTATGAACGTGAGTGAGTGCTCATGAGTGTGAATGGACGTGAGTGTGAACGTGAGTGAGCACTCATGAGGATGAGTAGGCGTGAGTATGAACGTGAGTGAGCACTCATGAGGGTGAGTAGGAGTGAGTATGAACGTGAGTGAGTACTCCTGAGTGTGAGTATTCGTGAGTATGAACGTGAGTGAGTGCTCATGAGTGTGAATGGACGTGAGTGTGAACGTGAGTGAGTGCTCATGAGTGTGAGTGGACGTGAGTGTGAACGTGAGTGAGCACTCATGAGGGTGAGTAGGAGTGAGTATGAACGTGAGTGAGTACTCCTGAGTGTGAGTATTCGTGAGTATGAACGTGAGTGAGTGCTCATGAGTGTGAATGGACGTGAGTGTGAACGTGAGTGAGTGCTCATGAGTGTGAGTGGACGTGAGTGCGAACGTGAGTGAGCACTCATGAGGGTGAGTAGGAGTGAGTATGAACGTGAGTGAGTACTCCTGAGTGTGAGTATTCGTGAGTATGAACGTGAGTGAGTGCTCATGAGTGTGAATGGACGTGAGTGTGAACGTGAGTGAGCACTCATGAGGGTGAGTAGGCGTGAGTATGAACGTGAGTGAGCACTCATGAGGGTGAGTAGGCGTGAGTATGAACGTGAGTGAGTACTCATGAGTGTGAGTAGTCGTGAGTATGAACGTGAGTGAGTGCTCATAAGTGTGAATGGACGTGAGTGTGAACGTGAGTGAGCACTCATGAGGGTGAGTAGGCGTGAGTGTGAACGTGAGTGAGCACTCATGAGGGTGAGTAGGCGTGAGTGTGAACGTGAGTGAGTACTCATGAGTGTGAGTAGATGTGAGTATGAACGTGAGTGAGTGCTCATGAGTGTGAGTGGACGTGTGTGAACGTGAGTGAGCACTCATGAGGGTGAGTAGGCGTGAGTGTGAACGTGAGTGAGCACTCATGAGGGTGAGTAGGCGTGAGTGTGAACGTGAGTGAGTACTCATGAGTGTGAGTAGATGTGAGTGTGAACGTGAGTGAGTGCTCATGAGTGTGAGTGGACGTGAGTCAGCACTCATGAGTGTGAGTAGGAATGAATATGAACGTGAATGCTCATGAGTGTGAGTGGACGTGAGTGTGAACGTGAGTGAGCACTCATGAGGGTGAGTAGGCGTGTTTATGAACGTGAGTGAGTGCTCATGAGAGTTAGTAGTCATGAGTAGGAACGTGAGTGAGCACTCATGAGTGCGAGTAGGTATAAGTATGAACATGAGTGAGTGCTCATGAGTGTCAGTAGGCGTATGAAAGTGAGTGAGTACTCATGAGTATGAGTGGGCGTGAACGTGAGTGAGCACTTATGAGGGTGAGTAGGCGTGAGTGAGTACTCATGAGTGTGAGTAGACGTGAGTATGAACGTGAGTACCAATGAGTGCGAGTAGTGTGAGTAGACCTGAGTATGAGCGTGAGTGAGTACTCTTGAGTGTGAGTAGACGGGAGCTGTATGTGAGTAAGTATTGACGATAGTGAGTGGACGTGAGAATGAACGTGAGTACCGATGACTGTATATATGTTGCCACGAGTATAACGTGAGTGATTACAGATGACTGTGAGTAGACGTGAGCATGAATGGGACTATCGACGAAGGTAAGAGGACGCGACTATGAACGTCAGTGACCACCGATGAGTGTGAGTTGGCGTGAGTATAACAATGACTCAGTGCTCGTGAGCGTGAGTAGACGTATGAACGTGAGTGAGTACCAGTGATTGCGAGTAGACGATAATGAACGTGAGTGAGTACTGATCTGTGTGAGTAGGCATAGTATGAACGTGAGTCAGTAGAAGTGAGAACGAACGTGAGTGAGTGCCGATGAATGTGAGTATCGACGGCTGCGAGTGGAAATGAGAATGAACGTAAGTGAGCCCCGATGAGTGTGAATATAAAAGTGAGTGATTTGGATTTAAACCCGCTCTTTACGCAACGCACCATAACTATATACACCTATGGCTAGAGAGTTTTGCTTTTAAGTTTCTCAACGAAAACAAATTTTAAGAAAAAAGAAGGCGGGAACCTCGTTTTGTAATAGCCGCACGCTATGCGCGAATGAAAGCACTCCTGAAAAATCACAAATTGCTCCCGGAGTAAGCCCGGCGTTGCGCGGCATATCCGGCGCCTAAGCGCACCCATCGGCAGTCATGGGCACGCCGTGAGGGGTTATTTACCGCGTCTTTTATAAACGTAATCTGCCCCTAAAGACAGATAAACACATGCGAGTGCGAGCGCCCGAACGACGCCGAACGCGCGCGGACGCCGTCTGCCTTGAGATCAGACATATCAAATGACAGGGGCGTAGCCAAGGGGGGGGGGGGTTGGGGGGTTCAAACCCCCCCCGAAATTTTTCAGTTTTGCTTGCGTATATAGGCACGCACACATACAAACGCACACACGAACATACATAAAGTATGGTTGAACCCCCCCCCCCCCCCGAAAAATTTTCTGGCTACGCCCCTGTCAAATGATATAGAATTACCGCACATAGCACCCACTAGAGCCACGTACGCTCATTCTGTTCTATTGCAACGCATAACGTCACCGCAGATGCTGGCAAACCCTGAAAACAGCAGGCAGAAACGAGGGTGAAAGCGTGCGCGGTGGTGGCCCCGGCAACGCGCGCCGTCGGCATTGTACCGACGAGGCATGTCCAATTTAACCGAATGCCGCGTACGCGTTGTAAGGGCCGTACTGAATCTGCGCCTCAAACTATCGTCTTTAATAAAGAAAATCTATTGTATTTATTTTGTACACCGAAGTGTTCCCCACAAAGATTGACATTTCTTTTTCACGTTTCCGCGAGTGGACGCGCGCTGCACCTTGAATATCGCTGCAAATTTTATTAGGCCTTACATGAAACCGCATCTCAAAGCGACATACTGTGCCTTCAGCAGTGCAGACACAATCTGGAGTCAGCAAACAATCGCCCTTGATAATTTATTGCATAGCTCATATAGTGGGAGCCTGTACAAAGACGCGCATAACGGTCTCAACTCGTTCATTGACAGTTTTAGTTGGGCGTCCGCAACAGCTCGGCGGACTGACGCTGCCAGCCATTCCGCAAGACACTTTTATCACGTTGTGCGTACGTAACAAGCCTTCGTACGCAGCACTGCTACGGGAGAGAAGTGCGCATGCGCAGTACGTAGCGTATCTGCGCGTACACGCCTGTAACAAGACGTTGCGTACGTAACGCAACGCTTATTACGTTGCGTTCTCGCCAGACCTCGAACAAACCAGAAACGACAGCACATGATGGCTGCAGTGGCTTTCGACGCAGACAGCAACAGCGAACCCGACGCAAGTCGTGTGTACTCCACATTGAAAGGACATGTTTCCACGCCAGACAAGATAGTACAATCAAGAGGCACGTTCCAGCCTGGCGTCTCACCAAAGTCCTCAAGCAACCGTATTCCACAAGTTGTGTGCGGGAACGCGTTGATCTCTCTGTCAGGCCTCTCGGCGAATGCCCCCGTAAAAAAATAAAAATAAAAAATAAGCATGGTGCTTTTATTGAAGCTACAACATAGCGCGCGTTGAGCGTTGTGCGAGCTTTTAACTCCTTGAAAGTGTTGCTTGTAGATCAGAAACTCAAGAATACGTTGAATACGACCTGTTGCTGCACAATGCAAAGCCTTATTCACGGCCGCGCAGGATAGGACAGCTTTTAGCGAATGGTATTCCCCAGAATGTTTGTATTTCTGGAAATAAAGCTGCATTGTATTGTATTGTTCTACCCAGTGTGGCTGTGCCTCATCAGATGCCCTTCTTTAGTAGTCCACCCAGCTTCAGAGCTCTGTACACATAAAAACGTTGAACGTACACGGCAAAGGTCAACGCGCCCGACCAATGCTCCCATGCAGGAACGGCATTAAAAACGCACACAGCCAACGCCGCGGTCTGACGTGTACGCTGATAGCCGTTACCCTGGCCGTGCATAGCCGTTATCCTTTCGCGCAGTGCGCGAAAGAATAACGCGCAGGAACCGCGCAGTGCGCGAACCGCGCTGAACAGCAGCCGGCCACGCCACCAGGCGACCACGCCACCAGGCGACCACGCGATGTATATGATGCATACGGCGGCGTCTTCGACACGCTAGCCGATTGAAACGCTCTGCAAGAGTGACAACTCTTGCAGAAAAGTTAAATATCATTTTCTGATTCTACCTTCCAAAAGGTGTCAATGAATTACTGAAGACAGTCGGTTGCCGTGACCCCCTTTTGACCTTTTTTTTCTTGGAGTGTAGCACTGTTTTGACTACTAATTTTCCTGGGACCAGTGACATGTGCAACATCACCACGAGCAACCTTTTTGCTAATACCAGAGAAAATAAGAGTCCGCCGCGGTGGTGTAGCGGTTACGGTGCTCGGCTACTGACCCGAAGGTCGTGGGTTCGACGCCGGCCGCGGCGGTCGCATTTCGATGGAGGCGTGGTGGTAGAGGCCCGTGTGCTCTGCAATGTCAGTGCACGTTGAAGAACACCAGCTGGTCAAAATTTCCGGAGCCCTCCACTGCGGCGTGCCTCATAGTCATATCGTGGTTTTGGCGCGTTAAACCCAGATATTACTATCTGAGAAAATGAGTGAGCGCTCAGCAACAGTAAATGATTTCGCCAACTAACATAGTGGTGTTCCAGTTTCTAGTCTACTAATTCTACTTGATCACTGGAGTTGGTAATACTGACGCGTTGTGGTTTATTATTTTTTGTAGTTTTGGAGAGTTTATTTAATGCTTGCCTTTGTGATTTACTTTCAAATTGCTGTTTCGTAAATCAGTGTGGTTAAGGTATTGTTCATGATTCCACGTCCATGTTTTCTTCTTGTTCTAAAGCATCGTGTGATTTGTCAGGGAAAATCCTAAATTTGTTTTGAACCTGACTGTATCTATCTTGGCCTATCTCTTGCCGGTTTACTTTACTTTTTTTCGCTTCAGATTGAGCGCAATTTTCGGCATCACTAATCACTACATTTTACTTTAACTATAGCGAAAATATTTCACGTTGATACTCCGCAAAGTGCGAAAACTAAAAGCCGGAAATGACATCACAGGACAACCTGTATCTGTACCAGTTCGTAGTCCGTAGAGGTCGGGCTGGTCCGTAAGTTTACTCCTTTCATAATACTTTCTCGCGCATCCCAGACTTCTCACATATACTTAAAAGCAAAAATTGTAGAAAAAAAAAGACGCAATCATTCTGTGTGTTACGGCCTCTGTCTTGACGTCGCGACAATATGATAAAGACGTTTTGGCTACCTCAGCACGGTGGCTTTGAAGGAACCGAGGGACCGTGAATATCATAGAAACCAGAAAAAAGATTCACAGTGCCCCTGATGCATTCTCCTAAGACGGCTTGAATACCAAAGCCATCGGGTGCGACTATTTTACCATGCAATTTATATCGCACAAGCGCCGATTTGCTTTTTCTTTTTCACACGAAGACCACAAAGGCGAAGGTAGCGCAGTTTCGCGCTTGAGATGTCACTAGATTTTTCGAGCCAGCCTTTCGTGCTTCGCGTGAGACATACAAGGCTTTCGCCTTAGTAAATTTTGAGTTTGTGACGACTTTTTGACCCTTGCGCATAATGAGGTAGGTAGGTAATGAACTTTAAATTATTTAGAGGCCAACGAGGCATCACTGGCCCGGGCTAGGCCTCCAGGAGCCATCGTCCGATGAACATCGTGCGACGTCCTCGGTGATAGCCCTGGCTCGCTGGACAGCCCAGATTTAGTCCACTAGATGTGGGCTGAGAAGGGCGGCTCGCCACCGCTCAGCCAGTCGTCTTGGGGTACACACTCTCTCGTCCGGGTAGTGGCGGCGAATACCGCACTCGCACTTCCAAAGTATGTGTGCCATGTCGGCTGTCTCGTGCCCGCAGCACGGACTGCCGGGTGACGGGCGGAACAACGGACACAGCCTGTTCAGATGCCGGGGTTATTCGAATGTGTCTCTTTGCAGACGTCTCAGGTCACACGCCTGAGACCTCTCTAGCTGCTTGTGAGGTGGCGTTTTCCTGTAGTGGCTGAGGATCTCGTGGTACGTGACCATGATGTCCTTGCAGTCCTGTAAGGCTTCGGGGTCTGTCATCATCGTCGCAGTAGAATGTCCTCCAACCTTGGGTGCCTCGACATCGACGATGTCTCGCACAGCGGTGGCCCTTTCGTCCGCGTCGCGCGGGTTAGCAGTCTCGCGACGCGGTGGGCGCGCTCGTTGTGGTTCGACGGGAGGTCGGGACTTTGTTCGTTGCCAAGCTCTCCCACATGCGTGGGGAACCACTTGAGAGATTTGGTGGTGATCGCGCCGGACTTATAGTCCGCGACTCTGGCGTTCAGCATGTGCGCCGCCTCGACGGAGACCCATCCCTTGGTAAAGTTTCGGACCGCCGTCTTGGCGTCACTCACAACAAGTGTGTCCTCGTTGCCACTATGGAGTATTGCTAGGGCTATGGCCATTTCTTCTGTGCCTCGGACGATGGCAGCCTCGCCGGTCCCGTGGCGGTGGTCGACACGAGCGCGATGGTATATTTCCCGTGATCTGATATGTGTGTGTGTGTGTGTGTGTTTGTTTACTGATTGGGCTTGTACGTGGACGAAGGAAAATGACTAGGAGGGAGCGTCATTACAGGTCACTTTTCCCGCTTGATGAGGCATATAAGACTTTCGCCTTAATACGAATAATTTTATATGAAGTACACCGATTCAATGTAGTAGATACACATTTTTATGGCGTAACGCAGACGTCCATACTGCGGCGTCTAGAGTGCCTCGATGCGCGCGCCCCCGCTTAGAGTGGTGTCAGCTTTTGAAAGGGCAGATGCCGCCTCCTCGGCCTTGGCGGCAGCGTGGCCGCCATTTTGAACCCCGCGCCCGGTCACTTGTGCGTGGCGCGCGCGCTGTTTTTAGGTCGGTGCTCGTTTCCCTCCAGTTTTATGCAATCGCTACCGTCACCATGACCGGGTGTTGCGTGCCGCAGTGCACCAATCATTCCTGAAACGCTGGGACCTGTATCGTTTTAGAAGATACGCGGTTTCTTTGGACAGTAAAAATCAAACGTTACAAGCGGCATCCGAAGAACACATTATGCACTGGCAGCGTAAGTTTCCCGCCGGTATTTCGAATGCACATGCAAGGATAAATTCTGCCGGTGTTAACCTTGCGTAATAAATGGACAGACTGATATCGGCTACATGCTTAAAATGCTTTGGCTCACGTGTGCATGAATCCTGCATTTTTCTTCGCAAACATTCTTTACTGCACTTGGTTGGTCCTTATCTGCCTTTGATTTTTGCTTTCGCTATTTTTGTGATTTAAAATGTATCGTGGAATATATTATGCGTGTTTGTCTGCAGATCAGATCCTTCTTTTTTCCTAATAATTATTATTTGTGAGAATTTACGTCCCAAGAACCCCGATATTATTATGAGAGGCGCCGTATATAGTGGAAAGCTCCCGAAATTTTGACCATCTGTTGTACTTCAACGTACACCTAAATCTAAGTACGTGGGCCTCTGTCATTTCACCTCCATCGAAATGTGGCCGCTGCGGCCGGGATTCCATCCCTCAACCTTCGGGTCACCAGTCAAGCGCCATAACTAAAAGCACGCCGGGTTCTTGTTTTTTATATTCCTTTCCGTGTTTCAAGTACGCCTTCTGTGCTGCACATGTATGTATGTGTGCAGTTGAATGTTTTTTATCCTTCCCTGTTTCTATGTTTCAAGGTTACATTTTTGCCCTGTCCTAAATAATTACGCAGTGCCTGTTTTTTTTAATCATTTACGATCACTTTGAATCGACCAGTGACAGTTGTGTTTTATTGTGTAATTTGAGTCTTATTTGTGTAATTGCTTCTGTCAGCGCAGCTTTAATGCACACAAATAAATGGCCGATACACTGGATATTAACGCGCGCGCGCGCGCACGCGCACACACACACACACACACACACACACACACACACACACACACACACACACACACACACACACACACACACACACACATATTCAGTATTTTATTTCTTTGAGCAAGCATAATTTATTTATTAATAATGTAAGCCCTGAAGGCTCATACAGGGATGCGCATACAAACAGTTCTCGCGAAGCGTCTATACAAAGAAGACGCATGAAAACAACAAGAAGACGGGGAAGCATTGTGTACAGTAGACACGCTATGTCAGTAAAAAAATACAAGAAACAAAGTCAAGTTGTACAATGAGTACGTCATGGAAAACCAGTTAATGAAATAAAAACTCACAGGCTCCCTTATGCGTACGGCTCGAAAGCGAAAGCCATCTTCTTCTCAGTTTTTTGCGCCCAAAGCGCGGTTTTGCATTGCCTCCAAGATCGGAGGCACCTCACCTAGTTGTGCACTGCCTCCGTGATCTGCCCACTTTTGACCAAGCTACGATGTCATGTGATAACGTCATCATATGACGTCACGTCAAAATTTGTGAAGCCGTGATGACGTCATATGGTGACGTCATCACGTGACGATAATTTTTTGCATCCCTCGTCCCCGACGTCGTGGTATGCTGACGCCGTAGACGCGGGACGCCGACGGTGAAATTTCGCGTTTGATGAGGCATTTAAGGCTTTCGCCTTAAAAAATACGTCCTCGACTACTGACCCGAAAGTCACGGGTTCGATCCCGGCCGCGGCGGTCGCATTTAGGTGGAGGCGAAATGCTAGAGGCCCGTGTACTGTGCGATGTCAGTGCAGGTTAATGAACACCAGTTGGTCAAAATTCATGCAGCCCTCCACTACGGCGTGCCTCATAATCATATCATGGTTCTGGCAAGTAAAACCCCAGATTTTATTATTAATAAAATAGACAAATAAACGACGCCGTGCATATGCCGCACAAAGTGTAAAACAGTATTGGAAACACTCAATAATTTGGGCATGCGAGAAAACCTGCAGATACAGAGAAAGAAACTGCAGATACAAAAAGAAGAAGGAAAAACGCACTGATACTGCGCGCATGCAAAGTTTTACGGCATACTACTCAACAACGTATTCATCGTTTCGATAAGGACTCAAGGTGCAACTTGAGTGCCGATACAGTAGCGGCTACAGATTGTGAGCAAGAAATGTCAGCAATAATAATGATAAAGAAGTTTTCGTTTCATTTTAGCAGGATATTCGCACCATACTGACCCTCGGCCCTTTGTTCAATATATGTATGATGCCATTTATAATAAACGAGTAAATTGTTTGCAAACTTAGCAAAATGAGCCACCTTAATCGCGCTTAGGTAGCTTCGCAACACTTAATTGTGTGTGTTCAGATACATATACTGCTGCTTCTGACACGTATACAAATACTTTAAACGATTATTTGTGTATTTGGAATGCAGAGCTTACGAGAAAATTAAGTAAGGCTTTAGAGTTTTTCGTTTCCGGCGTAAGGAAGAGGATTCGTTTTCAACATAACAGTCTACGTCTACATCCAACGCATAAGACATGCACAGGCCGTCAGCTTACATGAATTACATGCTTCCTTAATAAACATTTAGGCAAGAACAGCAATAAAAGCTGCCCAAACTTCAAAAAGAAAAGAAAAAGAGAAAGCTCACTAGCGTGCACTTATTTCCGGACGTATCCGCTCACCGCAAGCGCTTTGTGTAGCGCGTTTCGCATGCTGCCGAGCTGCGGCGGGATTCGCAATGGCGGCCGTCGTAGCAGACGACGCGCCTGTCCTCACCCTCAGCGGAGCGCGCGGGCATCAAGGCACCCTAGCGGCGTCAACTCGCCATGTCTCAAAAGCGGCATAATCCAAGGATTAACGCGGCCGCTGGTGTGGCGCACACAAATCACAATGTGGAACAAGGCCGATCAGCGCTGTGGTGGTGTGCTTCTTCCTCGACGTCGTGATTGTGCGCTGGATTTTCACTGTGTTCGCCGACAAAACAAACCTAAGTATTCAATGCTATATGGTCGAGCAGCGTGCAAGCGCAATGAACTTTCAGGGGCGAGAGGGGAGGGGGGGAGAGATAATTGTCTCTTGACCAGGGGCGTAGCCAAGGGGGGGGGGGGGTTGGGGGGGTTCAAACTCCCCCCCGAAATTTTTCAGTTTCGCATGCGCATATAGGCACGCACACATACAAACGCACGCACGAACATACATAAAGTATGGTTGAACCCCCCCCCCCCGAAAAAAATTTCTGGCTACGCCCCTGCCCTTGACATAGAGGCGGAGCATGTTTATGCATGGCCTCACATTTTGTACAAACTATTCCTACCCGCCCCCCGCTCTTACCTTCGTCATTGTGTCCTGGCCCTTGCGGGAGTAAATTTTCGTGACTGTGGCTTGTTAGCTGACGTGAGTTTTAAACCCCTACCATAAGCTGTGAAGGTGGACTTAGCAAATAAGCGCGCCATACATTTGCTGTTTGGTCAGTCGACGAAAATGAAAGGTTATACGATAAAAGGTCGTTATTCGCCCCTCGTTAATTCGGAAAATCGGATAATGCGGACGTGTTCTCTGGTCGCGGCAAGCTTATGCATTGTTTAATGGTATCAAACTCTCGTTTATTCGGTCATATTTGCCCGCAACCCGGTTAATTCGGACGATCCTCGGAGCGCACCAAGCAATCCGAGGTCCGACTCGGAGTTCGACTCACAGGAGGAAAAACGGCGTTCGCGAACAACTCAAACGGCTGCGGTCCGTCATAAAGGCGTTGTCGCCGTCCACGATCTAGCCATAATCGCGTTGTCGGCGACAAAGACTTCGACGGCTGCGGCACACTTGCTTTCTCTTCGATTTTGCTCGGCGCACGCGAACTGCGTGGGTGATATATATATATATATATGATCGCGTCCATAGCGCCAGCGGCGACTGCGGGTCAAAGCTGCGAGAGGCAGTAGTTTCGTTTTCGCCGCGTCGCTTCAGAACTGTGTAGTCGCCATTCATTGTTGTGCATTAGCGAGCCAGGTTTATTCAGCAGCTGACGCTGTGCCGAGCAGTTTCGTTTCGACTGTGGGCGCAGGCCGCGCACGCGCGCCTTCGGAACTGCGTGGTCGCTATGATCGTGTCTTAACTTAGCGACCACACTTTCGTCCAGAACGGCTGCGGCACTCAGTAGCCTCCTTCTGACTTAGATCAATGCGCGCGCAATGTCACGCAACTCGAACATAGTGGAAGCTGTTGAAGGTGAAGAGATTCGGCCGCAGTGCGCATGCTGGTATAAAATTCGGTTGCGACATTACGATGAACGAACGATCATTTGTCGATAATTTTTCCGGCGCAGAAGTTATCTTCACGTGCGCGTGGTGGCGGTGGCGGTACGTATAAGGGATGGGTGCAGATCACGTTTAGTGTTAAGACACGGCTGTCTTGAGCTGCGGTCACATTGTGAACAGTGTTGCGAATGAAGAAATTTGCGGCATTTGCATTGCTTTTATGCCAGATATGTACCATGAATTTAAGTGGTCATCGAGAAAATGCGAATGCATTGATGCAATAGGCACTTGTTTATTGTTTCCTTGATACTTTCGATAATTCGGCATTCGGTTAATTCGGACAAATTTTCCGCGGTCCCGACGTCCCATATGACATCCCCTGAGCAAAGTATGGGTAGGGGGGCCTTTGTCAGGCAGTTTCATCTGCCTTTAGCCCCTTCATCCCAGACATTGTCTGTCTGAATAAAGTTCAAATTAAAAAAAATAATAATGCATATACATCGAACATTTCCATTGAACCGGTGTTAACATCTGCGATTTGTCCCTGAGACTATTCATTACAAACTTACAAATCTCCACGTTCGGATATAACGAGAATATATGAGAGATGATCATCTAGATGCGAATGCATACAAAACTTTTGTCCAGTGTGACAGAGAGATGTGAATAAGACCCGGCGAGGTTGAGTAGGTGAGTGGTAATGATCGAAGATGGGAGCTATTAGACGTGTAAACGCGAGTATCTGTTCACGGGAGTGTACTTCAATATGGACATCAGGGGCCACATGTGAGTGTGAGTAGAGCGGAAAGCTTGGCATGTTCATTCATGAGTAGACTCATTTCAAAGGCGTGAGTGTCAGTATGAGTGAGTGACGAGGGATGTGAGCAGGCATGAGTATGAAGGCAACATACAGGTGTAATAGGTGTGAGTATGAATGTGAGAGTACCCATAGGAGTGAGTAGACATGAGTGAACATGAGTACAAATGGCTGTGAGTAGGTGTGAGTATGAACGTCAGCACCGGTGTGAGTAGGTGTGAGTCAGTACTTACCAGTGTGAATGGGCCGGTGAGTACCTATGGGTATGAGCAGGTATGAGTATAAACGTGAGCGAGTGCCTATAAGTGTGAGTACCCTTGAGTGTGCACGTGAGTACTTATGAGCGTAAGTGGGCGTGAGTATGAACGTGAGTGAGTGCCTATGAGTGTGAGATGGCGTGAGTGTGAACGTGAGTGAGTACGAGTAGATGTGAGTAAGAGCGTGGGTAAGTGCTATGAGTGTGTGTACGTGTGAGTGTGAACGTGAGTGAGTAGGTATGATAGTGCACGTGAGTATGCACGTGACTGAGTACCAATGAGTGTGAGAGGCGTTACTGAAAGTGAGTAAACACTTATGAGTGTGAGCGGGCGTGAGTATGAATACGAGTGAGTACCAATGGTCGTGATGTGTGAGCATGAACGTGAGTGAGTGCCTACGAGTGTGAGGAAGCGCGAGTATGAACTTCAGTGGGTGTGAGTGGGCGCGAGTATGGGCGTGAGCATGCCCATTAGTGGATGTTGGTGGGCGTGAGTATGAACGCGAGTGAGCGCCTATGACTGTGAGTAGGTGTTAGTATGAACATGAGTGACTACTGATTGCTTTAACTTGGCGTGAGTATGAAGGTGAGTGAGTACGTGAGTGAGTGTGAACGTGAGTGAGTGCCTGTAAGTGTGAATATGAACTTGAGTGAGTGTCTATGAGTGTAAGTAAGCGTGAGTATGAACGTGAGTGAGTGCCTATAAGTGTGAGTAGGCGTTAGTACGAACGTGAGTGAGTGTCTGTAAGTGTGAGTATGAATGTGAGTGCCTATGAGTGGGAGTATGAACGTGAGTGAGTGCCTATGAGTGCAAGTAGGCGTGAGTATGAACGTGAATGTGTCAATGAGTGTGAGTAGGCGTGAGTACGAACGTGAGTGAGTGCCTATTGGTGTGAGTAGGCGTGAGTATGAAGTGAGTGAGTGTCTATGAGTGTGAGTAGGTGTGAGTATGAACGTGAGTGAATGCCTATGAGTGTGAGTAAGTGTGAGTATGAACGTGTGTGAATGCTTATGAGTGTGAGTAGGTGTGAGTATGAACGTGAGTGCCTATGAGTGAGAGTAGGCGTGAGTATGAACGTGAGTGAGTGCCTATGAGTGTGAGTAGGCGGGAGTATGAACGTGAGTGAGTGTCTATGAGTGTGAGTAGGCGTGAGTATGAGCGTGAGTGAATGCTTATGAGTGTGAGTGGGCGTGAGTATGAACGTGAGTGAGTGCCTATGAGTGTGAGTAGGCGTGAGTATGAACGTGAGTGAGAGCCTGTGAGTGTGAGTAGGCGTCAGTATGAACGTGAGTGACTGTCTATGAGTGTGAGAAGGCGTGAGTATGAACGTGAGTGAATGCTTATGAGTGTGAGTGGGCGCGAGTGTGAACGTGAGTGAGTGCCTATGAGTGTGAGTAGGCGTGAGTATGAACGTGAGTGAGTGCCTATGAGTGTGAGTAGGCGTGAGTATGAACGTGAGTGAGAGCCTGTGAGTGTGAGTAGGCGTCAGTATGAACGTGAGTGACTGTCTATGAGTGTGAGTAGGCGTGAGTATGAACGTGAGTGAATGCTTATGAGTGTGAGTGGGCGCGAGTGTGAACGTGAGTGAGTGCCTATGAGTGTGAGTAGGCGTGAGTATGAACGTGAGTGAGTGCCTATGAGTGTGAGTAGGCGTGAGTATGAACGTGAGTGAGTGCGAAGGCTGAAAATATTGGGGTGAGTTCGTGTGACTGAGTATTCTCTTACAGTGCCGACCTATGCCGCGCACTTTATATCACGCGAACGCCGCACAGACGAAGTTAACGCCTGGCGTTCACTTCATCCTCGTGGCGCCTGATTTGTGATGCGACTGTTAAGCATTGAATACTTTTAGCTACCGTTGTCGGTGAGCTTCAAGTGATATTGAGGCAAAAGTCAGAGCCGTTATCGGCGTGCATAAACAAGAACAGCCGGACACTGTTCCGAGAAAAATCCAGTTCGTCCGAGCAACATCTGCACACCACCCCATTAACGACACTTCCTTTTGCTATGGGGACAGCGCGACGCAGACGCATCACTAAACGTAATAGAAATACACGAGCGCTGATTGACTGCTGCTATTATTTCTGTCAAGGATGTGGTCAGTAAACACAAACAAGGATCACCTGAAGAGTACACGTTGTGACAGAGCGTGATTTGACTACCCCATTCAAAAATTGCACTGCATTATTATACAAAGCGGTCTGTCTGTTTAGAGGTCTGTCTGACGCACTCACTTTGCTTCAAGTTTTTTTTGTCGTTCTGTCGTGCACACGGAAGACGAAAATAAAAGGGTGATTGATTGAAATACAACAAGTTCTTAGTCCGCCCTCGTGTGTGTCCGTTCTTTTGAGTCCTGCGTACGGGTCGCGCAGCCCACATAGCGAAAGTATGTTCAGTTACTGGCTCTCACAGCGTGCCGTTTTAATTCAGTTTGCCTGCACTATTTACAGCTCATATATGTTACAAAAACCTTGCTTTCAAGTTCTTCTGAATTTGCGTTCACAATATCACTCAAACTGTAACTTCTTCTACATTCGATATTTTATTCCTCGTTGCCAATAGCGACGTTCAAAAGGCAGCTACAGGTAGTGTTGCCAGATGCCCGCCGACTACACAAGCGAATAATCACCACAAAAGAAGCCCAAAAAAGCGGCGGCACTCCTGTGAATAAGCCCAAAACAAGCGGAAGTTCAAAAAATTTTCTCATTCCTGAAAATTATTATAGTGTGAAAAAAATACTACACGCACATATGGAAGGTGAAAAAGTTTATTTATATTACGTTTCGCTTTATTGCTTGTTATGCGTTATTGCCCCAGCTACCACAAAATGATTATCCCTACCATTACTCGAAAGAAAAATAAAACATACCCTCCTCCATTATTCAGCATGTGTGAAGTTCGATAAAGCTTGGCTAGACGTTCAGGTTTGCATGGCGGGATGGCGGCCACTTTTTTATCGAGCTGCCGTCGTTTGACTATTATTTCAATTTCAAAATTTACCGCTTTTGGACGGCTTATGCTTTATATATCACTCATCCTTCAAGGATGAAGGAAAGAAGTGTTAATTTTGAGGGCTCGTTTTTCTTTTTTTATACGCAATATTAACGAGAACAAACAGACAATAATGCCACGGAAAGTATAGACTATGTTACCTAAGGCGTATCGGCGCCGCCATCATGGGCTGTTAAACGAATGTTTTCATATGTTTGTATCCCCTGACGCGAACTGATAAAGTCAAGAAACGCCGAATGCACCAACCCAATAGTTTTTATGTGTATACGCGACTAAGAGTCGTTCAAGATAAAACACGGCAAGGTTAACAGCCCAGCATGGCGGCACCGAAACCCGTCCGTAAAATAGTCGATAGGGGATGTTATTAGAAGTAAATGTAATGTAAATGAGAAGACAGAAAAGTGAACGAAAAGATATCTTGCTGCGGGCAGGGACCGAACCTGCGACATTCGTATAACGCGTCCTATGCTCTACCAAAAGAGCTCACCCGTCCACGTTATAGGGTACATATGTACATATAAACATGGGAGCGTCAGTAAGCGCCGCCAGTAGCCATGACGGCGAGTGTGGAACACTCTATTTCTGCCTGTTGGCGTCACGTTGCACGTGAGCTTATTACAAGCTCGCAGCTGACCAATACTCCCTCGCATACTACCTGAAAGCATTAAGTCTGCCAGAACGACACCCTCGCTATGAATGAAGGAAGGACGTGTTAATTTTAAGGGCTCGTTTTACTTTGTTATACACAATAATAATGAGAACTAACAGACAATAATGCCAAAGAAAGTATAGGGGTGTTATTAGTAGTAAATGTAACGTAAATGTGAAGAAAGGATTTCTTTCTTCACATTTACCTTGTATTTACTACTAATAACATCCCCTATACTTTTCTTAGCATTATTTTCTGTTACTTCTCATTAATACTCCTTCAAGCATGTTATTCAAGAAATATGACTATGCTGTGCTCTTTATTTTTCAGACGTTTTGTCACGTAAAGCGTTCCTACCTAAGCAGGCGAACACTCTTGACTAATTTACAAGTTACTGGCAAATCAATGCGATTGTGTTTTACAACGTGTTCTAAGCAAAGAGGCCCCGATAAATTGTCTCCTACCATGTTCGCTTTCTCTCGCAAGAACACAGTTCACTGTTTTCTCGGGGAAGTGTGATGCGCTTTAACGACCATAATACCACTTCATCGGAAAGCATTCTTTCATTCAAGCTAGCACCCCTCTGTAAAGCTATGTTACTAATTTTTATAACGCGAAGTGAGATTTCTCGAAATGGCCGGAATTTCGGTTGTGTGAGAAGCTAAAGAATCTGTATCGGGACTGTAGAAATGTCATGAGTAATTATAGTGTGTAGATAATGCTTGAATAATTCATTGTAGTCAAATATGGTCGAGAAGTTCTTTGTGGACGGTTTACTCGCAATCCATAGTCAGAACACGGATGCGCACCATGTTTCAAGGTGTTGTAAGGCAAACAGACATTACCTTACCGTACCAGCGAATATTCTTAAATTGAAGATTTTCACGCCGCATGTGTTAGCCAATCATTCTTCACAGACAATCAAAATTATTGATAATGCGTCAAAAATATTTTTTTCTTTCTTGCTTAGTGCAATCCCTAGGGTCCCACGCATATGTGAAAATGTCATAGTTTTTGCTCGGTTGTAATTCCTAGCAGTTGTGCACTATCATGTTCCCTTGTGTTAGCTTTGCAACTTTACACATGGGGGAGGGTAAAATGTGGGTATAAAGTGGCATTCACCAGGCAAATAGAAGGTTTTTTTGGAAGTCAGAGCTCCGCGCGTGTCTCTGTTATTGTGCGGCCTCGTTTCAGTTGCGCTATATAGAGCACCACCCCGCTCTGCGAACGTGAATGTCCAGCGAAGCTGTATTAAACACCACACGTGCTGTTAAGGGAATACGTTTTATATTACTTCGAGTAACCGTAGTGATAATAGCTTTGTCTTCGCTGTGGTAGACGGTGATTGGTTGCGGAAGCATTTTGAACAAAACGAATTTCTTCCTTTCGTCGTACACTGTATTCCCGCTCTTCCTCCGGTGTCTTTAATTTTCGTGGTCTCCCATGGCAGTCTTAGAATAAATTGAATGAGTCGCTAGACGGGCCTTCGTTGTATATTTGGAAGCAGAAAAACACACGCTGGGAGAAGGAAGGGCCCTTTGACGTCATTCGAAGCCTTCCTATGAAGTGCAAAGCAGGTGCAACCTAATCTTTACCGGGGACACGTGAGAGGGTGTTCCCGTTGTTCACAGGGGCCTTATAATCCATCACGCAGTGTTGATGCTTGTTTCGTGGTTTTTCTTATTGAAATGAATACTGAGCTCTGCGCTGTACGGCTGATTGCAAATAAGAATATGATGTTTCCCTTCAGGTGTTAAAAGGCCCGAAAACCACCCAGAGGTCAAAATTTAGTTGTGGCGTTGCAGTTGTGCACGAGTTGCTGCGAACGGGTCCGTCGGCTCGTCTGCCCACCTCTCCCAATGTCCTTCCTCAGCGTCCTAGGTGAAAACGCAAGGAGCGCGCACATATCCTTACTGAGGAGCACGCGTGCGCCTGAGGCAGTGTAAACCCACGTCTAACGTGGTTCTCCACTGCCTCAAGGATACGAAACATTGCATCCTTTCTGCACCTCACCTCGTTTTGCACTGCACCCGTGATCGGTCAACGTTTGACCAAGTGACAATGTCACGTGATGACGTCATAGTGCGGCCATGGTTTGACGAGTCACAAAATTTGCTATACATGACGTCATGAAAACATCATATGGTAACGCCATCACGTGATGATGATTTTTGGACGAATCATGTTCACGCTGACGCCGCGGGACGCCGACTATCAATTTCCGCCTTGGATAATGCATTTTTACCGTAAAAAACGCTGTCTGCAAACAACGGATGAGCGGGTTTCCGCTGCAGGAATACTAATTGATGCAGAGAGGGGAAAAAGAACGTGAGCAGAAATGAATCGCTGCGAAAGCTTCACGTGTAATTTTTAAAGTGCGGGGCATTTTAGAGTGCCGGGCTGCCATAAGCTGTGATCGAATGCTGTCGTCGTAACGCAGGCGAAACCACATATACCATAGCCATCTCAGCGCGCGCTCACGCCAAAGAGAAGTCTTCTTCCTCTTGTTCTCCGAACGCCTTGATTATGGTATTAACACAGGCAGAACCAGATGTAAGCCTCATACGACACAAGCATTGTACGAGCTCAAACGAGCTTCATATGTAAATCAAAAGAAAGAAAAAAAAGAAGGCCACACACTTGAGACGCCAACAGGCGTAATCTCCGCCGCTCAACTTCGTCGCTGGACTGGCGGGGCGCGGTAAAGGGCGTTGAGCCACTGCCTACCGCAGGAGAAGCTCCTGTGAAAGCTTCATCAGACATTAAATTTCTTTGTCGTTGTCAGCATCCCCTGTCAACCTGCACGACCCAGTGTACGAGCTAGATATTGTTTGTTTGCTGCATGCACGAAGGGAATCAATCATCTGTACTGATGTACAGGTTTTTACCGCTGGTGGCTTTTAGACCATTAGCGGTTTTAGGCCTTGGTGTATATATATCCACTGATCATATATGTCGGGCTTATGAACCCGCAGCCAACAAACCCGTCCTCCCCTACGAATCGGCGCACTCGAAACATGTAAAGAGAGCAATTGCCCGTTCATGCTTCCTTAGCGCCCTCCAAAAATCCCGTCCGCACAAATGTGAAGCCAGCTTCACTAATCAGGTGAGCCGCCTGAGGCAGACTGCGTATCCGTCGAACCTCTTGTGTTCTGTTGCAGAATGCTTGTACAAAAGGACAAAAAAGACAAGTGGTGCCAAAGGCAGGGACAGGCGGAGCACTGTGGTCATACATTATGTGCACGCCATTTCGCACAATCTGCGAAGGATAGGCCAAAAATCCGGTGTTGATGTATTGTTCTCGGCACCAGTGCGATTGTCGGGCCTGTGCAGAATAGTGAATGCTACAAAGAGGCACACGCACCCGTGCGAAATCAAGCACCGTAACCCCTATATCACTTGCATGGAAGAGGGGATCTAGGAGATCCTTTTCATCTGTAACAATGTTTACATTGGTCAGACGGGCAGGTGCCTGAACACGCGGTTAACGGAACACAACTGTCACTTCACGGCTAAACATCCTGGACATTTGGCGTTTCCTTGCAGGGATTGTGGCTGTGCTCCACTCCAACAAGTACGCAGCTTGGGCACAAGGAACGGAAGAAGGAACAAGATAAATACCTGAGGCAATGAAAATTGACAAATGGAAAGATAAATGTGTCAGTTGCCCATCAGTATCATTCTCTGAAGAAGTGCGTCGATGTCTTGGTATATAATCATATATTGTTGGCAATTATTATCAAAAATCCTGTCATATCTGTGCCATTCGTTTTTTTTTTGTCGTTTTGTGTTCTTGATCATGTTCACTGCTGTCAGTGCGCATGTATGTGTTATTCGATAATGTCGGGTCTTTCGTCAATAAAGCATCAGTTACACTATAGCGCTTATGTTTGCGTCATTTTATGCGTGCATCATTTTGACCTTTTGTGCACTGCTTCATCAAATACATTTATGCGTAGATTTCTCCGCAATTGAAAAAGAGGAAGCGAGTGAGAAATAGGAAGAAACAAATGAAAAAATAAGAGGAAAAATAGAAATAAATAGATACAAAGAGAAAAAACACAGTAAAAATGAAAAGCGAGCAAGAAAGAAAGATAGGAGAAAAGAAAGAGAAATCCGAAGAGAAACAAAGACGCTTCCCAGATTCGCACTTCCTGTAGGCTTTGCACCATTAGTGCAAAGCTGCCTTAATTTTTTTTTGCAAGATAAATGTCAATTGCACAATTCTCCGCAGATGTTTCCTTTTCTTTGGGAAATTGCAGCTAAAGGATGTGAAGGCCGATTAAAGAAGTTTAATCACAGTGATTTATGTTAAAGTTTCCCGCAATAATGAAGAGATAGGCACATGTGGCCTGCAGTTTGACCTGAGATATGAGGGAGGCTTTTGAGGAAAACTTCTTCAGCTGTGCCGATGTACTTTTGTCTTCTTTGACATTGGTTTTCTTCCATTGTCGGTAACAGCCACCTGTAGGAACCGCTCACCGCTCTCCCGTACTTGAATATACGGTGCTTCAAATCTTTTCTGTTTTAGTCTAATTTGCTTGAAGTGGAGAGGTGGAGGTGTATGGCTCGTCGGCCACTCCATTCCTCTACAATTTGCAGCACTGAAAAAACACGTAAGCTTAGCCAAAACAAAAATGAACACGTAAAAAAACGCGCAGCTTGGCGAATGCGTGCTGAGGTAATATTTTCATTCTTGTTAACGCGTTGTGCAATGCTCCTTCCTAACAATTTATTTCATCAGTGCCGAGAATGAGACCTTCATCGAAGTGCTTAGCAGCGGAGCACTTCAGTTGCTACAGGTAACAACGACGGTCATCCACTCATATTCAGGCAACAATGAAATTTGGCAACGTGAAATGAGAAGTCACCTCGATAATAGTTCAGATGGCCATACCAGGAACAGCTGATTGCCCAAAGCCCACGCTCTAGAGAGTTACAGTTACTGAAAAAGACCACATAGAAATACGCATGTGACATTACTGAAAGCTTGCCGGCGCAGGGCTTTTCGGTACGATGCCGCCAGCGATCTCGGTATGTTGTAACATACTTCGCTTGAAAAATCACAGGCCGAACACTCCGTAGATATGGTTAACCAACGTGTGGCCCCGATGGTCATTCTTCGGCTGCGAAATTTCACCGACGCAATTGTTTTTCTCCGTAACTGCACAGCTCATAAGTTAACCAATGAGAGGGTTTTATTTTTGCAAGCACAAAAAAATATGAAAGGTGTTTCGACATGTGGTAGAGTTGTTGAAGTTTTGCAACAAAACTCACAGCATTGAATCGGAACGTACACAACAAACCTTGAGTTCAATTATCTTTATTCAATATAATAACTCATGTATGTTTTTTTTTTCTTAAATAAGAGTATCCCTGTCGTCAAGAACATTTCGCTATTACTGTAATACTCTTCGGCGTGAAGAATTATGAAGGGGACTTGCATTTCTTCAAGCTTCGTAAACTAGTGAAAAACTGGTTGCCCACGTAACATGGCGACAAGGTTGTAATTATACTCGCATCCCGCACGTTTGTTGCAGATATCAATATCCCGTAAGACTCAAACTATTTTGAAGTTAAAACACGTTGGTGGGCTAGTTCGATTGCATCCCTGAAGAGTGAGTAAGCGAGACTAGACACGGACGTCTAGTCACGCTACTTTCAACATTTTATTTTCCACTCGAACAGATAAATATAACCGAGCGAGTGGAAACAACAGAAGCAACAAATGCACGAACAGTGGGAAAATCGCTGAACCGAACACTTGTATAGGGCAATATCACGACATAGCAAACTATTACCGCGACAAAGCAAGATATTGCAACTCTTTTTGAGAAAGCGAGAGGGAAGGCTGGCTAAGGCACATTTCTTCTAATCTAGTAATTTCATAGGCCTCAACAATTTCTCTTGTCATCTTACTATGCGCCTTATACAGGATAGAGGTGTTTGAAAACAAGGACATTAAGCCACAATGTAGACAATTAATGCCCTCATGACCTGAGATTGCTTTTTGACGTTTTAAGGAAGCTCTCTTAGTCTCTGGTTGATACATCTCGCAGTCTGACCACCTTGGGTTAAACCTAACAAACTAAAATGCAGAACGATGAGCGCTGTCCAATAAGCCGATGCAAAGAATGTTCGCCTGCTCCAAGCGAAATATTTGCTTTCTAATAAGAAATCACGGAAGCCTGCTAAAGAACATTAGGGAACACCGAAAGCAGCTGTGACAGGTCGCAGAATGCGGTAAGCAGCGAGCAGGAGAGTGAAGCTCGTACTTGGCGCTACTGTCAGCCGTACTTTAGGTTGCATCTCAACATGCAAAACGTCCTAAGGTAACGCAGTGCATGCGAACCACTCCAGCGCGCCGTCGGCACCATTACTTACTACTGAGAAAGAAAAAGAAATTGTTGGAAGCAGTCAGAGATAATGAAAATAAGCTATCTTGCCATGACCGAGTAGCCAAGAGAAATGGCGACCAGTACACGGCGTGGGATGTAAAAAGAATTTTTTTTCGCGAAATGTCGGGGAAGTTGAAGATAAAGCTACGCGCATGACCGAAATTGACTCCGTCGAAGTAATGAGTGATTCAGCATTAAAAAATGAGGCGCATTAAAAAATGAGCGTGCAGGACTGGGACCAGGCCATCTCATGTACCGCACTCAGAACCCAGTCAACTGCCGTCCTGTGGGCCCGGGAAAAAATGGAGAGGCACAGGGGCGTAGCCCAGAAATTTTTTTCGGGGGGGGGGGGGGGTTCAACCATACTTTATGTATGTTCGTGCGTGCGTTGTATGTATGCGTGTATATTGCCACCTGTAGTAGTGGGTTATACGCAAAGGCAGAGGCACAGGCCACGAAAGGAAGAAGTGCGCGCGCTGTCCCTTTTGGCGAACAAGCTCAACCGACGCGTCTGGCAAGAGCCCTTTTACTCTACGTTAAATAAACCCTGCCTGGACCTCTGAAGCGACGTGACAAGTGGTGGAGGTGCTGGGTAGCCCTCACGAATGTTGCAGACCCCTCCTGGAAGTCGCACCACAAGCCCAGTGCCAGTCAACACTCCCGTGCATCGGGCCAGCCGCAGGATCAGGGGATTGCCTCCCGAAGCCGAAGCGGACGTTACGGTGCGTGCCACTTCGAGCGGTATGACCAGCACTTCCGTTCAAACCACCCCAAGCGGTACGGAAAGCACGATGGTGAATCGCTACACACTTGAGAGCCCACAAGTTCCGACGCCATTCCATGGCACCGTGCTCGAAGACGTCGAAGACTGGTTGGTCGACTTCGAGCGCGTGGCTGCCTTGAACGAATGGGACGACACAGCGAAACTACGACGTGTGTACTTCTACTTGGAGGACGGAGCACGTACGTGGTACCAGAACCGCGAGGAACAGCTGACGTCGTGGCGCGAATTCTGCCGTCGGCTGCTAGACACTTACACCAGTGCTGATCGCCACGAGCGAGCGGAACGAGCGATACAGGCCCGCATCCAGATGCCCAACGAAACTGTGACGACCTATGTCGAAGATATGACGCGCCTGTTCAGACGAGCTGATCCAAGAATGGCGGAGGAGAAGAAGTTGCGGCATCTGATGCGAGGAGTCAAGGAGCAGCTTTTCGCTGGTCTTGTACGGAGCCCTCCGAAGACGGTCGCCGAGTTCTTATCCGAGGCCGTCACAATGAAAAAGATGCTTCAGCATCGGTCCACCCTGTACGAGCGGCAAGTCAACAGTACGTCCGATGCTCAGGTTTTTCACGGCTATCGGGAGCAACACCGAGTATCTGCGAGAACTCATTCGCTCTGTAGTACGCGAGGAGCTGCAAAAGGCTGCCGCACCACCCCTACCTACGGTGAGCTCCATTGCAAGCATCATAAAGGACGAGTTACACCAGGCCCTCCGGGATCCTGTGACTCTCGATAACACCACGGCAGTGCCGACTGAATACCGCCGTGCGACCTACGCGGAAGCCTTGAAGCGCCCTGCTTCCTCTCCCCCGCTATTCGTACATGCACCTCCCACGGTTTCCCTCCAGTCGGCGCAGCAGCTACAGTACTGCGAAGATACACGTACATCGCCACCTTTCGTTTACGCCGGTCCTGTCGCACATCGTTCGGAACAACCAGTACATTACATCGACGATAGACGCCCGTCCCCTCGGAAATCCGATGTTTGGCGCACTCCAGATCACCGGCCTCTGTGCTTCCACTGCGGTGAAGCAGATCATTTGTACCGCCAGTGCCCATACCGGCGCCTCGGACTGCGGGGCTTTTCTGCATATTCGCCGCCTCCCCGGTATGGCCAGCGACCCCGGGACATTGAGGACTACCTGGCTCAGCAGCGCGTGCCACCGCCTGCCGGGCGGCAGTCGCGCTCACCGTCGCCGAGGCGATTTTCATCTCCGCCCCAGCGATATGCTGGCGCTCGGTCCCCCAGTCCCCGCCGGGAAAACTAACTAAAGCGACCTTTGGAGGCGAGGTCGCTGGCAGTCGACGTGCTGAAGACCTCCGATCGACGCAAACAAGAAAGGGTGCAGATACGATTCAACGGGATGGCCGGCGTTCTCTCGATATACCGGTGCTGATTGACGGTTATGCGGTTAATGCTTTAGTGGATACCGGGGCTGACTATTCGATATTAAGCGGGAAAATGGCCACACTTTTGAAGAAGGTAATCACGCCCTGGCATGGCTCGCAGAACCGAACGGCTGGTGGCCACGTCGTCACTCCGCTGGGAACCTGCACGAGTAGAGTTCGGATTTGCGGTTCTACCTTCGTAGCAAGTTGCCTTGTGCTACGTGAATGTTCCCGCGACGTCATTCTTGGTGTTGACTTCCTGCAGGAGTATGGGGCTGTTATTGATCTCCAAGAGTGTCGTATCACTTTCTCAGTCGACCGAGCAATCGACGGGCAGGACGATCAACGGCGTGCCGACGTTCTTCGCGTTTCTGCCGACAGTGTAACGCTCCCGCCACGAGCCAGTGTCATAGTCGACGTCACATGCTGTGGATTACGAAATGGTGAAGCGCTCGCAGAAAGTAACCTCGAACACCTGCTGACAAAAGGTGTTTGTGCGGCTCGGAGTATCATATGGCTTCGTAATGGCCGATCTCAACTGCTTGTTACGAATTTCAGTAACGAACATCGACACCATTTGCGCGGCACTTCGTTAGCGTTTGCAGACGAAATAGCAAACGTTCGGAACTGCTTCACATCTGAGGCAGTCGGGCCCGCAGATACGTCACTGGCCAATATCGATATAAATTCTGACCTGTCGTCCGATAATCAGACAGCACTGCGGAGGCTCTTGCTTGAATTCCAGTCATGCTTCGCCAGTTCTTCTAAGGTGCGCCAGACTTCCATCACTCGGCACAGGATAATTACTTACGACGACGCACGCCCGATACACCAGCAACCTTACCGCGTGTCAACAAAAGAACGCGAAGCGATTCGAACGCAAGTCCGAGAAATGCTTGACGACGGCATCATCGAACCTTCCAACAGTGCGTGGTCATCTCCGGTCATCCTAGTCAAAAAGAAAGACGGAACGCTACGTTTTTGCGTCGACTACCGGAAGTTGAACAACGTGACTAAAAAAGACGTGTACCCGCTGCCACGTATCGACGACTCATTAGATAGGCTACGCCGTGCCCAGTATTTTTCCTCCCTGGATTTAAAACGCGGGTATTGGCAGATCGAGGTAGACGAGAGGGACCGCGAGAAAACGGCATTTGTGACCCCCGACGGCTTCTATGAATTTCGAGTACTACCTTTCGGTTTGTGTTCAGCACCGGCAACTTTCCAGCGAATGATGGACACTGTACTTTCTGGACTGAAGTGGCAGACTTGTCTCGTGTACCTCGATGATGTAGTCGTCTTTTCTGAAACGTTCGAGCAACATCTCCACCGCCTGCGTAGTGTCCTAGAGGCTATTCGATCGGCAGATGTCACACTCAAACCAGAAAAGTGTCACTTTGGTTATGAAGAGCTCAAGTTCCTCGGCCATGTAGTGAGCGCCAGAGGAGTCCGACCCGATCCTGACAAGCTTACCGCTGTAGCAACATTTCCGGCTCCTACCGACAAGAAGGCTGTCCGGCGCTTCCTGGGCTTGTGCGCCTATTATCGACGGTTTATTGAAGGCTTTTCCAAGATAGCGGAACCCTTGACTCGCCTTACAAGAGATGACACGCCATTTGTTTGGGATAACGAGCAACAGGCTGCTTTTGCCGAACTACGACAGCGCATGCAGTCAGCACCCGTTCTTGCACATTTTGACGATGATGCTGACACCGAGGTGCATACTGACGCCAGCAACATCGGCCTCGGCGCAGTGCTCGTCCAGCATCAACACGGAGAGGAGAGAGTAATAGCCTATGCCAGCCGCTCCCTGTCCCGTGCCGAGGCGAATTACTCGACCACAGAGAAAGAATGCCTCGCAGTCGTATGGGCGATCACCAAGTTTCGCCCTTACCTCTATGGTCGTCCATTCAAAGTGGTGACAGACCACCATGCCCTGTGCTGGTTGGCAAACATACGTGATCCCTCAGGACGACTGGCCCGGTGGAGCTTGCGCCTACAGGAATTTGATGTAACCATCGTCTATAAGTCTGGCCGGAAGCACGAAGACGCTGATACACTGTCGCGTGCACCCATTCATCTCGTCAACCAAGAAGCAGAGGACGATGACGGTTTCCTGGGCGCCCTTAGCTCATCGGACTTGAGCAGACGGCAGCGAGACGATGAAGAAATTCGACCGGTCATCGATTATTTAGAGGGTCGTAGCGCAGTTATACCACGCCATCTATCCCGCGTGTTGACATCATTCTGCCTCCGAGACAATGTCCTGTACAAGAAAAACACTCGTTCTACGAGCCGCGCTTACCTCCTCGTGGTTCCAAGGGACATGCGGGACGACGTCCTCTTCGCTTGTCACGACGAGCCCACATCTGGTCACCTAGGCTACTCACGAACCTTCGCTAGAGTAGGCGAGACTTACTATTGGCCCGGACTTTCGGCAAGCGTCAAGCAGTACGTCCAAGGCTGTCGTGAATGCCAGCGCCGGAAGACATCATCCCGTAAGCCGGCTGGACTACTTCAACCAATTGACCCTCCTCATAAGCCATTTGACCAAGTTGGCATGGACCTTCTCGGCCCTTTTCCTCTGTCTACCGACGGCAACAAATCGGTGATTGTCGCAACTGACTATCTGACACGGTATGCCGAGACGGAGGCGGTCCCACGAGCCACGGCTTCCGAGGTAGCACAGTTCTTCATGTGCCACGTCGTACTGCGTCACGGTGCTCCCTCTGTAGTCATAACCGATAGAGGCACAGCGTTCACTGCGCAGCTCAAGGATGAAGTTTTTCGATTAAGCAACACTAACATCGAAAGACGACTGCCTACCATCCGCAGAGCAACGGACTTACCGAGCGGTTAAATAAGACCGTCACAGACATGATCTCCATGTATATCGACGTCAAACACAAAACATGGGATCGGATTTTACCTTACGTGACGTTCGCTTATAACACCGCCGTGCAAGAGACAACGCGATTCACACCATTTCGCCTTCTCTACGGCCGCGAGGTTCAGACGATGTTGGACGCTATGCTTCCTTGTCAAGACGCTGATCAGTTAACAACTGACGCCGAAGAATTTGCAGAGCGTGCAGAGGAAGCTCGCCAGCTCGCGCGACTACACATCGGTCTGCAGCAACAGGCAGGTGCACGACGCTACAACGTCCGCCACAGAGACGTATCCTACAGTCCAGGAGACAAAGTTTGGGTGTGGACCCCCGTTCGTCGCCGTGGCCTCTCCGAAAAGTTGCTGAGCAGATACTTCGGTCCGTATAAGGTGTTACGCCGCGTGAGCGACGTAAACTACGAAGTGGTTCCGGACACTGCGTCGTCAACTGGAACACAACGAAAACAACCGAGCTCCGACATAGTTCATGTCGTGCGCATGAAGCCTTATTTTGCGCGCTCATAAGTTTCCTACCGTTCATTTTTTTTGTTTCCTTTATTTGTGCCACTAGCATCGCCTCACCGTTCATTGACTGCGCGCGTAACATTTCACCATTGTCCATTCGCGTTGTGTAAGCTGCTTTGTTTTTTTTTTCTCTTACAACTACCTTGCAGCATCGAGCCGATGCTCTTTTTCGCGGAGGAGGGAATAATGCCACGTGTAGTAGTGGGTTATACGCAAAGGCAGAGGCACAGGCCACGAAAGGAAGAAGTACGCGCGCTGTCCCTTTTGGCGAACAAGCTCAACCGACGCGTCTGGCAAGAGCCCTTTTACTCTACGTTAAATAAACCCTGCCTGGACCTCTGAAGCGACGTGACAATATATACGAAAGCAAAATTGAAAATTTTCGGGGGGGCTTTGCACCTCCCCCCTTGGCTACGCCCCTGGAGAGGCATGTCCTCCCGATTTCGACATGGGAGCAGCCTGCGGCGAGCCGGAGGCCCCAACGGCTGCCTCCCCGGCTAGTCCCTCAGGACCTCAATGAAGTTCTATCTATCTATCTATCTATCTATCTATCTATCTATCTATCTATCTATCTATCTATCTATCTATCTATCTATCTATCTATCTATCTATCTATCTATCTATCTATCTATCTATCTTCATGTGGAAGCGACGACAACAATGGCCTTTTTTCCTACGTTTCGTGAAATTAAGCTATTTCTTAAGGTGTTTCTCGTTTACTTGCTTTCCATAGCTACGCGATTTTTTTTTCGCGTCTTTACCCCTCGTTAACTGCGCCATGCGAGAGAACAGAAATACGGAGATTAACTGTTTGAAAAAAAGCTTAATTCATTATTATCGAAACATTTCACTTGTACGTGCAATACACCAAAATAGTTTACAGATGACAAATGTGATGATACACACCGCTCGCGAGCACAATATTTCAGACTCACGTTGTCAAATCAAGGTGAAACTACTGGAGAGAGACAACAGCCGTGAAAGTGTCGCTCTTGCAGCTGTACACAGGGCAGCACTTCTTCTTTTACCAATCCGCAACAATCGTCATGAAGGCTGAAAGGACGCCAGCCGTGTCCTGGACAATGCAGTATACTGCAAAAGGAACGGTAATGCAGAGTGGCTGTGAGCTAGTTCAATATTATTAACATACAACTGGGGTTTTACGTCCCGATACCGCGATACGATTATAAGAGACGCCGTAGTGGAGGTTCTTCAATTCGACCACATGGGGTTCTTCAACGTGCACGTATAAGCATCTAAGCCCACGGGCCTCCAGCATTTCACTTCCACGTAAACTCGGCCGCCGCAGTCCGGGTTCGATCCCGCGACCTTCGGCTCAGCATTCAAGCACCATAATCACTTCACCACCGCGGCGGGTAATGAGCTGCTTTAGTTTTTGGGAAGTATCACGCAAGTAACCAACACGTACGCAAAGAAATGGCAAACGGAGGATCCGCAAGAAATCACTGCGCGAAAAGGTGCGATGCCGTGTTGGCTGGACAGTACGCCAAACTGCACACAAGCCCACATTTGCATACTGCCACCATGCGCCCCCCATTTGAAGCGACCGACCAAAATAATAAGACAGTCAACTATTTAGCGAAATGCCAGATAAAGTGCAAAGCGAATCGTTAGTTGAGTTTTGTCACATTTGAAAGTACAATCGCTAAAAACAATTTGCTACATTACTTTTTCGTTTTCATTATTCGTACCCACCTCACTTAGTCTTGCTTCATTATCAGGCCAAGTATTAATGCCTGCGAGAGCAGGTTTTCCACCGTTTTCTGTACCAACTTTCTCACCGATTTGAATAGACCTCGCCGTCTATGCCTAAAGCTAGCTTAAGGATTTCTGACATCATTGAGCACTTTGCACTTCTCTTAGTGATGTCAGATTTGTTTTTAATTGGAGCACTTAGAATATGCCGTTCATTTTCGCAGATTGTAAAGTGCATTATACAGCATAACCTTAATATATGACGCAAATTCCCAACGTTCATAAATCCCTACTGATATACACTTGACACTTTTCTTTCTCCTGTGCGATTTCTGTAAATTTATGTAGTTGGACAAGTGCTTAAAGAGCGAATAATTTTTCTGAATAATTTGTTTCTTCTTGTTCCAGCGCTGCCAATAAAGTGTTGCACCTATTTGTAATTAAAGTTAATTGCACCTAAAACTTCCGAAAACAGTGTGTTTATTTTGGTTAGGCATATTTTTAGCGCGCTTTTACTCGTGTCAAGCGCACCGAGTAACTTTGCGAAGCATGAACTCTTGGTAATGCTATCATGATAGCCGATATCTCGTCACTAGGTAAGTTTTCGTTGGCGGTGACTACATGTTGGTATGATTTAGGACAGGGACTTTTCCCACATTTAGTTCATGCCGCTTCACAGACACACAGATGTATTTCATACACATAAGAGCGTTTATCAGCAACGCGAGCAGAAAGCAGTTCTCGGAATACGAAAACTCTGAACTTCACAATTAAAATATTGAGGTGACATTCCATTTTGGAATTGTAGGTGATAAGCAACGCTCTTTGACATCATTCAGCTAAAACTAGCGACATCTATTTATTGTGTTCATTTGATAATAGTAGGGACGGCAGCTTTGCGATTTCTGTGATATTCAGTGGTATGATCGCTCACAAGCTCAGAAAACACTTGGCCAATGGTATATTGCCACACACGCTCCTTTCTTTCTATGTTTTCTGTTACCGACCATGATATTCTGGCGCGCTTTGCGCAAGGCAGCAGCACGTGTATCTGCTGCCTTGCGCAAAGCGCGCCAGAATGTCTGAGAAGATTGCACATTGTAGTAGATCATTTTGTTAAGACTGCGCACATGACACGTAGTCATAATTATTCCAGAGCTTGCGCGACCACCAATGATAAGGCTGGACAGTTCGATGCGTGACATATAAAAGACGGCGCCTCCCAGCGATGTTTAGTTTTTTTGACGACCGACGCTCTATTCAACGCTATCAGGGTACAGCATGAATTGCTGTAGTTTGTCTTTCAGTTTCCCGGCCACAAGGTCGGCCAAATAAAGACTTTCATCTTGCACACGCCGACTGCTGCCTTCGTCGAGGTCCCGACCCCGTGACATCTGGTGGAGGTTCTCTGCGTTCATGTTCCGGACGCTCCCGTCAAGCCGTGAACCGAGCCCAATTCGTGGCAAAGACACCCACACCATCACTGACAGTCGAGCTAGCTGCACACTAAAAGGACTACCCCCCCCCCCATAACGGACACCTACCGGACAAGCCAAAGGGCACGGCGACGAAGACAACAGGCACGATGACGGCCGCGGTGTCTTCTGCAGCAATCGCGATGCAGCCATCCAGAGAGCCATCGACCTTCCATGGATCACCAAATGAATACCCCCAGACCTGGCTCGAAGCATTCAAAATGGTCTCAATATTCAACAACCGGGACTCCGAGGACACGCTGCGACACGTCTACGTTTACGTGGAAACCGCAGCAAGGACCTGGTTCGAGAATCGGGAGTACACTCTTCGAACCTGGGACGTCTTTAAAACCGCTTTCTTGGAGACGTTCGCAAGCCTCGTCTTAAAGGAAAGGGCTGCCGCCTTTCTGGAGACACGGGTCCAACTCCCAAATGAAAGCGTGGCCATCTTTGCAGGGGAAATGACCCGACAGTTTCACCACGCTGACCCTGCCATGTCCGAGGACAAGAAGAGCTCTTCGCTGGGCTGATGCGGAACCCACCCCCGACAGTCCAAGAATTTGTCTGACAAGCGACGAGGATTGAGAAGACGCTGGAAATGTGCACCCGCCAGTACAATCGCCGATCGATTGAAGACAGCCCAGCTGTTCATACTCTCGGCTCCGACTACCTGCGCGAAAAGATCCGAACGATCGTGCGGGAGGAACTGCGCAAGCTGTTACCGTGACCACAGCCTCAAGTGGACTCGATCGCAGACGTCGTTCGATCAGAAATTCAGCAGTCGCTGGGCAACATTGAACCTCCACTGCCTCAGCCGCAAGCCGTTGCAAGCCGGACGCGACGCCCCCCTCCTCACCCACGTCAAGACGCCGCGCCGCCGCAGCAGTTCGGCCGCCAGGCACCACCGCCGCCACCACCAACGTCATACCACCCGCTATCATAGCAATGCTCTCGACAGCAGACGGCTCGCGACTAGACGGCATAGACAGCGATTTGGTCTGGCGCTTCCGTCTTCCGTATACTTTTGCTCACGGGTGTACATTATATCACTCAAGCAGCTTTGCGCTAGTGATAATCCTCTCGCTGCTTGCAAGGTGTACGTGAACAGGTAACGAAGCTTCATGGAAGCCCTCATGTCAAGAAAACGGCGGAACGTTGCAAACGTCGTCATCTACACATCGTGGGGACAACACTTTTTTTGAGAAGATAGTAGAGTTTGAGAAGATAGTAGATAGGCAGAGAAGGTGTTCCGGTATTCGTATAGGAAGAGCGTTGACACACAGTGTAGAGAAAGAACTAGGAGGCTCACCAGTAAATATATGGCTGGTAGTGTATGCGGTATGGCAAAAAGAAGCGTTAAGCGAAAAGTCAGTGAGGCGCACAGGATTCACTGGACGGAATCTGTGGAGTAAAAACGGCTCTGAGTAACTACCGGAAGTGTAAAAACGAAATCAGGAGGAAGGCATTTTATGATAATTCAAGGGGAAGCGCTTTACTGCTTGAAGCGCGGTCGGGTTGCGTTAGAACGCGTAGTTATCAAGCGAGATTCAGTAAAGAAGACGAGCAATGGACATGCTGTGGGGAAGGCAAGGAAACGACGGAGCATGTTCTGATTGAATGTGGAGATATCCACGCAGGTGTACGTTTGAGTACAAGCCTATATGAAGCCTTGTGTTTTAGGGACAACAATCAAAAGCTGAACACACACACGATAGAAATAAGTAAGCCACTGTTAGAGTATTGGCGCCAGAAAACTAGGGAAACACTGCAAAAATAGTGGCAAAAATAAGGACACTCTGCCGTAAAGGGGCAGAGAGCTGCATTGTGATTTAAATTTTTTTCTATTGTAAGATTGATGTAATCGAAGTAGACAAGGAATTAGGCTAAAATTTAAAAAAGCGCAAAACCTTCTTTCTTCTTTTTTGGTCGAGCCTGGTGGCACACATGTCACCGCCCCGTTTTAAGTGGGATGCTCATAGCATTCATCCATCCAAGCAATAGTATGTACAGGGGTGGTCAAAAGTTCCCAGGCCGCAATGCCCGGCTGAGGAGCAGCAGCTCGCTGCTATCGGGGCGCTCTCATCGCAATCACGCCTTGGCACACGCTGGCGTCGAGCGTGTGCGTGAAGGGGGAGGGGCACCCCTCTGCATTTCTTGCTCTCCTTGATAAGAAAGCGACGTATAAACTTGATGCGTCATGTTCCCTCACTGTCCGCTCGTCGATGTTTTACTACTGTGCAGCGTGTAGCGAGGCGGCAGTCTTCGGAAAACTGACGCATCATGATTGCGGCCACGTTTAGCTAGGCACCATATACATTACCGTGGTTTTCGGCTTCCTGGATAACAATATCGTGCGTTTAACTTTCCATCTGCACTGCGGTGTTTCTATCAGCCGTCTTCGCAGGCCATCTCGCTGCATACGAGCTTGGTCGGAGCCCGAAATGTATTCAGAAGAGCTTGTGTTGGGGCTAGTTGGAACATCTTAGTAGAATAAACAGCGCTGCACAGTAGTAGTTTATACCTAGCTTCCTTATGAAGGAGAGCAACAAAGAGAAAGAGGGATACACCCCCCCTCCCCTTCCACGCACACGCTGGACGCCAGCGTGCGCCAAGGCGTGATTGCGATGGTAGCGCCCCGATAGTAGCGAGCCGCTGCTCCGCGGCCAGGCGTTGCGGCCTGGGAACTTTTGACCACCCCTGTACATCTGCATAGTGTCTAGCACTTACGTTTTCCGTGTGCGAAAATAAAGCGTCTCAATCTTGTGACTTCAGCCTAAAAACAAGTATAACGTCCACTCACAGAACTGCGGTGCAGCTGCCCTTTGTTTGAGATTCGTGCTGGCTGCTTTCCTTACGTAGCGCAAGTACCTCCCAGCGGCTGGTCTTAAGAACCAGGATATCGGAAAATATAATAATATTATCTCCGGTTTTACGTGCTGAAACCACGATGTGATTAATAAACACGTCGTAGTGGAGGGCTCCGAAAATTGCGACCACATGGTGTTCTTTAGCATGCACTGACATCGTACAGTACACCGGCCTCTAACATTTTACCTGCATGGAATTGCAACTGCCAATGCTGGTACCAAAGTGCCAGCCGTCTGGTAGTCAGCCGAGCACGGTAACGACTGTACAGTCACGGTGGACGTAAATAAGACAAGGGCATAAATTAGACGAGGAACATAAATGTTCCTTGTCTCAGTCTAGTATGTTTTGTTTGCATGATTAGTGCGATCAGAACATATCACCAAGTGCGTTTCTTATTATCACTTTTGCTGTATTCGGTTTTCGCCCACAAAGACTGTCAGCAACGCTCAGCGCAAACCGCACCTCATTGTTCGAGAAGCTTCGCGATAATTGTAGATCGTTTTGTTAAGATTGCGCGCCGCACGCGAATTTTCCAGCTTTGTCGAGAGAAAACGCCGCCACCAGTGATATCGCTGATAAGTTTGATAGCACCTGTATAAAGGCCGACGCGCTTGACCGCTTGTCAGTTGATCGATGGTCGACGCTCTGTTCGCCGCTATCAGTGTATTGCTTCCCGGCCACAAGTGCGGCCAAATAAACAGTTTCATCTCGGACGTTCTGACTGCTGCCTTCGTCTACGTCACGACCACGTGACATCTGAAAAATTTGCGTGGACATTCAACATTTCTTCCTAAAACCAGCGTCACAGACGTACATTTGCATGACTGACTCATCTATTCCAAACACGCAGAGAGACTTGGCGTCACAGAAGTGAACCAAAGTCATTGGTTGGAGCATCTATGCAGCTTTTCAATATTGTTTTTGTGTGACACAGCCGTAACTGCACAGTATGTTTTTTTCTGAGGTTGCAAGCGACTAAATGGTACTCTACTGCAGAAGAGCGGTATGTGGTCTCTGCAGTTGCAGCTAGGTCTTCCTTAAAGTGAGAACTCCGCTATAGCTAGTTCTAGCCCAGTGATAAATGTAAGTTCCTCCCAGAGAACCTAGCTACGCCTGCCATGTACCTCTGTCATACCAGAAAGTTTTCGTTCGAAACGTCAGCATAAATGTCAGCTAACGAAATTACTAGCCACTTTGGAATACAACAGTTCATTGATTATGAATACCGTTATTATTTTTGGCTCAGTTCAGATGTCATAACATTTGACAAAATCTGTCGGCACAATGAAATTTTCTCTCTATAAGCAATGATAAAAAAGTATAGCAGAAAATTCGACAATCTCATCCAAGCAGCAATGCTTGACTTCACCACTATGAGTTAATGTAATTAGAAGGAGCACCTATGCAAGTTATCTTTGGTAGCGGGCGATGGTTCTAGCTCGAGAGTCTATAAACGTATTCTGAGGTTTCAACCGAGTGTAAGACAATTCGATTAAATTTCACAGCGTGATCTGTTTTGTATGCGAACAAGCTACCGGAGGGTCCCCTGGGTTTAGTAATGGCGCGCGACTGCCAAAACGTTACACGAAGCCATAACTAAGGCAAACGATGAACTATGACGGTTTTCAATATTTGTTAACCCTTGTAGTGTTTGTTTTTCCAGGCGCTCTCTGCGAACTCACTCCAGGCTAACGCATTGCTAGAGCAGTCACATGTTTCTGCTGATAATTTGTTTGATTGTTTTTTTTTCTATTTTGAGCAGCCACACGTTCTGACACCCCCACCCCAGGCATGAAATGAGGTCGGCACGATTTGGTGTGGAGAGTTGTAACGTTTCCGTGAAAGTTATTGATGATGCATCAGTGCAGGTAAAAAAAGAAACACTGACAGCGTCCTTTATGCATTTGCCTAAGAAGATACGAACGGGAGAGTCGGCTTCTTCCTCTTTTTCTTCTTAGCCGTTGCATTAGTCCGTCCCTGCCATCCTCTGAAAAGCTTTCTGCACCTAACGTGGTTTTCCATTGCCTCAAGGATCGGAGGCATTGCAACATTTCTGCACCTCACTTAGCTTTGTATTGCCCCCGTGATCGGCCAACGTTTTACCAAGCCATGATGTCACGTGAGACGTCATAGTGGCGACATGATGACGTCACGAAGTTCACTATATATGACGTCATGGTGACGTCATACTGGAACGTCATCACGCCATGACTATTTTTTGCATTACTCGAGTTATGCTGAACAGCGGGACGCCGACACTCAATTTTCGCGTTTAATGATGCACTGAAGGCTTCCCTTAAAGACGCTGTCTGCAAACGACGCAAGAGCGATCTTCCGCTGCCTGAATACAGATGTACGTCGCCAGGGACAGAAGAGTGTAGAAGAAAAGAATCGCTGCCAGAGCTTCAGGTGCTCTTTTGGAAAATAAATATGAATTTCACAATCTCCGCAGATATTTATTTCGCATTCGGAAATTGCAGCTAAAGGATGTCAAGGCAGATAAAACAAATTTCACCATAGTCTTTCATGATACAGCTTCCAATAATGTTGAAAAAATATTCAGACATGACAACCAAATTCCAATGAGCAATAACGGAGGCTTTTGAGGATAAGCTTTTTCAGCAGTGCCGGGTACGTTCGGCTCCGTGGCAGTCGAAATCCTCGATTACTTTTGGTCAGGTGGCACTGAGTTGGTCTCTCGCGCGGCACTAGGACAGCAGCGCGCCCAGGGAGGCTTTGCTTTCCCTTCGGTGTCTATACGCTGCCGGCTGCTGGCACTGCGCTTCCTGTTGCGCCTTGTACAAGGGGAAGAATCGCCCGCGCGCACTCTTGCGTATTACTTTCTGGGCACTCACCTCCGGCATTTGATGCCTAATATGCATCTTAACAGGGGCCCTCAGTCAATAACACTCCCTGCATTTTATGCAACAGCTGTTGCATTTTTTCGCCATGTCCAGTTGACCTGTCCTGGAGTAGATGTGCGGAACAATCCTATTGTTAACACAACAGCTGCTTTGTTGCTCCCGTTAGTTCATCCGGCTCGCCGTGCTCGCTCTAGTCGTGTGTCTTGGAGCGCGCTAACGGCATCTTTTCTGCCTGGCCACCTGCGGGACTTCGTGTGGCGCCTGGGGTGGGGTGTGCTTCCCACTCTCGACCGCCTCGAGCGGTGGAGAATGGTCCAGTCCGCAACATGCCCGAACTGCTCCCTGCAGGAAACAAATCAGCATGTTCTGAAGCAATGTGTTATTGCTCGTATTTTCTGGAGGGGCGTGCACGCTGGATTTCGCGGGCTCGGAATAAATCGCTTCGTTTCTTCTGGGCGTTGTTCTCGAGGCCGCTTCGCCTGCCTTCTCGTTGTTGCCGGTGCTTTCTGTCTTTGGCGCAACCGCTGCGAGGCGGTTGCAGCAGGCCGTCGCGCTCTCTTCCCGATCCTAGAGCGACTGTACTCGGAGCTTCTGTCTGTTCTGTCGGAGGAGCTCTTCTTTCTCGGCGAGGAGGAATTCCTCCGACAGTGGTCTTGCCCTTTTGTGTTGGTCTGTGACAGACGCGTGAAGCTTGTCTTTCGGCCTCCCTGGTTCTGGTAGGCTGATGTCTCGTTTGGTGCCGGTCGAAATACCATGTAAATACGCAAAATGTACTACATATTCACGTTTTATTTGTGCTTTTTGTTTGCCATGTAATGTACATATGTATATCCATCTTTTTGTGACAAATTTGCGTGTGTGTGTGTGTGTGTATATATATATGTTTGTGAAACATCGATTGTACGTGTTGCCTCCGTCATTTCGTGTTTTGTTTCCATGTAACTGAAGTTTGTTTTGTCATTCTCGTAAACGTATGTCTAGCAAGCAAATGTTACGTTGAATTGTTATTGATGTTAACCGTCTGTGATAATAATTTTTTTCTAAACACAGCTTGCCGTACCCCGTAGTAGAGTATTCGGTCCTTAATATCGGCTCTATTCTGCTCTTTCTTGACGTGGAGAGGCTGAGGTGTGTGACTCCTCCGCTACTCAGTTCCTGTTCATTCCGCAACACTGAAAAAAATTGTGTGGTTAGTCAAAACGAAAATGAACATGTAAAACGAAATTCACGAGCTTTGAGTCTATCGGCCAAATAGGGTGAATTGAAGCTGGGCGTGTGTGTGCCTTCTGCATTACACATTTTCCTCCTTTCTATCGCATTGCGCGAAAGCTCCCTCCAAACGATTCCCTTCCTCGCTGCCAGGATTTGGACCTTCATCTAATTACTTCGCAACGCAACACTTCAGTAGCTACGGGCGACAACGACTGCCATGCATTCATATCCAGGCAACAACGAAATGTGGTAACGTGAAATGAGAGGTGACCTCGATCAAAGATCAGATGGCCTTATAACAAACGGCTGATGGCCCACAAGTCCACGATCGAGAGAACAACAATTACTCGAAAACGGCACATACAAATACGCATGTTTCCGGTTCACCATCGAGGACAACATGTCCGCACGCTCGCCGGTACGGGGTTTTGCGCATACGGTGCCGCCACTGGAATGAGTGCATTACTTTTGAAAAATCACAGCCCAAGCAGTCCGCACAGATGTTAATATGTGCGGCCCCGGTGTTTATTCCTTTGTTGCGAATATTCTTCACTCTATTTGGTTTTCTGCGATGTCAGCACAGCCGATAAGTCAACCATTCAGAGGGCTTGGTTTTCGCAAGCATGAAGAAAATATTGATACGATAAAGGTGTTTGTTTTTGCACCAACAAACTCAAATCGTGGAACCGCAATTGTGCGCTACTGTGGAAGAGCATGCGCGGCCATTCCGTTTCCTTCACGATGTTGCGATCACAGTCTGACAACGGTCAGTCAAGGACTTCGTAATGCGGCGGGCTGAACTCCATGGAAAAGACCGCTCCCATTGTGGCATGTTTCGCCCGGGAAGCTCCCGAGGAAAATTTTCCGAGGACGTAGCGAGGGAAGCGGGAGCTGCCAGCCAGTGGAATTTACTGCGTCGCAGATTTGGAAGTGGAGCGGAGAAAAACAAACACTCACAAGGACTGGTTCTTTCCGCGTTTCGTTCCTGAGCATTTGCTTGCGAAATCGCATGGCTCCATGAAAGTTCTTTCTCCCAATGCTTAGTGCCGTTTAAATCCCGAAAACTTTCTTCCACACGAGTAAGCAGACAAGGACGTCTTAACTAGAATACCACTCATCCAATTTCGAAGCGATTTTAAGGTGCGTTTTGCTATGAAGAACCTTGTTTGCAACGCCGCATGTGAATTAAAAGGTGGTAAAAGCTGTATACTAATTTAAAAGAATTCCTATGGCAGACTGCATGATGATTCACTGCGTATCTGCTGCTTAGCCAACTGATACTACATCGTATGATGCACACATAGATATTTGTGAGCCTTTAACGACCATTGGTAATCATCCCTAGCACGAGAAGAACGGGGTTCACCGCAAGAAAAAGACTAACTTTCAATAATAATAATAATAATAATAATAATAATAATAATAATAATAATAATAATAATAATAATAATAATAATAATAATAATAATAATAAAGTCTGGGCTTTGCACGTCCCAAAACCACGATATGATTATGAGGGTCGCCGCAGTGGAGGGCTCCGGAAATTCTGACCACCTGGTGTTCTTCGACGTGCACTAAACCTAAGTACACGGGCAACATTTCGCCTCAATGGAAATGCGGCGGCCGCCGCCGACATTAGACCCCGCGATTTTCTGGCCACTAGTCGAGTTCGATATTTCACCATTCTATAACACTATATGCATGTATATAATTCAAATGTTCATGCTTGTTTAAAAAAATATTCAACGGTGTATGCGAAACCTGCTTTTCAGTACATTTGACCATGCCTATCCACCCAAGACGACTTTCAATTTTATGGCACTTTCAGAGAGATAATAACATAAATAAAGTGGTATTAACCACGCACGCCTAGCTATTTGTTCTAAAAAGAGACAGGGCGTGCAAACACGGACACAAGAAAGAGATCAGGACACCACAAACGCCGACTAACAACTGAAGAGACGCACAACGGCTGAAAAGAAAGAAGGCACGAAAACTTATCTGCGCATGCCCATGCAACCGGCGAACCTATCAATCCGGCACGCGTGGCGGTCTACGTGGAAGATAACTGTTAAGGCATTTGATTTCATCTTTATGCAAGTTAATCGACGGTTGGCTCACGCATTCGCTACCACTATTCTCGATATGCCATGCTTCAATCATCAGGCGCGTTTCTTCATTTCTATGCCGGTACAACACTGCGCATTCATCGAATTTTGGCGTGCACTTACAATCTCGACAATGTAATGATAGATTAGAAGGTGAGCCTCCTGTTAGCGATCTCTTATGTTCCAACAATCTCTGGTTAATGCATCGGCCCGTCTTTCCTACGTAGAAGCGGCCGCAGCTGAAAGGGACCTTATACACCACACTCGTACGGCAATCAGTGAATTTGTTGGTGTGTTTTACGAAACAAATATCGGTCCGCTTCTTGTCTTTTACTCGCGCATTCTTCCTCTGCACAGCGGCACAAATCTTACCTAGCTTATTGGCAGCCGTGAAAACAACATTAACGCCGTATCTACTTCCTACTTTCTTTAGCCTGTGAGATATGCAATGAATGTACGGAATACCTACGACACGTTTCTTCCTATCGCTTTCTGCAACCATGCTCGGACTTAACACAATAGACTTCTTTAAACGCTCAGTGACCGTGGCCACTGCATCACGAGGATACCCTACATCTAAAAGACGCGTAACCTGTGCGCTAAAGCTATCACTCATTTTGTGCTCACACGACTTGGTGAGGGCTGACTTAAGGCAAGACATGGCGATGCCGTTTTTTACAACCTTCGAGTGCTTCGACGAAAAATTTAACAGCGGTTTGGAAGATCTAGGAGAATACTGCCAGCACACGTGGTTCTTCTGGAACGTTAAGGAAATGTCTAGAAATTGTATTCCATTCCTCAAGGTCCGTTGCTCGACTTCACGTGACGACCGCCGCCAGAAGCAGATATACGCCGACTGGATGAAGGTAGCTAACCAGCATGCGGAATTCATATGGAGGGTAAAACTTCGAGAACTTCAACCATGTAAGAGGAAGATTATTTCTACTGTTTCACCGCAAAATAACTTGCTAGTCCTTGGAGGAGCTGCCTTAGATGATAGTCACTGCAAAACCCTAGCCTTAGGTCCTAAATACTGTTTTAAGCCGAACCTGAAACCAATAGACGTTTTAAGTTTGCCGCGTACAATCACTAGACTTGTTTCTGAAGAAGAGCGTTCCCACTGCATTTCAGACTGCGTTGCTAGCATCAAGGGTTCTAATATGCATCTCAAGTGTTCTGATCCTATCCGGCCTTTGGTTAATTACTGTGTCGAGAAGAAACTCAGGCCAGTAATTTCAGATAAGGAAGGGTATTTTGTAATTATGCCGGACAGTTTGTTCTCAGAAAAAGCACTAACAGCCATAGAAAAGAATTTTAGGACGGTAAAACTTAAGCCATCGGTAGTTAGGCAACGTGCTGTCGACCTGTTGTTAAGACATAATCTTGAGAGAATAGCTTGTAATGTCAAGAAGGCTAAATCACTTACTTTAGAATTGTTTTTTTCAGCCAAAACACATAAGAACGAGATTCCGTTTCGAGCAATCGTTTCAGAGCAAGGCACCTGGCAAGTCGCTGTTTCTAGTTATTTGCAGAACTGCTTAACCTCTTTGAGTTTTTCAGACCCTTTTCGTATGCGTAATTCTCAGGCGCTAGTTCAGTTCCTCTCAGAGGAGAACCCCGGCTGTTGTAAAGCTTTTAGAATGGATATTGAAGACCTATATTATTCTTTGCCGCATAAGGACTCGTTAAAATGTGTTAACGAATGTATTAACGAACAAGGCGACCAGACGGTTTTCACTGATAAATGTGGTGTTTCTACCGGGGCATTTCTAGAAATCCTTTCCATGTATTTAAAGTCGACGCTGGTAGGTTGGAAGGAAGGCGTTTATGTGCAGAAATCAGGGATATGTATTGGTTCTAAGGTTGCTCCGGTTCTTAGTGATTTATACCTTAGCAAGATTGACAATCTTTTGGAAGGCGCCTTAGGTAATTCGGTTATTAAGGTTTTTCGTTATGTGGACGACTACTGGATTTTTTGTAGTGATGAGGACTTTGAAAAGGTGGTAACTTCCGTAAGCGAAAAATTTGAATTAAATGAAGGAGGGCTGAGCTTTACTAAAGAGGTGCCTCAGAATAATGGAATACAATTTCTAGACATTTCCTTAACGCTCCAGAAGAACCACGTGTGCTGGCAGTATTCTCCTAGATCTTCCAAACCGCTGTTAAATTTTTCGTCGAAGCACTCGAAGGTTGTAAAAAACGGCATCGCCATGTCTTGCCTTAAGTCAGCCCTCATCAAGTCGTGTGAGCACAAAATGAGTGATAGCTTTAGCGCACAGGTTACGCGTCTTTTAGATGTAGGGTATCCTCGTGATGCAGTGGCCACGGTCGCTGAGCGTTTAAAGAAGTCTATTGTGTTAAGTCCGAGCATGGTTGCAGAAAGCGATAGGAAGAAACGTGTCGTAGGTATTCCGTACATTCATTGCATATCTCACAGGCTAATGAAAGTAGGAAGTAGATACGGCGTTAATGTTGTTTTCACGGCTGCCAATAAGCTAGGTAAGATTTTGTGCCGCTGTGCAGAGGAAGAATGAGCGAGTGAAAGACAAGAAGCGGACCGATATTTGTTTCGTAAAACACACCAACAAATTCACTGATTGCCGTACGAGTGTGGTGTATAAGGTCCCTTTCAGCTGCGGCCGCTTCTACGTAGGACAGACGGGCCGATGCATTAACCAGAGATTGTTGGAACATAAGAGATCGCTAACAGGAGGCTCACCTTCTAATCTATCATTACATTGTCGAGATTGTAAGTGCACGCCAAAATTCGATGAATGCGCAGTGTTGTACCGGCATAGAAATGAAGAAACGCGCCTGATGATTGAAGCATGGCATATCGAGAATAGTGGTAGCGCATGCGTGAGCCAACCGTCGATTAACTTGCATAAAGATGAAATCAAATGCCTTAACAGTTATCTTCGACGTAGACCGCCACGCGTGCCGGATTGATAGGTTCGCCGGTTGCATGGGCATGCGCAGATAAGTTTTCGTGCCTTCTTTCTTTTCAGCCGTTGTGCGTCTCTTCAGTTGTTAGTCGGCGTTTGTGGTGTCCTGATCTCTTTCTTGTGTCCGTGTTTGCACGCCCTGTCTCTTTTTAGAATGAATACGTACCAACTAGCTCAGCTCTCTGTTATTCTAGCTATTTGCGTACGCTCTTATATAAACAAGTGAAAAGGGTTTAAAGGATATAGAACTAGAATAGATAAGTTAAGATCCACAGGCGTCCACAGTCCCCGCATGTATAGACTTCTTACGCTCCTCCGCGTGGGGTCTTTTAAAAATGCTCGATACTCTTTCCATGTGCTTAAAGCATACTTCTACTTCAAATGTCCCATCACATTAGCTCTTTTACGCTTGCATTCCCATCGGCTTGTAATTCTGCCGTAAACTTTCGGCTAAGTAAAGGAGCACAATTTGTTACTTGGCAAAAACCTCACCGAAGCTGCGCTCAGCGTAACAATTTAAACACCACAAAAACGCCGAATTTATTTGGGAGGTTTGTTGTTTCTTAATCTTGCTCAGAAACTCATGCTCTAGAATTTGACACGATTGCCATTTTATAATATATCCGACCTGTACGGCATTCATCCCTTCGTTTATCATTTCCTTAGTCCACCTTTCATTAAATGGTCTGGTATTATTTGTGATGAAGTAACATACCTCACGGCGTGCAGTTTTGCATGCAGCAAACGAAAACTAGTTGCTATTACTATACTAATATTCACGTTAAGGAATAGCTGGCGGTTGAACATATTCAGCAGCCTTTAACGACGCTGTAATTCAGAACCAGCTCTTTTTGCCCCATGTGCTCTGAACCAGTAGTGTCATAACATTCTAGAGCCCTGCTTTCAAATCTGGCTCGAATACGTCCCATCCAACTAAATGTTTGACGAATAACTTAACTCACGCCAGGCTTACTCGATAAATATAAGTGATGGGTGAAGAACAAAGAGGTAGGTTTCTTGACTGGTAGGTTCTTTCTATCTAAAGATGAAGTAAAATTCAGAAGAATTGATCGAAAATCAATGTCACTGTAACACTACTCCGCCCTTCAAAATGTGGTAAAAAATTTTTCTTCGAGAATACAAAGTCTTAGGTAAGATATGAGTGACTTCTCGTTGCGCTAATTGAAACGGGTGATCAGGCAGAAAATTTTTCCAGCAGATGGAAAACTGGGACGTATGTGTCACGCTGTCGCACAAAGGGTTAATCAGCTGGAAATTATTCAGCGCAAGGCCACTAGATTTATTTTTAATATATATGATAGTGCAGATTCCCTAGGGGCACTAATGACCAAAAAGAAAATATTTTCTTTATATTCCAGATGCAAATTTAATTACATAAAATTTCTTGAAAACATTGACTGGTAACTTGAACATAACTGATTCGCCACACATCTAACCTTTCACAACTCGACAAACGAGACACAATAGGCATCATTCACAGCAACCAATTTTCGCAAAAACTAATGCATTGAAACGTAGTTTCCCCCCAGAACTATGGGGGACTTAAATAGACTTTCAGATTTAGTAATAAATTCGCCAAATTTTGTGCAGTCTCTGGAAGAGCATCTTTTCTGTTAGGTTCGAGGTTTCTTTCGTGCTGATGTTGCATTTCATTTTGCTATATAAAATTGTTATTATTTATTACCCAATTATTTTATCTTGATTTTGTTTTTGTTCACCTTTTATTGCATTGTATAATACCGCAATACTATTCATTAGTCATTGGCTGCGCCAATGCATGTGTTATACTGTCCTTGTATTTTTTATGTGCACTGCCTTTCCTGCTTCGGCGAAATTGGCCTGCAGTATATTCAAATATATAAAATATATAAATAAACGCGACCTCAGCTACAACATGTATCCACAGTGGACGCTTTTCCTTGAAGCCCTTTACTATTCGCAGTAAGCACTCTTTCCTGCTTTCTGTCTTATACCTCTGCTTGAACAATACTCTATTGCTTTAGCTGCCTGCGTCGAGTGAACGACTGTAACTTTTTCCATCTCTCATTCCTTTTGATCAGGGCAAGCCAGCGAAGAAAAGAAAGGAAAGTTTCATGCGATTCTAATTTATTCGAGTATAAGCTTAGTACACAAACACGTATTCTCCAGTGTCAAGGTGACCAATAATGCTTGGCAAGCAAAAGACGAAAAGCCATTGCTTTTTATAAAGAAGCATATACAGGAGCATGTGGCTCTTGAATATTTCATGCCGTCACGAAGAAAACATTTTCCTCACGTTCGTGTTCGACAATATGCATAATTAAAGCAACGGTGGTACCATCGGATAGAAGATAATGTTCACCTAATGTTGTATGAGAAAATGTTTCCTGGCTTTGGATATAGCACCTATATTGGTCGCCTTCGTTGCGATAGCAATTATATGAGCACTCATAGCGCACTTTTGCCGTCGGCGTCACCATGAGGTTCCGTATAAAGTTCAAGGGCGATAACATCGCGCCGTGATTCGTACGTTTCATGTGCTCATGAAAACATGCGAGGGCGGACGACGATCGCGGACGAAGACGAAAGGAAACGCGTCGCCCGAGTTTCTTCTCTGCTTTGGAAACCGAGTGGTTTTGTTTGCATGTATTTTTCTTCACTCCCTCCTCCAGCAAAAATGTTTGTTGTATACGAACTTAAGTAAAAATCACACAAAATATCAAAGAAGAATCCTTGACGCCTTTTTAAACTCCTTGTGCATAACAATTTTTGTGCGCATTTTTTTCATATTCCTGTTTTATTCGTATTCTACATTTGAACCTCTAAACGTATTCATGCCCCCATATCAGTATTCCAACAGTATAATTACTGTAGCGTCATTACCAAGTGTACACACAAAGCTAAGACTTTACGTCACGAAATTGTGTGAACGTGATTGGATGACGCATCTATGTCAATGACATTTGTGTGGGAAGGTGGTAGTTCTGGGTGGTGCTTACATAAATTAATGCTTAACTAGGCTGGATGTTATATTATTTGCTTCATTTCATGGTGCGATCTGTTTTGTATGTGAGCATGGTACAGGATGGCGGTCCGGGTTTCAGTAATGGCACAGAACAGCTGACAGTTTCTATGGCAATACGTAACGGAAAAAAAACGCCAGGCCTGCGCTGAAACCGCAGCACAGTCACAGCGAAAGCTGGAGGAGCGGCGTTTCTAGAGCCCGTTGTCAGCTCTCTTGTGGCTACAATACAAGTACACTAGAAAGATACCCACTACGCCATAAATCACAATTTTTGTGAAGTTGGGAAGCACCTACTAAGCCATTATTCGTCATTCTCCTGAGAAGCGAGGCACCAGCCGCACGTCTGTAAGGAATTATGTGCACTTTGTTGACGCGACTACTGATGATGATGAAGAATTATGGCTCAGCCCTTTGTAATGGGTTAGAAGCTTTAAACGGCCCACCAGTTAAGTAATTTGCATTGGGTGACGCCCGGTTGCTATTTCCCTCTGCCGTCATGCTGTATAACATACGTTGCCGTGGGAGAGAGACGGCGTGAGGTGAAGAACTTTACTGAGACCCCAAGTAAATGGATCATGCGCTTATGGGATTATTTGGCAACCAATACAAATGCACTTGCGAGGAACCCACTACGCTCTAAATCATTGTAACTTTACTGAGACCACGAGGAAATGGATCATGCCCTGATGGGCTTCATTGGCAGCCAATACAAGTGCACTTGCGAGAAACTCACTACGCTCTAAATCACTGTAATTTATCTGAGACCCCAAGGAAATGGATCATGCGCTTATGGGCTTCCTTGGCAACCACTACAAGTGCACTTGCGAGGAACCCAGTACGCTACAAATCATTGTAATGTTTGAGAAGTAGGGCAGCAGGCACTGGGCCATTTTTCGTCATTCTACGAAGCCGTGGTACCTGCTAAACGCATGTAAGGCATTATGCGCACTTTGTTGATGCTGTGCCTGACGACGATGAAGAATTATGGCAGAGTCCTTTGTAATGGGTTGGAAGCATTCAACAACCTACTCATTGCGCAATTATCATTGTGTGACGCCTGGTTACAGAATTCGCGTTGTGCAACGCGTTGCGCGACGCTTGGTGCTTATTTTACTCTCTACCACGCTATATTGCATATGCTAATGTGATTCCTTCCCGACATGAAGTCTGTATAGGACCTTTTTGCATTGCAGTTCCAAGCACCAGAATGGCTCAAAGGTTGAATACTGGGCTCCCACGCAGAGGGCCCAGGTTCGAACCTCGTTCCATCCTGGATTTTTTTTCTTATTTCGTTTTTTTCTTATTTCGAGCGATACTGGTTACGGACACCGGCGGCGGCGGCGGCGGTGGCGGCGGCGGCAGCGGCGGCGGCGAACAACTACGGCGCCAAAAACGGCCGGTGAAATGATCTCATAACAGCTTTCGCTGTAAAACTGGTAATAGCCGAAACTTCATACAGAGTTGGCGTTGCCCCAACACGAAGCTCCGCTCAGAATTCGCATAAGGCAGTATCGTAGTAGTCGGTGAAGATATTTATACGTACTGCAGCCAAAGTTCTGGCTCTAGCAGGAGTGGAAAATGAAAACAAAAAAGAATTTAACACATACAATACAACAATTCAAAGCAAGTAAGAAAGTCATCAAAAGGGCATTCGCGGAGACTCCCGGGAATATCATTCCAACGCTGACTCATATCAGAAAAAAACTATGCAAGACAAGTCTACATGAGGATATTACGAAATAATATTTAGAGAATGGTATGGTCGGGTATTTGACGCGGCTGAAAACTAAACGCAGTTCTCTAAAGAGCAACGTGGTGAATTTGGATAATTCAGGTATTTCAGGCGATGGAGATGGTGACATTTCTGAAAGAGGGTGCAAGAAGAGGGTGCAAAATGTCAATCATAACGATGACAGATAAATGTGACAGCTTTTCTATTTTTCTAACTGACTCTAGCAAGCTGATGGCCTTTTTATGATGGGGGTTCCATGTGACAGAAGCACACTCCATTATAATGCGTATTAGGGTTGTATCAGTTATAAGAATTTTTTTTGTGTTTCGCGCTCGAGTTGAACCAAGACTTCCTAGAATCAAAGGGTCTCCTATGCATTCGCGTAAAAGGACTTGAAGGCGCAAGCTGTCTTCTGCTGAGTCGATGTATTTGAGGCACCCAAGATTGATCAACCAGCCCCCCTCCGAAAGATTTCTGCACCTAACGTGGTTTTGTACTGCCTCCAGAATCGAAGGCATCACAAGCTTTCTGCACCCCTGCCGGATCTCCACTGCCTCGGTGATCGGCCCACCTTTTGCCAAGCGACAGTGCCACGCGATGACGTCATCAAGTGACGATTTCTCTTGCATCACTCTTGTTGATGCCAACGCCGCATTAAAGTGTCCGCGCCGGCGGTGTTGTTTCGTGTTTGATCGGGCATATAATGCTGTGGTCTTAAAATCGAAAGAAAGCGTGGGTCCCCAAGGCTTCTTTCATAATAAATATAATAATTTCGGTTTAACGTCCCAAAGGCATGATATCATTATGAGGGACGTCGTTGTGGAGGGCTCTGGGAATTTCAACCACCGGTGGTTCTGTAATGTGCACCTAAATTATGTACACGGGTGTGAAGTATTTTCGCCTTCATCGAAAATGTGGCCACCACGGCACGCGTCTTGCGCGGCCGTGGTGACGACGCAGCGCGGGCCGCGATGCAGTCTGGATCCCGTATTGAATCATTTTAATTTTACCACGTGTTGGCGTCGCGTGCGTTTCACCCCGCGCCGCCTGCGTTTGATCTAGATGTCAAGCTCTGCTGCGCCTCCGAACTCAAGAGCACCCTGCCCAACGTAACTTCCTAAAACGCTTATTATTGCATTCGTACAGGTCGTAACAAAACAGTACTGTATTGAGTGAGAAACACTTAACGTATCGTCTGCTGCGATGCCAGGTGCGTCTGTTCAAGTGGTCTGACTCCAACGCATTTCTCGTTTTGTTGTGAAGTCGAGTCAGTGGAGCGCGACGGTGCGCCTCCTTAGCTTCACCGTCGTTTTACAGCTGATTTGAACGAGTTTTGGTAAGACGCGCTTATGAAACATCTCCCGCTAAAGGGGACCATGAGGCGATGCGAAGCACTGTTTCGGCATGTAGAGCCCGCGTTTCAATGGTGGAGTGGTGAGGGGGAAAGGGTAAAGTGAAGGGGGAGAAGTGATGTGGAGAGGGGGAGCGGATAGGAGGAAAGGGGGAGGTGAGAGGAGGAGTGGAGAGGGGAGTGGGAAAGGGAAATGAGAGGGGGTAAGAGAAGGGGAGAGGTGATGTGGAGAGGGAAATTGGAGAGAGGGAGTGGAGAGGGGAAGTGGAGAAGGTTTGCGCATGCGCAGTAGAGGTGGTCACACACCACCACCACCACTACCACCATATTGTGGTGGTGTGCGACCGATGGCGGCGCTGCGAACGGCGCCTGTATGACGTCAGAGCGGGGATTCGCGCGCTTTCGTCTGCTGCGTAGGCCCAGCGCCGTGTCGAAACCACCGTTGTGTTAAATCTCAACAAAAAAGCAGTTGAATTGGTTATCTTGCGTATGGTGGCTACTGACGCTGTTCGAACAACCGTGGGTCTGTTTTTAACGTTCATTTAGAACTACAGCTCTTTCTTTCGTAGAACTGTGGCGGCTTGTCTCCGCGACGAGTGCTGCGCAATGTTGAAGTATACTGCTCTGTGCCTCAGTGTACCTCGTCCGCTCGTAAAAAAGGCGTTAGCTTTCACAACTATCCTAAGGACCCGAAGCTGAAGAAGAAGTGGATAGTCAAGTTCAGAATGGGAAAGTGCCCCACGCCCTCATCGATAGTGTGCAGCAATCACTTCGCGGACAGTGACTTCTGCTACCCACCGTACGCGCCATTCTTAGGTAAGCTTGTGACCGCGTTTAAGCGCCTCGCCAATACTTAAGCCGTTTATTGCACGCAGGCTATAAGCATAGGCGACTTACACCAGGTGCGGTGCCGTCCCACATCGTGCCGCGAAGGCCCCTAGAGAAGGAGCCGACGACGCGGCCTCGGAATCGCCTCGCAGGAAAGCGCGCCTCGTGAGCTCAGCTGAGCGGCGCAGGATATCTGAGACTACGGCTGCATTTGGATGGTGTACATAAGTATTTTACTTATGAAGGCAAGCGCGCGCCTAGCAGACTGCTTATCATAAAATCATAAGCGAAACCTGTTGCCGCTGTTTAGTGCACATTCTTTAAAAATTTTCATCTGAGGCAGTACAGACACTTATTTAAAAGCGGAGCTCTTTAAGCTTTTCGTTAGGCTGTGTCGTGAAGCTCGATCCAGCTTGCCTTTGCCACGTTAATTTCTGTGGCCCTGTGCGTGGTATAATCAGCGATTAACTATTTGTTATATTCTAATACCCATGCGACGGCCCTGTGCGGTGTTAATATGAACTACGACGTAATATCGTTCTCACTGAACCAATATCACGGGACAAACCGCGATCATGGGCATCGGCAGGGGGTGAGCAGCAAGGCGGCACTTGCGCACTTGTTTGCAGGACGAGAGCTGCGACGTTGATGCGACCTCCGTTGACGGCCTTGACCGCGAATTCAACAACGTGGCCTGCGTCGTACACCGCCTCGCCCTCGATGAGGCACCGCGACCTTTCACACGCTTCATCTACATACTTGTAGAAGCTGGAGAACGGCACGTTTAGTGAAATATCGAAATAAACACCCAAACTAATTAGTATCGTACGGCGGAAACAAGATGATGAGCGAGAACACTCACACATAGTTTCACTTTCTTACCAGCAATGCGGTCGGCGGCATCGACACACTCGTCGGCGATCCGGGGGATTTCTTGGCCCTGTCAATTAGGCCGCAACTTAACTAAGTTCAAGATTACACTCGAAAACATTCGTTGCAGGCGTTAGTTGACCGTCGCGAGGCTGTTCGTTCGACAGAGTTCCCGCCTGAAGCAGACGATCCGCATACGAGCAGCGGCTGCTGCAGCGCGGTTGAGAGCGGAGTCCCCGCTCTGATGTCACACGCGAGAGGGCGCCACTCCAAGATCTCGAGGCCAATAAGATGCTTCCCATCTAAAAGCTACCTTGTAGACAACGGAAACGCGAGCGTCCGCTGCAAGGGCGCACGTGTACGCCGAGAGGGGCAGAAGGACTCGAGCAGAAAACAATCGCTCCTAGGGCCATGCGTGCGATTTCTTTTGCAGCAGTAATGAAGTTGCACAATTTTGCGCATATATTCACTTCGCATACGGAAACTGCAGCTAAAGGATGTGAAGACAGAAAAAACAAGTATAACTACGGTAATTTAAGCAGACATTGCCCTTGAGCTTGAAGAAATACGAAGACATGACCTGCAGTGTGACGTGAGCAATGACAGAGGCTTTTGAGGAGAACCTTTGTTAGCAGTGCCAACGTACATTTGGCTCCATCGACAGTGCGAACATGGCGACGAGACAGGCTTACTGCGCATCCATAGTAGAATATACTGCGCCCTAAGTCGTTCAGTTCTGAATTGATTTGCTCGATGTGGAGAGGTTAAGGAGTATGACACTTTGGTTACTCAATTACGCTGCATTCTACCGCAGGAAAAAAAGAAATGTGTGGTTAAGCAAAAACAAAAGTCACAGTTTCACCGCAAGGGCGAAGCAATGCGTGCGATAGCAACAACTTGTAGTGGTATACGAAGTGAAGCTGGTAGCTAACTCTTTTGTATCCGATCTCGCGTAACTACAAAACGCTGGTGTAAGAGAATACGGCCGTTGCAGGGAGAGATGCTCTCCGCATAGTCACTTCAGGTTGAGAACGCAGCACGTAGAAGGGACATACGAGCCGCCAGCTGATTGCTACAGAGATAGCGTACGTGCCAGCGATCGCGACCGCGCCCAGAAAATAAAAGTTCAATGTTGCTGTTCGAGCAACCCCCCCGCCCTTCGCGTCTGTTCATGCTCGGTCAAGACAGGGCGGAGCGTTTCCTGTCTGCTTCGACGGCAGGCCTCCCGAGCGGGGTAATGACGCCCCCGCTCGCGCGCTTTTACCCGCAGTAGAACATACGACGCGCGGGGGATCTTATCAATTTGAAATTCGTAGAAATGAAGAGGACACTGCGCCGTTCTGGTGGACTAAGTGCACTTTGCGGTGCGATGATGTGAATATCATACGTAACTTTCGTTAATGTATTCCTCTGGGGTCGAGCAATGCTTCAATATAGATTGCTGAATCATAGGAATACAAATGTGATGTTTATTAGACTGCTCTAAAAGCGAAGGCAACACCGGAACCACAGATGTTAATCTGATATGAGGCCTGTATCGTAGGAGTATCATGTAGTGTTTATTGCTTTCTTTCAAAATTAGAAAGCCAGCACCATAACCACAATTGACGTTGCACCAACATTACACCTGCGTAGGTGTAATGTTGAAATCTGCGTAGGTGTTGGTGAAATCTTTTTTTTTTACAAAGCAGTTTACCTGGCGTGGCTCTGTAGTAGAAAACCTGATCGCCACGCAGAATGCTTGGGTTCGATTCCTGCTGGGATCCTATTTTTCATTCATTCCATTAGCCGGGTCAACGCTGCCGATCTCCGTGTTTCTTAACGATCTCCCCTTTATGTTACCAATGTATGTTCTCGCCATTCCTCGGTAGATATAAACTGTCCATCACCTGTGGCACATACCCGTACACCGCGGCCTGTGGTAAACGGGTATGTGCCACACGTGCCTGGAGGAAAGGGTTTGACGACGCACGCGACAGGATTTTCGCGTTATTCACGCCATGACCCGACAGTCATATTCGTCAAATCCTCTTACCCTCCCATGCCAATTTTGGTCTATACCAAGCTAAGGAGGCGATCATTAGAGCACCCAAACGTAGGCGGCTAGATAGATAGATAGATAGATAGATAGATAGATAGATAGATAGATAGATAGATAGATAGATAGATAGATAGATAGATAGATAGATAGATAGATAGATAGATAGATAGATAGATAGATAGATAGATAGATAGATAGATAGATAGATAGATACGTACATAGAAACGCTCAAAGTGCCAAATGTTCGCTAAGAAATGCTTCGCATTTAAAAAAGTGCAAAAGATTTTTCGACATGTGATGGATTTGTTGATCCTTTGCAACAACAAACTGACAGCGTTAAACCACGGTGTATTACAACAAACTTTCAATTCTGCTGCCTTCATGTACACCAATAACTCCTTATGTAGGCTTTTTTTTCAAAAATAAAAAGTTATTACTTTAGTCAAGAAGACTGTGTATTACTTTATTATTCCTTAGCGTGAAAAATTGCCGAGGCGGTATCATTTCTGCAAGCTCCGTAAACAACCGACAATAGTAGCCCACATAAACTGGCGACAAGATTCTTCGTACACAAGTATCCTACACGTGTTTCGAAGGTGATATTCATATCGAATACGACGGAAACTATATTGAAGTAAACCTTACACACTAAACACGCAGAAACGTCAGTGCGGATTCTGTAATCGGATGCACAGACGTTCGCCTGCTCCGAACGTAATCCATGGGTTCGAAAAATAAATCAGTGAAGATTGCTGAGAAGAACATTACAGTACACCGAAAGTAGCTGTTACAGGTGCATGGCTCGTTAAGCAGCGAGCAGGAGCGTGAAGCTCATACTTCGCGCCGCTGTGAGCCGCGCTTGATTTCGCATCTCATCATGCGTACCCTCACTGGGGAACGTAGCGAATGAGCGCCATTCCTGCAAGCCATCGGTGCAATTTCTTACTCCTGACAAATAAAAAATTGTTGAAGCAGTCAGAGATAACGCAAGTATGCTGTCTTGGAGTGTGCGAGTGGCCAGGAGAAATTTTTTAGGCGCGATGCAATTTAGGTATCACTTGGGACGAGTATTGCCGAAACGTAAGTCCCAACACGAGGTCGGCACGGTCAGTCATACATTTTCGGGCAACCAGTAACTATAATATGACGTCTATCGTTACACTTTGTCCCCGTTTGCATTCCGATTGGGTGCACTTTAGAGCATAAAAATTTGAAAGATTTCTTTTACGTAAATGTCAAACGCGGTGCAGAAGCATCTTTTCTAGCACGTGCTTTGGAAAAGCTTCATAGTTTCGAAACAAAACAAGGGCTAGAGAGTACCTATTTCTGGTACAACACTTTCAAACAAGTGAATTATGTCACGAATCTGATAAAACTGGCTCTTATGTAGTTTTTCGTTGCACCCCCGTATCTTTCTGGCTCATTGTAGTTGAAAAGCAAAGAGATACAGCAGCGGTGAACTCGGAACTTCGCGCTCGCACGCACCATTGAACTTACACCACTTCCACGCACAACGCAGATATCCGATTACAACCTTGTCAGTTTGAGTTTAGTGTACGTACCTTTTGTAGCGATGAAAAAAATCCTTATAGCTTGACAATGATGGGTGCGCTGTCGACGCCGTCGCACCAAGCCGCGCAGCACATGTCCTGAAAAAAAACCCACGATGCTCGCGAGGCTGCGCTATACCATGGTTGCTTACCACTTTCTCAAAACCCGTTTGTGTCAAGTAAAGGTGGAACGAAATTATCGAATGCAAACGTTCGTGAAACAATATTTTGTCAAAACAAAAACAAAACGTTGTTATGCTGCTAGCAATATAAAAAATTAAAAAAGGCACCTACGCTCCTGTAAATCATTCAGACAGATTCTAATTTATAAAAGTCGTGTAACATGGTGGCAACAATGAAAAAGAAAAGAATGAGGCAGGAAGGGCAGGCAGGAAGGGCAGGCAGGAAAGAGCGAAATCGTTCTCACTCTGCGCCCAGTGCATGCGTCTTTCTTTCGTGCATCAAAACCGGCGTTACAGTGCCTGCGGTCAGTTCTCCGACGAGGATGCCACGAACAGTTGACGTATGAAACCGTGAAACTTCACCACCACGTAATTCAAAAAGGCCACGATATTGACTTCCAGTGGTTACCTGGCCACTGTGGCATCAGTGGAAATGATTCCGCCGATCACGCTGCTCGCGCATCACATCAGGAAGCAAGCATCGTCCCAATTCCGCTTTCAAGGACAGACGCTGCAAAGCAAATTCGACAACTGGCCCGCAGTCTCACACTGACGGAGTGGAACGCACCAAGCATCAGACATACCAGACTACATCAACTGAACCCTTCACTACATCTGCAACCTCCATCCGGCCTTCATCGACGCGAAGCTTCGCTTCTGTATCGCCTTTGGTTAGAAGTTGCTTTTACGATGGCATATACAATGTTAATCGGAAGGACTGACAGCGCGGCATGCGATGTTTGCGGCACCGAAGAAGACATCGAACATTTGCTGTGCCACTGCCCTCGTTTTGCCTCGGAGAGACAAGTACTGTCCAACGCACTGCGGCGACTGGATGATCGGCCAATTTCCGTGCAGGTGCTACTACAGCACCGTCCACATCTCTCGACGGCCCACAAAGCAGTGAAAGCACTCTTGTATTTTTTGAGAACGACGGGCTTATGCGAACGCCTTTGACTTGTGGTGCAATCCCGCACGCTGTAGTGAATGCACTGCATATCTTCTCTCTCTTTCTTTTTCTCTTCCCTCCTCTCTATCTCTCGTCTTTCTATTCCCCTTCCCCGATCCCCCAGTGTAGGGTAGCCAACCGGAAATGTTTCTGGTTAACCTCCCTGCCTTCTCCTTTTTTCTGTTTCCTTCCTTCCTTTCCTCTTTTTTTCTCTTTTTTTCGCGCAATTTGGTCCCACAGAGGCGCTCTGGTGAGCAGTGTGGTCCTTTTTGCTTTGATGGTGTTTTTGTGAATGTTGTTCGTCCCACGCAAACATTCTGCGGCTCTATATTGTTCTCAGTAATTTTTTAGTTGTTTGTATATATCCAACGATGCAGGTTTCAGTAACGTGTAAGAAACTTACAATTGGGAGCTCCTCATTAAGGCTGCTTTGGGATATGTATGGGAGAGGGTGTGGTTTGTTAGGAAGGACACCTCAATGAATCCGAAGTGTTACACATGGAAGCTGTACATAAGTAGTTTTTTTGTGACTCTGAGAAAACAGAAAATTATCCCCGTCATAAACAGCCTATACTTTTCAAATAAAAAAAAGATATGCAACCGTGCCCCACAGAACTGAGCTAAAAGTAAAGCTGTAGAAGTGGGCCAATCGGTTAACGCGACTCCGACCATGAGAGCAATAGGCGTGAACATAACGGAACTTCGCGAGCATTTTTACCTAGTCAAGAATTATCTACTTACCAGAAAACGCCGAGCAGACATGTGCTACAGAAATAGCCTGTATGTGCCACGGAAATTGGACAAACGTCACTACTCAGCGCCGAACTGCGCGACTGAAAATGAAGCAGCCATACCACGTGTGTTCGACCACATTATAGAGATAGCCAGGACTATCACAGAATAAGACGACGACGATGAGGCACAAGTAACGAGTATATTCTTTCTTTTGGGGCTACTAGTCTCGGATACAGTTACAGCGACGTTTTGCCACGGAGATTTTCATTGAGACTAAAAGAATATCTTGCTAAATTCTGCATGCCGGCCTTCAATATTTCTTTACTGATAATTGGCAATTCAAATTCGTATGTTAAATAACTGTACCATCTAGAAATGGTAACCTGTTGAATATAATAGAAAAATCCATCCACTACTCTGCCAATTAGCATCATCGCGCATCAGCCACGATAAGAGCACTACAACTACTACGACTACGCAGCAGGCGTTGATGACGCGACCTCAACGCCCTCAAAGGAATGGGAATGAGAGCCAGCATGGCGCACGTGCTTGCAACGTGCATCACACCGCAGCGATTCGCATGCGCGTATCCGGGGGTCATTCTCGCTCCGACATTTTCGTTGGACGGCCGCGCGTCGTGCGCAGGCCTGAGCAATGGAAAGTGTATTAGGCCAATGACGCCGTGAACAGTGGCGGGAATGTGACCGCCGCTGTCCACCTCACTTCGCTGGGCAACCGCCATCAAGGTGGAATGGCTCGTGAATTGTTGAGAGTTTTGTTGTGAAACAGGAAAGGTCTGCTGTTCTAATTGCGCTGTGGAAGTCGTCGAGCCGCAAGCTTTGGCTACGACGTTCCCGTAACACACCTTGCCTCTAGAAGAAGTAACGGTTTAGCAAGCAGCGTGATAAGATAAAAACATTGAAGGACACTTTGTGAATACTAAAGTGTGTTCGTCAAAAGCCTGTGGTCATTAACTATCAGTGTTACTGAACGTCATTCGACTGACTATGCCATGGTATCGGGAGAATCCACATTCTTGGAGCCCTTCTCCGATCCACTGGCCCTGGAATCATCATCGGGCTTCTTGGGAGCTATCTGAATAACTCGACTGCTGCAACGAAACATTTGACAAAGGAGCGCTACCGCGGGCGCCATCACGTGATTGCTGAGACAGTGTAAGGGGGACGTTCCACAGCTGGCACCGTTCCGGGGCGCGGACGGACGGGCGCCGCGTGTAAAGGCTTGCGCCTTAAAATACAAGCAGCCATGTACGAATGCTGCAACCTACGAGACGCGCAGGCACTGCCCTTGGAGCCGAGTCAAAACGCAGATAAACGCTACTGTCTTCTCTTTCAGCATACACAAAGAAACAAGTTTTTGTCACCGAGAGTTTCTATAAATACGCTTCTAAGCTCAAGGTATCTGTTTTGTGACAGGAAGCTGGTGTATAATTTCAGCATGGCAAGCTTTCCCTTAAATAAAAAAATTGAAAAAAAACAACAGAAACCGCGTTAAAGCTTAACATAACCACTTCGGAAAACGGTTGCTTGCAGAACCGACAGATAGGTCATTCAACAACAACACCTTCACGGGTACCAAGCGAAGCCCATCAAAGCTAACAGTCAAACCGTCAATAGGCAAGTTGATGTATCATTGACAGATACCACTAAATTACTTATGCACGTGATGATGACGCACGCCAGGCCTAGACTGTAAAATATCCAATAAATATAATGGGAGATTTTGTGATGCAAATGGAAAAAGTGACGCAGCAGCGAAAAACCACAGATGAACCAAAGACCACTAAGAAACACGTCATGGTAGTCGGCGCCAGATCGGCAAAAACCAAGAAGAGAAACTGCATAGTGTGTACGCACGGCTCGGCCACAAAGAAGTCACAAGCATAAATAGCGAGTAGAAATCATGGCTAACACACTTCAACAAGCAAAACCGAAATTGTAGGAACAATGAGAGACGTTGCAATGAAACTACCGTTGCTTCGCCAGAATGCAGCAGCCATCCAGTAATGCAATAAAACATCTCAGGCATATCTGGTCATATTGTGCGTTCGGGTTCCCACAGAAAAGAGGCCGTTGAAGAACAATGATCGTAGTTCTACGTAATAACGTGCCAGAATCGCAAGAACGATAGGCGCCCACAATCAGTTGCCTCGCAATGGTTGCGCCACAGACAAAATGCACCGATGCAGTCAGAAGACGCGCTAAGCGTCACGTGGGTACTTTACCTGCACTTATAGAAATGTAGACACCATAATCTTCCACGGAGATTTCAAGAGCTTCCACCAAGAGGCAGAAAACATCTGAGTGATGCGCCTTAGGTGCCTCATCGAACGCGAAAATGGACCGCCGGCGTCGTCGGCGTCAACACGAGTCATACAAAAAAACCACGTGGTGACGTCACAGATCGCCACAATTGGTTACCTCGTCATGACGTCCCATAACGTGACGCGACATGATAAGGTGACCTCAGGACACCGTCGCTTGGTCAAAAGTGGGCCGATCACGGAGACAGTGCAAAACCAGGCAAGGTGAAGACAGCTTGCAAAACCTCCGATCTCGGAGCCAGTGCGAAACCGCGTTAGGTGCAGAAAGCTTTTGCCTTCGAGTCGTTTTAGGCCGACGCGAAAGGGACCGTGTGACTCTTCTGTAACTATCCTCGCTATTATTTATTACTAGGAAGTGTTGAACCAATAATCAAACAGGTGGCACCTCAGAACAAGAGAGATATTTACAAAATAATGACAGAAATATATTAGCACAAACAGCCAAGAATCATACGCCATTTGCGCTGTACCGCGTGTAAGATTTGAAGCTCAAGCATAGACGAACGGCGCGTGACGTCACGTACGCCTTACGCAAACGCAATAACTCCTACAAGCGTCTCTCGGTGTGCAAAGGGCGAAGCTCCGGCAACGCATTCTTAGACGTCAGATTCAGACCGATGCGGTTTAGCACTGTGCGTTAAGTGTACCATGAATCGTCGGTACGCCCCGGCGACGGTCAGAGAGCAGCAGGCCTTTCCCGTGGCGTCGAAGTCGACGTCATACACGGCGATGCTCACCTCGATACCAGCTATATCCCGTTTCAGATCGCACAGCTGTAAAAACGAAGGCCGGAGAGCGTGTAAAGTCAAAGTCACGCGTTGTTATTAGCGCTTGACAAGGGTAGACGCGCAGCCTTCTTGGTAACTCATAGTAAAAAAATTGTGCCGCGGGACCAACACAGAAACCACACGTTGTGTTCTTTATTATTTGTCTCTGAGTTGCTTCTGCGCAACAATTTTTTCTAGGTCTCATTCAAAATTTTCAATATCAGTATGATATTCATCCTTTTATCAGTTTTCAAAAACTAGTTGTGATTTCGTGTGAGTCCTTCACCATATTCTTGGGGCAGATCGCGAAGGTGGTGTTAAAGAGACACTAGATGGATGGTGGAACTTTATTAAATATAGTCCTGAGAGACGCGACTAGCGCGCAGTGGGCTTCTACCTCGTTGGGACGGGCAGGCTTAGCCTGACCGCCGCATCGTGGGCTCTCTGGACGGCCCAAAGCTGATCCCCCTTGTTGGGGCTTCTGATGGCGGAGCTCCACTTGGCTGTGTCGGCTTGTTCACTGCCCAGTAACGAGGGGCATCGCCAGAGCATATGCTCTAAGTTAGCTATTTCTCCACAAAGGGGACACGAGCTGCTAGTGTAAGTATCTGGGTAAGTTTTGTGAAATAAGGCCAGATTTGGGTATGAATCAGTCTGCAGGAGTCTAAGCATCATGGCCTGGGCTGTGTGTAGTTTTCTGTGAGGAGGGGTGTAGACCCTCCTGCCTAGGCAGAAGTGCTGCGTAATTTCATTGTATGTGGTGGGCTGATCTCTATTGTCCAACGTCGTGGGCTGGGGAGAACCTCCGTGGGCGCGGAACGTCATACCTCGCGCCTTGGACTGGGCCAGCTCGTTGAGGTTGGTGGGGCCTCCTTCAAAATGACCCATGTGAGCAGGGAACCACGTTAAGATGTGGTTAGAGATGTCTTTTTCACCGAAAATACGGCGTGCTTCCTTGGCGATTGCGCCGACGGCGAAGGCACGGACGGCTGCCCGTGAGTCGCTGTATACGTTCGCGCGCTTCTCGTCGAGGAGAGCGACGGCGACGGCCACGTGCTCGGCGCTGCTTGAGAACGTCAAGAGCTCAAAATATTACACGCATCAGTACTTTAGTAATCGAGACAACGAGATAAATGTAGGACACGGCATAACTTATGGAGAGACGAGGGAGTGATCTCTAGCTGGTTTGAGAAATAATTGTAAGTTCCCGGCGGCATGCTGCGCTATAATATTTGGCTCTCGTACTTTCAGGAGCCACGACTACCGATCGGCAGTGCTTTCTGACCATGCTGAAGAACTTGCAGGACACTTGAGCTTCGCCTTCAAGAAGAGAACGCAATAGCGTAATCTGGCCCCGTGCACATCTCTTTACCAATTGCTGGCCTTGCTTCGGTTCTCGGTGCATGCCTCAACCATGCCGTAAGGAAACAAACAACTGTGTGCGTAACATTGACCGTTTCAAACTATCCTAGAATGCCTACTGCAGTACAGTGGTTAAGTGCCCACTACGCCATAATTGCTTCTCTTGCTAATCGGCGAAGGGCCCACTATGCGTCGGTAAGGCAACACGCGAACCTACGGAGCTGCTTAGTTTGTTGATGCGTTTGCAGCTGATAATGATTAGATATATCTGGGTGTTTTGTTATGGCTGGTTCTTTAAAGCAGGGCTCGGCAAAGATACTTTGAAATTGTATCGCGATACGATACAAGATACTCAGGCAAGAAGTTGATTTTTCAAGGGCTCGTTTATCAACACAATATTAATGAGAACTAACAGACAATAACGCCAAGGAAAATACAGGGGGTGTTATCTGTAGTATTTAGAATATAAATGTGAAGAAAGTAAAGTGGACGAAAAGATGACTTGCCGCTGGCAGGGACCGAACCTGCGACCTTCGAATAACGCGTCCGATGCTCTACCACTGAGCTACGGCGGTCATCCTCCCGTCCACATTCTGGGGTATATATGTTGATTTAAACCTAGGAGTGTTAGTCAGCGCCCATCGCAGCCATGGCGGCGAGTGTGGAACACTTTTTTTGCCTGTTGGCGTCACGTAGCACGTGATCTTTTTTTACGAGCTGGCAGCTGACCAATAATCCCTCGCATACTACCTGAAGGCATTAAGTCTGCCAGGACAAGACCCTCGCTATGAACGAAGGAAAGCAGATGATTTTTCAAGGGCTCGTTTATCTTTATTAGACACAATATTGTCGCGATGCAACGCGAGGAAAAGACAAGAAGACCTTTCGGCAGCGAAACAGCGTGTTGAAAATCAGCTGAACAGGCGGAACGTCTTCTTCGTCTTCAACTAATCACAGCCCCACTAGATGGTGTCCGTTAAAGCACCCCATCGTCGTCGTCGTCCACATGTAGTATACACGCGTCATTTGCCTCTCCCTAAAGGAGCATCGCCCCGATGCTAAATCAGAAATGCAGCTTTTTTTTTAAACAAAGGTCTCGCACAATCACTCGCTGACATATGGCTTCATGCGCATAACATGCACAAGTTCAGGACGGTGCTGGGTACGCCTCGTACAATGGGGACTGTCGGGGACGACTTCGTAGGTGACATCACTCAGGCGTCGCAATACTCGGTATGGTCCGAAGTATCGCCTTAACAGCTTTTCGGATAGTCCTCGTTTCCGTATAGGCGTCCAAACCCATACTCTGTCGTCGGCTTGGTAAACAACTGTTCTGCGGTGAGCATTGTAGCGGCCTGCGTCGTAGTCTTGTTGCTGGCGGATCCGCAAGCGGGCAAGTTGCCTAGCTTCTTCCGCGCGTTGCGTAAACACATCGGCGTCGGTGTCAGTGTCGTCACATTCGTGCGGTAGCGTCGCGTCCAGCATAGTCCGCACCTGCCGTCCGTGAACGAGGCTGAACGGAGTCATGCGAGTCGTTTCTTGCTTGGCCGTGTTGTACGCAAACGTGATATAACGCAAGATTTCGTCCCAATTTTTATGTTCAACGTCAACGTACATTGAAAGCATGTCTTCAATCGTTTTGTTTAGACGCTCTGTTAACCCGTTCGTTTGCGGGTGGTAGGCGGTGGTTTTACGATGAGTTGTTCCACTCAGCATCAAGACGTGATCCAAAAGAGCTGCCGTAAATGCGGTTCCTCTGTCTGTGATCACGACAGTTGGTGCACCATGCCTCAGTACAACGTTCTCGACGAAAAATCGTGCAACCTCCGCTGCTGTGTTTCTCTGAATAGCCTTTGTTTCGGCATAACGGGTGAGGTAGTCGGTCGCGACGATAACCCAGCGGTTTCCTGCACTTGAAGTTGGAAGTGGACCCAAAATATCCATTCCAATTTGGTCAAACGGTGTTCGTGGGACCTGAACGGGTTGCAGGAGGCCAGCTGGCTTAGTTGGGGGTGACTTGCGTCGCTGGCAGTCGAGGCAAGTACGAACGTGGTGCTTCACGGATGTGGTGAGTCGTGGCCAGTAGTACCTTTGCTGTACTCTGGCCAATGTTCGCGTGTAGCCTAAGTGGCCAGAAGTCACCTCGTTGTGGCATGCCTGAAGTACTTCGGTGCGAAGTGATGCCGGGATGACGAGCAAATAGGTGGATCCGGTCGACGAAAAGTTTCTTTTGTAGAGTACTCTGTCTCGCAAACAAAACGATGACAATACTCTTGCGAAAACCCTAGGTGCTTTCTGAGATCTTCCGTCTAAGAAATTAATTAGACCAAGCAACTCAGGGTCGTCACGTTGCTGCTGCGCAATGGCGGACGTGTCGAGAACACCAAGGAATGCTGTTTCCTCCTCATCGGGTAGAACAGCCGACTCAATCGGTGACCGGGACAGACAGTCAGCGTCCATATGTCGCTTCCCCGACTTGTGCACGACCGTCATATCGAACTCCTGGAGCCGCAGACTCCAACGCGCTAATCGCCCGGTAGGATCTTTAAGGTTTGTCAACCAGCACAGAGAATGATGGTCGCTAATAACTTTGAATGGGCGGCCATACAAATACGGGCGAAATTTCGTAACCGCCCATACCACGGCAAGACATTCCTTCTCAGTCGTGGAGTAATTAGCCTATGTGCGTGTTAGCGTTCTGCTTGCATAGGCGATTACTCTTTCAGCGTCCTCCTGCCATTGCACAAGGACAGCTCCCAGTCCTACACTGCTGGCATCAGTGTGAAGCATCGTAGGGGCTCCCTCGTCAAAGTGTGCAAGCACCGGAGGCGTTTGTAGACGCTGGCGCAGATCATTAAAAGCAGCTTCCTGCTCCTCTTTCCATTCAAAGGCAACGTATTCTCTTGTGAGACGAGTTAATGGTGACGCAATGCGTGCGAAGTCCGCGATGAACCGCCGATAATAGGCACAGAGGCCCAGAAAGCGCCTGGCAGCCTTCTTATCGGACGGCACAGGGAACTGTGCTACGGCTGTAATTTTTTCAGGATCTGGACGAACGCCTTCGTGACTGACGACATGACCAAGGAATTGCAGTTCTTCAAAGCAAAAGTGGCACTTCTCTGGTTTCAATGTTAGACCAGCGGACCGTATGGCTCGTAAAACCACTGCAAGCCTTTCAAGGTGCTCGTTAAATGTTGCGGAAAACACTATGACATCGTCAAGATAGACTAAGCAGGTTTTCCATTTCAACCCAGAAAGCACGGTATCCATGAGCCTTTGAAAGGTAGCAGGCGCCGAGCACAAACCGAAGGGCAAGACTTTAAATTCATATAAGCCATCTGGCGTCACGAAAGCGGTCTTCTCGCGGTCTCTCGGGTCTACCTCGATTTGCCAATATCCGCTCCTCAGGTCCATTGAAGAAAAGTAACGAGCATGTCGAAGTCTGTCGAGAGAGTCATCTATACGGGGAAGCGGATACACATCTTTCTTGGTCATCTGATTTAGCTTCCTGTAGTACACGCAAAAGCGGAGGCTGTCGTCCTTTTTCTTGACTAGGACCACTGGCGATGCCCAGGGGCTCTTTGATGGCTGAGTGACGTCATCTTCAAGCATTTTGTCTACTTGTTGTTGTATCGCTTCGCGTTCTTTTGGAGCCACGCGATAAGGGTTCTGGTGAATAGGTCTCGCAGTGTCTTCGGTGATTATCCGATGCTTGGTAAGAGGCGTGCGACCAACTCTTGATGTGGACGAAAAGCAGTCTTGGAATTCCGCTAGTAGCTCAAGGAGTCTCCGTCGCTCGTCATTTGACAAAGTAGTGCTAACGTCAAGAACGGGTGCTGGTTCAAGTTTTGGCGCTTCGTCGAGTACCGACAAACAGCCTTGGGCTTCCACGACATCGTCAAAGTAGGCGACGGCTGTGCCTTTTGGGAGGTGTCGGCGCTCAGCACTGAAATTGGTCAGCAGCAAGTCCGTGCGGCCAGCAGTGACATTGACTATACCTCGTGCGACGGAAACGCCGTGGGTAAAGAGGAGCGAGCTTATTTGGTCTGCAACTCCTTCGCCGTCAAACGGGGCATCACCTGCCACGGAAACAAGCGTGCAGGACCTAGGAGGGAGGACCACATCGTCATCAGTAAGACGCAGAGGGTTATGTGTCGCCTCCGGACAATCAGCTAGGCCAGGACTGTTGCAGAACGTAATCAAACTGTCCGGGATGTTGATGACGGCACCATATTCTCGTAAAAAATCCATGCCAATGATTAGATCTCTGCAGCATGCCGCGAGAACGACGAACGACGCGACGAAAGGAGAACCTCCTATGTCAATTCTCGCTGTGCATCTTCCGGTAGGCATTAGTAAGTGGCCGCCTGCCGTTCTGATATGAGGGCCTGTCCACGGCGTTTTCACTTTCTTGAGGCGGACGGCGAGGTCGTGGCTTATAACAGAAAAGTCGGCACCAGTGTCAACTAACGCTGTCACTTTCTGCCCGTCAAGGAGAACAGTAAGGTCGGTGGTCGCAATTTCGTCGACCTCACGTCTTGTCGGCTTTACGGCGTCGTGCACTGGGAAGAATGGGGGCTTTTTATTGTCGTCGTGATGGCCTGCAACGTTACCCCCGGAGGTCGCCGCGCTCAGTTTCCCCGGCGCGGGCTGGGTGACCTCCTTCCATTAAGGTCCGCGAAGATGCGTCGGTGCGAAGAAGGCGAATGCGCGGGAGAGGGAGAGCGTGATCGACGTCCCAAACCCGCCTGGTGAGTAGGCATTGCTTCCGCGTCAGTGGTACGGAGGTCGTCAAACTGAGAACGAGGGGGCCCTTGAAAAGAAGCGTCGTCGAGGCGTGGTAGGTATTCGTCGGTGGCGCGTCGGCCGTCAAACCATGGTCGAAGAGGTCGAAACGAATCACCGCGATGCCAGCAATGGCGGGAAATATGTCCTGCACCTCCGCAGTTAAAACAAAGTGGTCGCCGGTCTGCTGTGCGCCATGCGTCTGTTTTTCGGATCTGTGGACGTCTGAACATCTCATCTTGCGGCGCTGCCCATGGCGCGGTTGTGGATGGCTGGCGGTACGGCAAGACTGGTGGTCGCCTCAACGTCTCCTCTTGCGGCGGCGACCAAGGTGCTACTGGCGGCTGGCGGTACGTCGGCGGCGATGGCTTAGCGAGTGGTGGACGTCGAACAGCGGCGGCGTAGCTCATGGGACGCTGCTCGGCATCAGGGTCAGCTGTCGAGAATGCGTGCCGGATTTCGTCGCGCACGACTTCGACGACGGATGCCATGGGTGTTTCAACGACCGGTGTTCGCAACTTCTGAAGTTCCTCGCGGACAATCTCCCTAATCAGGTCTCGCAAGGCGCTCTGATTCTCAAACGTCATGCTGGCGGCACTGATTGGGGCGCTGCTGGACATTCGATCATACTGCCTGCATCGTTGATGAAGTGCCCGCTCGATAGCCGTAGCTTCCTTCAGCCACGGTGCTTGGAGGGTTGCGCAGGAGCCCGGCGAAAAGCTGCTCCTTTACACCTCGCATGAGGTAGCTCAATTTCTTTTCATCCGTCATGTTCGCGTTAGCTCTGCGAAAGAGACGAGTCATATCCTCGGCGAACATCGCGACGGTCTCATTGGGTTTTTGAACCCGTAGCTCTAATAGCTGCTGAGCACGGTCCGTCGGTCGACGTTGGCGAAGGTATCAACAAACTGCTGTCGGAAGTCGCTCCATGTAGACAGACTGGCTTCTCTATTCTCATACCAAGTACGAGCACTGTCGTCAAGGTAAAAATAGGCGCGGGAGAGCTTTTGCTGATCAGACCACTGATTGATCTTGGCAACACGTTCATAGTGTTCAAGCCAGTCATCAACGTCTTCATGGGCACCGCCACTAAATCGATCAGGCACCAATGGTGGAAAGAGCGTCACCTGGGATGGATCGGAAGAGGGCTGCCTTGGGGCACCTGTTGCGGGCTGGCGTTGGCCATTGGTAGAGGTATGCGGCGCTGAGAGAAGGTTCCGGCGAGGGGGTGAGCTCCGGAGAGAGGCCTCGCAACCTCCGACTGAAGCGATGCACGGGCGTTGTAATAGGTGACACTGCGTTCGGGCTGGTTGAACGGCTCCCAGTAGGGGTGGCAGCATCAGGCAGGGTTGCGGTCACCCACCTCCACCAGTGTCGCGATCTGCAACGAGAAGAAAAGACAAGAAGACCTTTCGGCAGCGAAACAACGTGTTGAAAATCAGCCTGAACAGGCGGAACGTCTTCTTCGTCTTCAACTAATCACAGCCCCACTAGATGGTGTCCGTTTTAAAGCACCCCATCGTCGTCGTCGTCCACATGTAGTATACACGCGTCAATATTGATGAGAACTAACAGACAATAACGCCAAGGAAAGTACAGGGGGTGTTATCTGTAGTATTTAGATATTGTCACGTGGTCGTGACGTCGACGAAGACAGCAGGCAGGCCTTTGCGGGGTGAAACTGTTTATTTGGCCGAACTTGTGGCCGGAAAATAAGAACTAGCACTACAGCAATACACGCTGTACAATGATAGCGGCGAACAGGGCGTCGTCCGTCGATCAACTGACAAGCGATCAAGCGCGTCGGCTTTCATACAGGCGCTATCGAACTTTCCAGCAATATCGCTGGTGGCGGCGTTATCTCTAGACAAAACTGGAATATTCGCGTGCGGGGTGCAATCTTAACAAACCGATCTACTACAATCGCGACGCTTCTAGAACACTACTTCGCGGACAGCGTCGAGCGTTGATAACCGTCCCTGCCGGTCGAACCCGAATACATCAAAACAAGACAAGAAGTGGGCGTGGCGTTGCCCCCCTCTGAAAAAGCATCGTCCCGATGCTTATGAAAGAACATAGAAGAGAAAAAAAAAACAAAACAAAACAAGTGCATACACAAATAAATTGCAATAACGAAGGAAAGAAAAAAAATAGAGTCCCCAGGCTCGCTAACGCGCAAAAAACGGCTAAGGCGCACGACATGGACGACTTCAGGTCGCGCCACGGCGCCGCTGAGAGTTCGTAATGCCGGTCAGGGACAACCTCATAGTCGAGTGCGCCGAGGCGTCGAAGTACCCCTGTACGGTCCGAAGTATCGTCGAAGAAGCTTCTCACTAAGTCGTCGTCGGCGTATTGGCGTCCATACCCATACACTGTCACCGGGTTGGTATTCCATGTGGCGTCGTTGAAGGTTGTAGCGGCGGCTGTCAGTCGTCTGCTGGTTCTTTATCCGTAGGCGGGCGAGCTGTCGTGCTTCTTCGGCGCGCTGTAGGTAGGTGGTCACGTCGATGTTTTCCTCGTCGGTCACGTTTGGCAGCATGGAGTCGAGCGTCGTTGCCGGGCTCCGACCGTAGACCAACTTGTATGGCGTCATCTGCGTAGTTTCCTGTACGGCCGTGTTGTACGCGAAGGTCACGTACGGAAGGATGGCGTCCCACGTCTTGTGTTCGACGTCGACGTACATGGCCAGCATGTCGGCGATGGTCTTATTTAGACGCTCGGTGAGGCCGTTGGTCTGTGGGTGGTACGCGGTGATGCGGCGATGGCTTGTGTGGCTGTATTCCAAGATCGCCTGAGTTAGGTCAGCCGTGAACGCCGTACCTCTGTCGGTGATGAGAACCTCTGGGACGCCGTGTCGAAGGACGATGCTCTCAACGAAGAACTTGGCTACCTCAGCGGCACTGCCTTTGGGCAGGGCTTTTGTTTCGGCGTAGCGGGTGAGGTAGTCAGTAGCTACGACGATCCATTTATGTCCGCAAGTCGACGTTGGGAACGGCCCCAGGAGGTCCATCCCGATCTGCCGGAATGGTTGCCGAGGAGGCTCGATCGGCTGAAGGAAAACCTGCCGGTCTTGTGGGCGGTGTCTTCCGTCGCTGACAGTTCGGAACGTCATTACGTAGCGAGTGACGTCGGCGGCAAGGCGCGGCCTGTAGTACCTTTCGTGTACTCGTGCGAGCGTTCGGGAAAGTCCGAGGTGTCCAGCCGTCGGGTCGTCGTGCAGGGCATGCAAAATGTCTGGTCACAGTCCGAAGGTACAACGATAAAGGTAGCTGGCTCGGGCCGGAGAGAAGTTATTCTTTACGAGGACGTTGTTTTTCAAAGAAAATGATGCAAATCCTCGCCTGAATACTTTTGGGACAACGATGTCCTGCCCTCCAGGTATTCCACTAGACCCTTCAGTTCAGGGTCGGCTCGCTGTCGTTCGGCGAAGTCTTCGGTACTTATGGCTCCCAAGAAGCTGTCATCATCCTGGTCGTCGGGCGTTGGTGGGTCGACGGGGGCACGAGACAAGCAGTCGGCGTCGGAGTGTTTCGTTCCGGACTTGTACACGACAGTAATGTCAAATTCTTGAAGTCTCAGGCTTCCACCGTGCGAGGCGACCTGAAGGGTCCTTCAATGTTAGCTAGCCAACACAAGGCGTGATGGTCGCTCACAACATTGAAGGGCCTGCCATAGAGATAGGGGCGAAACTTTGACGTAGCCCAGATGATGGCGAGGCACCCTTTTCTGTTGTGCAATAGTTGACCTCTGCTTTAGACAGCGACCGGCTAGCATAACTGATAACCCTTTCCAGTCCGTCCGCCCGCTGCACAAGGACGGCGCCGAGTCCTATGCTGCTTGCATCGGTGTGAATCTCCGTATCGGCGTATTCGTCGAAATGCGCAAGTATCGGAGGTGTCTGCAGGCGTCGTTTCAGTTCATGAAATGCTTCGACTTGCGCTGTTTGCCACCTGAATTCGACGTCGGTCTTCGTTAGCTGCGTTAGTGGCTCGGCGATCCGTGAAAAGTCTTTGACAAAGCGTCTGTAATAGGCGCACAAGACCAGAAATCGGCGCACGGCCTTCTTGTCGGTGGGTGGCGGGAAAGCGGCGATGGCAGCTGTTTTCTGCGGGTCTGGGAGCACTCCAGTCTTGCTGATCACGTGACCCAGAAACAAGAGCTCCTCGTACGCGAAGCGGCACTTTTCTGGCTTCAGGGTGAGCCCGGAGTTCTTGATTGCTTGAAGTACGGATTGAAGTCGCTGAAGGTGTTCGTCGAAGTTCGAGTAATACACAACGACGTCGTCCAAGTAAACAAGGCAAGTCTGCCACTTCAAGCCAGCTAATACAGTATCCATGACTCGTTGGAAAGTCGCAGGTGCCGAGCAAAGACCGAAGGGCATGACCTTGAACTCGAACAGGCCGTCCGGCGTTATAAAGGCGGTCTTTTCTCGGTCTCTCTCGTCGACTTCAATTTGCCAGTAGCCGGTCTTGAGGTCCATCGACGAAAAGTAATTCGGGTTGTGGAGTCGATCCAGGGTGTCATCTATCCGTGGGAGAGGGTATACGTCCTTCTTTGTGATTTTGTTCAGGCGACGATAATCGACGCAGAAACGTAGGGTCTCATCCTTCTTCTTCACTAACACCACGGGAGACGCCCACGGCTGTTGGACGGCTGGATGATGTCGTCGCGTAGCATTTCATCGACTTGTTTCTTAACGGCCTCCCGTTCCCGCGTCGAAACCGGTAGGGACTCTGACGGAGTGGTCGAGCATTTTCTTCTGTTATGATGCGGTGCTTAGCAAGGGGCGTTTGTCGGACCCGCGACGACGACGAGAAACAGTCCCTGTATTCCTGCAGAAGGCGTCGAAGCTGTTGCTGTTGGCGAGCGGGAAGACTTGGGTTTACGTCGAAGGGTGGCTCAGGGATCGTCGTCGTAGCTTCGTCAGAATCTGAAAAGGCAAACGCATCGCTGACGGCCAAGATTTCTTCGATGTATGCAATCGTCGTGCCCCTGCTCAGGTGTCTGTATTCCTGGCTGAAATTCGTTAGCATCACGCTTCCTTTCCCTTCATATAGCCGAGCAATGCCTCTTGCGACGCAAATGTCACGGTCTAGCAGCAAACCCTGATCGCTCTCGATGACACCTTCGATGCATTCAGCCGTTTCGGTGCCGACGGGAATTATGATGCTGGATCTAGGAGGAATGGTGACTTGATCCTCGAGCACGTTCAGGGCATGTTGGCATGGGTTCGTATCCGGTGGTGTCGCTTTCTCCGACGATAGGGTTATCGACTTGGTTCTTAAGTCGATGAGGGCGCCGTGGTCACTTAGGAAGTCCATTCCAAGTATCACATCCCTGGAGCAGTTTGTAGGATTACAAAGCTCGCAGGATAAGTCCGGTTGTTGATAGTGACTCTCGCCGTGCAGACACCAATCGGCGTTATTAGATGGCCTCCAGCGGTACGGATCTCGGGGCCTTCCCAAGCAGTCCTAACTTTCTTCAACTTTGCTGCGAACGGCCCACTGATGACGGAATAGTCGGCTCCAGTATCGACGAGAGCGGTGACGTTGTGGCCGTCGATCAGAACGTCGAGGTCGTTAGTCCGCCGTCTTGCGTTGCGGTTACGTCACGGCGTCGGGTCACGGCTACGTCGGTTTGCACCGCTGCTTCCGCGTTGCGTCGTCAGGTCTGCTTCCGGTCGCAAAGTTTCGTCTTCGGGACGTCGACGTCGTTCGGCGTGCGGCGGGGGCTCGGAACTTCGTCGCGGTGTCGTCGTTGACGGCGGAGGATCTTCAGCATTTCGTCGTTCAGCAACCGCACCTCCATCGGTTGCTGCCCTTAGTTTTCCGGATAGGGCTAGGCGACCGGCCCCGGTTTTGGCCAGTGTACTGCCGGCGGTGCGGTGACATGTAGCGGCCGGGCGACTGTGAGCGGGAAGGTCGTCGTTCTTGCCACTGTGTGCCTGTGAGGTAGTCGTCGATGTCGCGAGGCCGTTCGCCTGGCTGCGGGCGCGGCGCGCGCGTTGACGGGGAATCCGCGTAGCCCCATCTGACGGTACTGGCAGCGGGGGTACGTGTGGCCGGCCTCCCCGCAGTGGTAGCAGAGCGGGCGGTTGTCAGGGGCACGCCAGACATCGGTCTTCCTCGGGGTGTAGCGCTGGCCGACAGGTGGGCGGTAGGGCGTCGGTGGCGGCGGCGGCGTCTGGCCGACAGTTGGGCGGTAGGGCGTCGCTGGCGGCGTCTGGCGACGGTACTGCGGCGGTGTGTCGTCTTGGCGTGGGCGTGGAGGAGGAGCATGACGGCGGGCTGCAGCAGCATAGCTCATAGCTTGCGGCTGCGGCTTTGCTAACTGAGGCGCACCGAGTGAATGCTGGATCTCCTGGCGCACGACGTCGGCGATGGAATCCACTTGAGGTTGCGACGAAGGTAGAATTTTTCGCAGCTCCTCTTGCACGATTGCTCGAATCGTCTCACGCAGGTCGGCGGATCCTAGTGCTTGAACGTCGGCGTAGCTTGTGGTCGAGAAGCTGCGGTTGTATTGCCGTGTTCGCATCTCAAGCGTTTTCTCGATTGTTGTTCCTTCGGAGACAAATTCTTCGACGGTATTCGGCGGATTCCTCATAAGGCCAGCGAAGAGGTTCCTTTACTCTCGCATGAGGAAACGAACCTTCTTTTCTTCAGGCATGTTGGGGTCAGCATGGCGGTACACCCGGGTCATTTCTTCCGCGAAGATGGTCACGTTTTCGTTCGGGAGCTGAACCCGTGTCTCCAGCAAGGTTGCGGCCCTTTCCTTTCGGACGACGCTCGTGAACGTCTCCAAAAATGCACTGCGAAAGAGACCCCAGGTTCGAAGCGTGGACTCCCGGTTCTCGAGCCATGTCCTTGCTGCTTCTTCCAGGTAGAAGTACACGTGGCGCAGCTTGTCGTCGGCGTTCCAGTTGTTAAATGTTGAGATCCTTTCGAAGGTCTCGAGCCAGGTTTCCGGGTCTTCGAATGACGACCCGCGGAAAGTTGGCGGCTCCTTGGGCTGCCGGAGAAGTATCGGCGCAGGCTGCACGGGGTCGGTCATCGTCGCTGCGGTCGGTGTTGGGACCTGGGACTGCCTGGTGTTTTCGGGAAGGAGCCCGTACTCTGGCTGCAGTCCCTTCTGCCTGCGGCTTGTTCGACGATCCGGGTTTTCTTTGCCGTCCTCCTCCTCGCGGCTTGGGCTTGGGTCAGCGCTTCGCGGTGGCGTCCGGATCATGAAGCAGCACCTCCACCAGATGTCACGTGGTCGTGACGTCGACGAAGACAGCAGCAGGCCTTTGCAGGGTGAAACTGTTTATTTGGCCGAACTTGTGGCCGGAAAATAAAAACTAGCACTACAGCAATACACGCTGTACAATGATAGCGGCGAACAGGGCGTCGTCTGTCGATCAACTGACAAGCGATCAAGCGCGTCGGCTTTTATACAGGCGCTATCGAACTTTCCAGCAATATCGCTGGTGGCGGCGTTATCTCTAGACAAAACTGGAACATTCGCGTGCGGGGTGCAATCTGAACAAACCGATCTACTACAATCGCGACGCTTCTAGAACACTACTTCGCGGACAGCGTCGAGCGTTGATAACCGTCTCTGCCGGTCAAACCCGAATACATCAAAACAAGACAAGAAGTGGGCGTGGCAATGTAAATGTGAAGAAAGTAAAGTGGACGAAAAGATGACTTGCCGCCGGCAGGGACCGAACCTGCGACCTTCGAATAACGCGTCCGATGCTCTACCACTGAGCTACGGCGGCGGTCATCCTCCCGTCCACTTTCTGGGGTTATATGTTGATAGTGAGGGTCTCGTCCTGGCAGACATAATGCGTTCAGGTAGTATGCGAGGGTTATTGGTCAGCTGCCAGCTCGTAAAAAAAAAGATCACGTGCTACGTGACGCCAACAGGCAAGAAAAGAGTGTTCCACACTCGCCGCCATGGCTGCGATGGGCGCTGACTAACACTCCTAGGTTTAATCAACATATATACTCCCACTATATATCCACTTTTACGTCTCCAATTACCTGATCATTAGTAGCAGTAAAAAGCATTTAGGAAGCCTAAAAGAAGGGAAAAATATATCGAAGTAAAATAGATATAAGCGGTCCCGCATCAAACACCGTGAATGAGTATAAAAACCGATATAGGCGGCACCCCCAAGAGCTAATAATAATTGTCGCGTTTTACGTCCCAAAACCACGATATGATTATGAGAGATGTCGTAGTGGAGGGCTCCGAGAGAGAAGAAATAGTAGAGAAGGAACGGCAGAGAGGTTAACAGTTTAGGAAAACCGGTTAGCTACCCTACACATGCAATCAGGGTGAGGGAGATTTAAGATGTAGAGGAAAGAGATAGAGCAAGACAGCACATGACCCAGCACACGCACAGTCAGTCACTCTTGCGTGGTACGCGACATTTCTGTCACACCCGCTTGTCCATGCTCGCCTCTCTTAAAAACCTCAGCAGTGTCTTCGTCGCCTTCAGCTGCGGTGTCTTCTGTTGATGAAAGGCAAGAATGTTTCAACAGACATTGTATACTGTCAAGGTGCGATAGAACGGACGCCAGCGACTGTTTCTGAACACTATATACCAGACAATCGCACAAGATGTGGTGTAGCGTCTCCTCGCAATGACGGACATCGCAAAGAGGGTTGTTGGCCGTTCCAAGGCGAAAGGAATAGGATTTCGTAAATGCCACCCCTAAAAAATCCCGACAGCCTGGGTTTTTAAAACGTAAATATAAGCGAACGGGCTTCCAGCATTTTCGTATTTTTCGGATCAGTAGTTAAGCACTATAACCACCAGACCACCGCGACGGGTAACCCCTAAGCGCTGTGTCAATTAAGCATTTAAGTTAAGACCACGGAAAATTCAGTGCCTATGGAAAATAGCGCAAAAACAATCGTTGGGACGCTAATGAGGAAAACGGAGCATTTGCAGAACAATGTTTCTCAATTCCCTTTGCCAATATTCGTGAGATGGCCCCTAATAATTTTCGTTATTATAATGCCGATTCAATTTCGCTGTTTTACGAAACAGCGAAACTGTTATAAAATTTCGCTGTTTGTTCCTGTATACTCCAGGCACACGCAGATTACTATATATTTGTCCTCAACCTCGCCTGACAACAGTAAACTCAGGTGGAATATAGGTATACAAACAGTAGCGAAATGTTGCAGGCACTTCAGAGTAAGAATAAAGGATAGAGCTTATCCTGTCTAAAGACATATTGCAGTATAAGAGACCGAAAAAATCACACCATCTCCCGCTAAAGGGGACCATGAGGCGATGCGAAGCAGTATTTCGGCATGTAGAGCCCGCGTTTCAGAGGTGGAGTGGTGAAGGGGAAGGGGAGAGTGGAAGTGGGGAGGTGGAAGGAGAGGGGGAAGGGAGAGGGAGAGTGGAGATGGGGATGGGAAAGGGAGAGGTGATGTGGAGAAGGGGAATGGAGATGGAAGGGGAGGGGAGGAGGAGTGCAGAGGGGGAATGGAGAGGGGATGTGAAGAAGGTTTGCGGAATGCGCAGCAAGGGTGGCACGCCGCACACCACCACCACCACCACCGGATTGAACTCCGCTATAAGATGCTTCACATCTAAAAAACAATACAGACACATAGTTTAATGTATGGGATGGTAAAGAAAGACAGCTTAGAAAGAGCTTGTGCTGTAGTGGAGCAGATGCACGAACGAGTATGCGCCTGTGAAAGGAGGACGAAAAACGACGCGCGTTCGGATTGCGCGAGAGCCTGTGCCGCCTTTGCCAGTCTTGCATTGTGTTACCGTACGGTCCCTTTTCGTTGCGACCTCATTGCATCAATAAACCTCATCACATTTAGTGGAGGTTGCTGAGATCCCCAACCAGACCTGGAGCTCCGCTCTCGCAAGTTGGCCGAGCGACCACCGGACACCATGACTGACGCAGTCACTGCCCAGCCAGCACCACCGGCTGTCCCGTCCCCTTGTCCCGGCTCTACCCGTCAACGAGACCCGCCCATCTTCAGCGGAAGTGGTGAGCACGACGTCGAAGACTGGCTCTCCTTATACGACGCGTAAGCGCCAGCAACAAGTGGGACGACGACTCTAAGCTCGGCTACTTTATCTTTTACTTCGCTGACGACGCTAAACTTTGGTTTACCAACCGCGAATCCGCCATCGGCAACTAGTCAGCCTTCAAGACCCTCGTAACCGAAGCATTCGGCCCGACCAGAGGTCCGCAAGCTCCGCGCTGACCAGCGTCTACGCCACCGAGCACAGCAGCCTGGCGAGACATTTCCTAGTTACAGTGAGGATGTGCTAGACCTCTAGGCGGGTTAACCTATCTATGCCGGAAGACGAGAAGATCAGACACATCCTCAAGGGTATCGAAGATGGCGCATTCCAGATGCTGCTGGCGAAAAGCCCGACCACTGTGACAGTGCTCGTAAGCCTGTGCCAGAGCTTTGACGAATTGCGCCGTCAGCGTACCATCGCCCGGCAGAGCCCCCACCACCAGATTCGATCAATGCCTTCGAAGTCGCAAACGGCAACGTTTGCCAGGACAACACTTACTAACCAGATCAAAGACTTCTTCAGAGAGGAAGTGGCCCCACAGCTCTCCCTGCTGCCTCATAGCGACGCGCCCACCAGAAGCCTGCCTCCAATACTGCAGCAGGCCATACGCACTGAAATTTGTGGGGCCCTCCCTGCAGTTCCGGGGTCTTACCCGTGCACTTCCATGGCGTCCCCCATCTCGAGTGCCGGCTACGCACCGCCTGCTCCATCTCCACCTCTCAGCTACGCTGCTGTGGTCGCGCGGCCCCCACCGCACCTAAGCTCCTTATCGGCACCACCCCATCCCGCCTCGTCTCCAATTTACCAGCCCCCACCACACTCCTTGCGTCAATCAGATGCGTGGCGCACTCATGACAACCACCCCATCTGCTTCGCGTGTGGCAACGCTGGCCATATTACGCGCGTCTGCCGCCGCCATCCCACACTTGCGTACGCCTCCTTCGGAACTCCTACCTACGCGCCACCCTTAGGCTGGAGACGCAGGATGTCACTCCACGCGCCACAGTTTCAAAGAAAAAGAATATCTTCAAGAAATAGCATAGCTACGTGGTAGGACACCTGCTGGTCACGCAGACGCCCTGGGTTTGATTCACGCTAGGAGCAAAGTTTTTTATTATTAATTTTATTTGCATCTTTTCGGAGTTTTTCGTTACGGACAAGATGATGATTTTTCGCTCACAGCGAACGACGACGTCGCCGGAATTTCAACGAAACGAGTTCTATAACGCTGTGGCGTTAAAATGCTCAGCCTGGTCAGAGGGCCCTTTAAACGTACGAGTTGTTTTCGACTAACTACTTCAACTTGGAAGCAAGGTTCTCGTAAACTGCAATAGCGCCACTACTATGGGAAAGTGGTAAGCTGGTTTCGCAACAACGTAAACTATTTCGAGTAATTTCAAAAAATGGACGGAGTAAGGTCCGCCATTGCATATGGAGCCGCCTCACTCATGTAATCTGCACACTTTCTATGTCACACAACCACCTTAGATACCCTGGGGAGTTATGTCATTATTTCTACTCCTTTAAAAAAGATATAATACTCACAATAGAACTTGCGAAACGCCATGGGCGACAACCACTCACGGTTTATGTCTTTATTCTAAGTTGTTAGCTTCTACAAAAACTTCAATAACGTTGCTTAATAGGTTTCCTTACAGTACACGCAGGACATTATTATTAACATTTGGTTTGAATACATAGAAAACACGAAGACTCAGAGGAAATAGGGAGGGAACAGGCTGACAACTGCCACCTAAAGGGGCACAACGCCTGCCTGCTCATTTGGGAAAGGGGAAACATTAGGGAAAGGAAGATAGGGAGGAAAGAAAAAAGGAAGAAAATAGTAAGAAAAAACAGTGTAAATTCAAATCACGCGCCTGAAAGTACAATAAATGTTGGCGATGTGGTTACCGAGACACGTGAAGCACTTTCGGGAATTTTACACACAAAAGAGATACCGTGACATCCACGCTTACAAGGCCTTCGCGGATTTCAGGGATATAAACCTTTACCAGATAACAAAAAGAATTTGTACTGGTCGGAGACACCGATCCGGTAACCGCAAGCTTCTGGGGCACTTCCGCTTTCACTTGAGAAAACGATCAGGGCAGAAGAAGGCAGGCAAAGGCGAATGATTCGACAACACGTACCGGAGAAATGAATACGGCAATTGAGTACAGTGAAAGTCCGGAATACGAAAGAAGCTTTGTGAAAGGGAAATGATTGAAACTACGCGTTTATTTAAACACATTTTGTGCAATACAGCAACAATATGGGGCTTTTTTTTCTTCTTCTTGCTTTGTTTTCTTTTAAGAACGGAAGTGCTATGCTTTTTGGTATGCCGTTACGAGTTTGGAAAAACTATCATCATCATGAATGACCTCTACCGTTATAGCACGTGCAACGCAATAACTCGACCGGCCTGTGATCTCTTCGTCTTCACTTTCATCTTTTGCGTTGCTCCCCGAACATCCGCGCCCGGCGCGCACTCTTCAACCTGCGGCGATTTGTCCGGCGTAGGATGCAGGGACTCCGATCGGTGACAGAACGAGTAAAGAGCGAGAAAAAAAATGAGAGAAAGAAAAAGACACAGATAAACAAAAAATAAAAGGAAAGAGAGAAATAGAGAGAATAAAAGGGAAGAAGACGGAGCAGCGATTCCCGCTGTCACGAATTACAGATACTTAGGTGTCGTTATTGAACGCGACCTATCTTGGTCGAAGCATGTCACAGCACTACGGACCAAGCTAGTCAGCTTTGTAGACGTGCTTCGTGTTGTAGCAGGAGTAAGGTGGGGCCCCCCTGAGAAAGGCGTTCTGCAGTTATACCAGTCATTGTTTGTGGGATATCTTTGTTAAGATCGCTTATATGAGAGATCACAACAACTTACTGGTCTCACCCAGACCATCGGCATAGGCGTCTGCGAGAAGCAAACCCTCACATGACCTTTCGACTCTAGGCTAAAATAAAGCGACGCCATGCCAGTCTGCTGCAGGGTGTGTTCGAACACGAGGTACCGGTCACCATACCAGATTTTGATGAAATATACTGTAGGTCTAGGCATTACATCCACAACAATGGCTTCGAAGTTAGTTTCGCGAAAACCAATTTTGTTCGCCTGGAAAAAATAAATTTTTTGCCGCAAAAAACACTTTTTCGCCAATTTCGCTAATTTTGAATTTTGTTCGCGCCTAGGGAAAAACGGTGCACTACTTGGTCACAATATTTATTCCACTCAAAGAACAAGTGAAATACAATCTTATGAGTCTATTATTATTTTTTTGCCTGTCGAACCACTTTTGAAGAAAAAAATCACAATCTTGGCAAATCGCACAAAATACCTGTAATTCAGGAATTTATTGCTCTAAACAAGTACAAGTGAGGAAAATAAAAATCGGTACATATTGACTTTAATGCCTTCGCTATCTTTTGAAATAACTTTCGTGGTTTTATCGCGCTTCGTTGTACCGGATAATTGGGCTGAAACGTAAGTGATTTACCAAATACGCCGAATGTTGAAAATAATTTTCTCAAACAGGCCATTTTTATTTTTTTTTAATTTCTCTGATTGAAGTCAAGGATGTCATCTACCATTCTGCATAAAAAAACGTTGCATTAGTTTGGTTGCTAACAAGTTATAAGGCGCCAAATGTGACGAAGTCAGCGTAGCGGCCGCGTCGTTCATTATGTGCTGTGTAACTCGGATATAAATGGTCGAAAATACTTGTACGTGACATATTCACAAATCAGCAGCTCCACACCGACAAATGCGCAGCCAGGTGTCATGGTTCAGCAAGTTTTGTCTTGCGATCAGCCACTTGACAAACCAGCAGCAGCGGCCGCTCGATGCTGCGGGCGCTCACATTACAAGAGTGCCGCTTCGACTTCGGATGAGCTCCGCTTGCGCGCCAAACTACGCTCAGAGTACGAACGAGAATTTACTATAGCATGTAGGATTGCTACCCTGCAGAACATAACGGAAAAATTCACCAACTACTCAGCAACTCCACTGCACTGCATTGGATTTGAGCAATGCTCAGAGGAAACTACAACTATGCAGGAGGCGTCGTTGGCGCGATTTCAACGCCCTGTGGGGTGATGGCCAGTGAGTGGTACATGTCTGTGACGCGGCGCATCGCGTGCGCGTCAGCCGGGGTCATTCTCGCTCCTGCGTTGACGGCCGCGTGTCTAACGCATAGGACGCGACGAATAGGACGCGTACGACCAGGAACGCCACGAACATTCGTCGACTTCGCTTTGCTGGTCATCCACATTCACAGAGTGTAATGGGTCAAGATTTGTTCAGACTTCTGTCATAATATTTTAGGAAAAATTTGGAGCAATAAGGTAGAGCCGCAAGCTTGACTACGAGACTGACATAAAATGCCTTCCCTCTGGAACAAGGAGCTGCTTGAACAAACAGTGGGAACGAGGAAAACGACATCAACTTAACTCGTGGACAACTTTTCTTGCAATGAAGCGAAGGCAACAGAGCGAAATAGCGTGTATCCTACCGCCAAGGAATGTAGTTCCACAATTGCGCCTGTATTTTTTACACGTCATATAAAAACTACTCCTTTATTTTCTACATGCAGCTCTTTAAGACAGGACGCAGCTCGAAACAGCGAGATGTATCTATTTATTTCACTTTATACGTTGTCACTTTCCGTTTGCACGCCTGAGAAAGTCCCACCTTTAACGTGTACGTCGAACGCTAATCAGAGTCTGCGTCAGTATCCAACGCTGACTGCGCGCAGTCATCACTTTCCACAGCGGTGGGAAACGCGTGCCGGACTACTTCGCGCAGGAGTACATGCGCAGAAGCGCCGCCCCCGTAGCTTTCCCTCCGTAGCCATGGAAAGTTGTCCACGAGTGTACCACATGTAATCTTCTATGGGAGAGCTCTATTGCATGCAACTGTCGTTGATACACAACACTTGAGGACTGCTACAGCCTTTGGAGCCGTGTCGTAACAGAGACAAGTGCGGCCGTCTTCAATGTCAGCCCACAAAAGGAAGCAGGATCTTTCCTGAGAGTTTTTATATCTCCGTTTCTAAACTGTACGCTTCTCTCTCATTAGAAGCAGATAGTCCATTTTTAAGCATGTTAAACCTCATTTAAATCAGTTTTGAAAAAAACGCAACCTAAACTGAGGTAAAGCTTAATATTGCCACTTCAGATTGAACAGCCTCTCTTAATCCTTCGATGAGCGCAGCATACGTATCTCCTTTTTCTATGCGATACAAAAGTAGGAATGCAACCTAACTATCGCCTGAGCTCAGCTAGGTGTACCCGCGGATACTATTTTCAAGCTTCTAGGGGCAAGTAAAGTGTGGGATTGGGCTAGTTGGTCTTCCATTATTAAACGGCTCAGCGGAAAAATTTAGACAAAGTACACATAGAAAAGACGAGGACTAGCGCAGACTTCCAAACGATTTCTAATAAAAGCACGCACAAATATATAGGCTACAGACAAAGACAGATCACATGCTAGGGGCATTTCTCCCGTCAATAACGAATTCTGAAAATTTCCCGCAATTGTGGCAGCGTCGGATCACAAACGCATGAATAATGCTCACAGAAACGCGCAGCGTGTCCTAAGCAAAGGCATGGTGTACGAGACCACCGCCGCACAACAGTATCCAAGATGACTTACATCAGGGGTTTCAAAAACGCCGCCCGCGGGCCGCATGCGGCCCGGCCCGTATATGGCTGTCTTCGTTCATTTTTTAGGGGCGAAGCATCTTAGGACCAAGCTTTGTAGTCGTGTCTCACTGTCCGCTGTCACGGTATATAGAAAACCATTGTTATAGTCGAAACATATATGCGTATGTTGCGACTACGATTATGATTATAAAGTCTCAGTTAAAAGACATATGTAGCACTCAAAACACTCCTGAAATATCCTAATAAAATGAAATCGAATAATAATTAAAGGCACTATGTTCCCGAAAACAACAAATCTGGCTATCACATTTTTGAAGGATGTGCACAGTGGGATGTGGAAGGTATCGTGCCTCATAGTTTGTCTTCAACCAGAAACCGCGAAGAAATGCTTTCGTAAGAGCTTGAGTCGGAGACAACTTTAGTAGAAGTCCGCGGCATTTCTTCCTCTAAGGCGAAACGTAAGTGTGTATGTTGCGATTACGATTAAGGGACAAAGTACAAGCACAAACCCTTTATACTAGTCGGTGACTTCAACGTAGACATTATGGACAGCGACTGGATTATGCAGTATATAATCTCTCGATACGCTCTACGATGCATTTCATATGAGTGGAAACAACCAACAACCACCCGAGGAACATGCATAGACCTTGACTTTGGCACCTTTAGATTAGATCCACTCGAAGAGTCATTGGCTCTCTACTTCACAGACCACAAAAGAGTAATAATGAAGGAAATGCGGAATCCAGAACTCAAGACGATATACGAATTATAACAACTAGAATAAAACAGAAGAGCATTAAAGATGACCCAATAATACATTTGTAAATATATACACTTTATGTCACTCAGTTTACAGGAACCCCGTCGCCGTGTGGTAAAACCTAGCTCAGGAAGAACTCCACATTTCAGTCATTCTGGACGTCAGTGTCGATATGTTTTTCTTAACCTGACATCGAGTTCCCTTCATAAACGACCCACACATGAGATGCGGAAAGAGCAATCACTGAAATAGGTAGCTCACCAATTTTAACGCGGCAGCGTTAAAGAGCTCGTTTCGCAGAAACTCCGGCATCTCCGTCGTTGGTTGTAAGCAAGAAATAGCCGTTGTCCGTGAGCAAAAACTCCACATAGATGGAAATAATAACAATAACGTTCGGCTGGAGTAGGAATAAAACCAAGGCCTTCTGCATGGAAGGCAAGTGTTCTACCCACACAGCCACAACATTGATAAAAACTGCTTAGGAATGAATGCCATGCAATGCGAGGAGCCTCCCCACCGCATTTAATATTGCGTGGGAGAAGCGTAGATTAGCACCAGGCGTCAAACATAACAATAATAACAATTGTTAAGGTTTAACGTGTAGAAACCACGATATGATTGTGAGGGACACCGTAGTAGGTGGCTTTCGCTCCATAGAAGCACTTTCACTTCCATAGAAATTGAGACATCAAAACATGAGAATTGCGCAATGAGTGAGTGGTTTATAGTGCTGGCCCCCGCTCGTCACAAAGCGTTGAGGCATGGTTATATATCAGGACTCGAGCAGCAACAGCAGCAACTATGTGGACAGCTGCACAGGTGCGCGTGTTGCTTTACCGACGCGTAGTGGGTACTAAGCCAAATCGCGAAAGGGAGAATTATGACGAAGAGGGCACTTGGCAGCTCTATTGCAATAGGCATTCTACGACAGGTTCAAACGGCCAGTGATAAGCTCACCGCCGTTCCTTCCTTTGCGGCACGGTAGAGGTGTCCAAAGTGAAGCGAAGCGAGGCTAGCAATTGAGGAGGCAATGCGAACGAATTCCGAGAACGCTATCGCGTTGTACTCTTGAAAGCGAACGCTCGAGGGTCCTCTAAGTGATTTTTATAACTTCGCCTCCCCTCCCCCCCGCTCAACCTACTTACCTCTAACGGCCCTGGCATGACTCCGCTTCTTTACTGCTGCCCGCTGGCTGAGGGGATGTTGATACACATGACTTACATGGATTCCCAATGCAACGGCGGCTGCCGGTAAAGCACCTGCAACAAATGACACGCACCGTCTCAGAGATCCCAGTGAAGAATTATAGCCAAGAATCGTCAACGACACAGATGGAAGAGGAGTTGGACGAGAACATCCTCTTGACCACCATGACAAAAACACACCACACTGGTGGCAGCTTTAAATGTGCATTTTGAAGGCAAAACGCCAAAAGCAACGTAACATGAACCAAGAACTCGTCTGTCACTTCTCTCTTCCCAAGAATCCCACATCAGTGTGGGACGTCTAATGTCCTAATTAATTTGGTTAACGAAGTCATGAAGACAAGGTCAGAGAGGGCCGTGATGGTCAGCCATTCGGTGTGGCCAGCAACTGAGGAAGTCGCTTCCATATACTAAAGTGCCAGCCTTGGCCGTAAAAGGCTGTTTATGACGACGAAGGACATACTAATATCAAGTCTAACGAGCATCATTCTCAAGGCAAGCCAATCATTCCAATATATTCTCAGTCAAGCAGTTCGCACGGTCGCGTGAAGGAAGAAACATGGCAGGCACGGATTTCATTTCCGCCCTCGCCCCACATGAAATATTACAACAGGATCGCCTAGAACCACGGGAGAGAGAGAGACGATACTTTATTTTTGTCCTTGCTGGGATCAAGGGAGGCGGGGGCCGGGAGACAAGCCCTACGGGAACCCCTCTTCCACAGGTGGTGGCAGGACCTTGAGTCCTCGTGGCATCTTGGGTCCGCCGGACTGCACAGAGTTGGTCCTCCGGGCATGCGATGGGCAGCGTAGCTTCCAGGTGTTGTTCGCGATATCAGCCACACACAAATGAAACTTGTACTAGGAAAGATGAGCTTACGAACACACGACGTTCAAACGAGCGTGCTCGCACGCTAGGCAATTGATCTAAGGCACTCATTCTCTTCGTCGGTGGTTCCTTTCCGAAATGCATTTATTACATAGCAGGACAGATAAGACACCATTCATACAAGCGTACCGCTCGTGTATGCACCGAATGATTTCAAGTGGGCCACGGCAGCTTGTGTTGCAAGCATTGAAAGTCAAAGAATCCCCAATCATCACCACCACCCAGGTGCATGAGAGCACGATAAGGTGTTCCGTGTGCTTGGGAGGCACTCCAGGTGCGGATTGTGTTGGACATCATTTGATAGAACGTTCTATCGCGCAGCACAGAATTGGTGAAGGCTTGTGTGACGGTCAGACATGCAAAGAGCAACCGTAACAGGGAGCCCTCCGAATCAGTTTGTCTTATGCCCGGCGAGCCGGGCAAAAGACGGAGGGAGACACCATCCCTACCGATAGAACGGCTATACAGCAGTCCCCGGATGTTGGAATCGAAACGTAAGATACCGCGCCAGAGAAATGAATTAGCCTGTTTTGTGTCTGGCTTAATTAAATCCTGCGCCGGCAGTTCGCAGAAATGGTCTCGAGCGCCACCACCAAACGTCTCGTGAATTTTCGACTCATGATACAGGACATTACCACACAAGAGTTGTTAAAGCCATCGCGCTCTTCAATTTAAAGGTTGAAAAGAGTGTCCATGTACAATGATATTCAGCTTAATACTGTATTTCCTCACGTGTTGTAAACATCTCTGAATTACTTATACGGTCCCCCAGGCGACGATCAATTCGTGACGTATTCTTACGGGGTGCTTTCTCTTCGCTTATGGCTGTTTGCTCCCTGGCGTCCTTTCGTGAAGGTGCGGTTTGTTCTACTATAGAACGTGTATAAGATCGGGCACCAGGACGCCGGCAGCACCCAATGGTCAAGAAAAATGAAGAAACCTCGTACGAAGAACACTAATCATCGCCAGTGCCTCCAGTGAGGAGCACAGATGACAGGTAAAAAAAACAACAGCTATAACGCAATTGGGGTAACAAGAATCACCCGAGCCCAACATTCATTTAGGGAAAAAATGTCGTTTTCCAGCAAGCAAACTATCCAAGTCAATGCAAATGCCAAATCCCGTGCAACAGCAGCAGCCACATAAGCTTCAGGTGAGCTACGCGAGATTTGCATTTTCCACAGCTCCAAAACACAATGCAAATGTACAGCGTGATCCCGGTTGTGAAACAGTCAATACGCTGATCGTACAGCTGTGGGAACAAGATCGAGCCGGAGAACGCAAATGACAGTGATACAAAAAGGAAGTTGAGCTTGATGAACAGGTGAATAATCGAAATGAAGTTCTAGATGAACAACACGCCGAATGAGATCGGCATCAGTTTGTGGCAGAACTGTAACAAACAACAACCCACAACAACACTGTCACAGGTAGCCAGGTAAGCCCACCAAGAGACAAACCGTCAACGGGCTAAGTTGAAATACTAGAGAAAGTACTATATCAATAATGTTCGAGGCGATAACCCTCGCAAGTCAGACACTCCCAAATATTCAATGCCATTCATGGCAGATATCAAGAAGTGAATGACACAGGCCACGCAGCAGCTAAAAGTCTTAACCCAAAACACCCAAGAAATATGTCACAGCAGTCGGCACCAGATCGGCAGAAACTAAAACGAGCCACCACACAATTTGCAAGGATGGCACAACTATAAAGCTCCCCGAAGAAATAAAAAGCGAGTGGTAACGATGCTTAACACATTTGAACGACATGGAAAACCAAAAATGACGGGACAGTTAGTCACGCCACAGTGCACTACCTTCACCTGGGAAGCGGCAGCACTCCGGCATTTTGGTGCAAGCACTGAGGCAGCTGCGGAAATGTTGTCGGCTTCGAGTGCTCAGAGAAAACAACTGACTGAAGAACAACTGCCATATTTCTGTGTAATCCCGTTGCAGATTCGCCACAGAGATACGGTGTCGAGCAGCAACTACACCGCAATGGTTGCGCCACAGACAAAAAGTTAGCGCAGCTTCCACTAAGTCGCGCAAGGGTGGATTACAGCACAGCTCTTGTTAACACCCTGCAGACTGTACATAATGCGTGGGCGTCGTCGAGCACGTGCCGGTTCACGATCACGATAATTTTTCATCTATGACACAAGGTAAACTTTGACGATAACAGCTCTGCTGTAATTGCATCACTGCAGTCAGAAGACGTGCAGATCAATACGCGGGCAGTGACCAGAACTTCAAGGAGTGCAGAAACCAAAATCTTCGATCAATATTTCGAAACCTCACGCCAAGAGGCAGAAAACATCTGATTGCGGCGAAAACAAGTATCACGTCACGCAAATACCACGTGGACGACCACAGCGGTTACGTAATAAAACACGTGCCGTACAGATACAATTCACTCGCGCGCCTCCACTTTTGGGCACGAGTTCTACCAAAACGCGCAACTGGGTCCACACACAACGAGACCATGTATTTGTTGCTATCGGAGTCAAGGAAATCCGACAATGAGCGTCCACCTGGACGCGAGCAAGAGTAGGCGGAAAACAGTTTCGGTTTATAGACATAGCAATTGTACGGACACTCTCGGCGTGTTTTACCGTAGCCGTCATGTCCCCTATAAAGTCCAAATTGATAACCTTCTACGTGCATTGTGTTCTGCCCCGGGTAAACGCGCGCGAACGGGAGCGACGAACGCGGCTACAGCAGAGATCACAGTTGCCGGCCCATCCCCGTCGCTCGGAGGGCGGATGCGATAACATCTACCCGCTCGAGAGAAGTTATGGCGCCGACGCGGAGAGCAAACGCCTCGTCCGTCTTCAAAGATCACGCGAAGGGAGGGGGAGGGTTGTAACTCGACCAGCACCTTTGAACTTTGATTCAAAGGGCACGGTCGCGATCGCTCGCGCGAGCTATCTCGGCAGCCATCAGTAGGTGGCTGCGCTCTGAACGTTTTGAGACTCTGCGGAAAGAGCATCTCTCCTTAGAGCGGCCGTATGCTCTTTAACCAGGGATTTGCAGAGTTACGCGAGTTGGGGTCCACAATATTTAGCTGCCAGACTCACTTCCTATAAAAATATGATTTTTTGCTATCGCATTCATTGCTTCACACTTGCGGTGAAACTGACTTTCTTGATCCATTGATATTGGGCTCTGTCATGGATCTATGCTACGCGTGATCGCGGTCATCATTCTGCCGTACACATCTCCAACGTCACTCATTTTGTAGCTCTCTCATCGCGTCTTGCTAATGGTTTTGCGACGATACCGGTAAAAGAGGACGACTCGCTTGTATACTTCAAAATTCCAATTATTTTGCTGTAAGACTCTTGTTCCCTGTCCAAATTCCTGGCAGCATTCTTTACGAGCACTCATAGCTCATGCTGCAGTCACTTTCGTGTCAGGTTTACGTCCGATTGTGGTGCCTACCCTCTAACATCCCTTCATTTAGCTTAATCAATCAATGAACTATTACTGAGTGAGAATTCGGAACCCAAAGAGATAGGGGGCTGAAGAAATTTGCGAGCCGCCAGAGCGCATGCGTAGAAAGGAAGCCACTATTCAGCTCTAGCGCTCGCGCCATCCCAAGAGCCAAAAATAAAATACTAGCGTGTGTTGCCAGCGAGACGACGCATGTAGAGCGCGGGCCACCGCGCAGCACGGCTCGCGTCTCGCATGAATTTCATTTCGCCACGCTTGGCGTCCCGTGCGTTTGACCCAACATCGATTGTTTTTAACCCAACTCTCAAACACTCTTGGCCCTCTGAACACAAGAGCAGCCTACACAGCGCAACTTGGGGACGCAGTGTCTTGGGTGCCCCATTCTAAAACCCTTTAATGAATTGCCTGCTGTTAACATTCACCGTTCGGATCACTCAACCGTATTCTGACGTGCACTCGACTCTGGCATATAATCACCAAACGGGAAGCGGGTGTTGGAGCAGGTGATAGGCAAACATTATAGGTGATGGACACATTACATTTTTTTCCAAAACACTATTAGACGTGCTCATATAAAAGCATAATCGTACTGGTGATATCTACAAAAATGCCTGAATGGCAAATTGTGACTTTTGGAAAATTGTCAGAAATAAAAATAAATATCGTGGGAGACAACGGAGGACGTAAGGTGGTCGTGTAGATAAGAAAGAGAGCACATGCGTATGCAGTTCGGCTCCATGAGCAGTGCGAAACAGCGTGCCAGCTCCATATAAAAGTGCACTGAGTGCTCTAATGCATTCACAAGTTGTGATAAACACACATTTCAATATCCCATCTCATATTCATTTAACGAGGCGGCTTTCAGAACTCCCACAATAGATTCCACGCCTTACTCTAAATCCTACAGCTAGTGTTCTAAGCACATTAGTACCCACTGTCGCCACACCTCCGACTGTCGACAATGTAAATTCTGTCGCCATCGAGTAATAAATATATGCTCGCACAGAAAACAAGATACCGGGATGCTGCAAACTTCCTAAGAGTGCCAAGGCAAAAGCCTAGTGAGCCCATAGCGCTGTGAAATGAACCTGCGAGCCCACGTAGCGACGTAAATGGCACCGAGAAGAGGGGTTTTCTAAATGCTACAGCAGCGGAAGAACTCTCGGAGTAGCGAGCACAAGCAGCTAAATTGGGCCTGGCGCCGACTAGAAGCGAACGCGACTTGCGCATTTCAGTCCGTGTGGACCGCGCATGCTTCGAAAAGCCATCGCTGCAGAACCGCTCAGCACCATATATCTCCACACAACGTAAAGTCATCGGTCTCGCCCTGACCGCCGCCAAGTCCCAAGGGATTCCAGCCAACGGCTAGAGGGATGAACGAGGGCAGAGGCCAAAGCCTCCTCCCCCGTCATTCTCGACGGGTGTAAATAAATGTTATTTCTCTCTCTCTCCTGATAACAAGCAGGTTGATCTGTATAGCCTCGAGAAAAAGTCATTGCGCCGGGCAAATTTTGCCGACACTCTGAGATCAGCACTGATCAGCCGAACGAGAAACTTAAACGGAGAGGAGGTAATTTATTTTGTAGAAAAAATTACAACTTACATTTCCGGAGAGAACGTCCTTACTCTTGGAATGACAACTATCTCGGACGATTTCTTATAGTGGTTTAGGTCAGTAGAACCAATCTCCTATTGGAAAGACTATCCGTTGTAACCACCACGGAACGTTCCTGGAAAGTTTTCTTTGCTTCAGTCGGTATTATACAGGGTGGTCGCATGTGCTGTTTAAAAAAAGGCATTACATGGGCAAAAGTAGGAAAAATACCGTTTTCAGGTTATATTTGCTAACTGGGCGGAAGCCTTAATGCAACAAGTTGGATCTACAACTTTCCTTTAGAAAACACCGTGAATAAGAACACAGCAGTGCGTCGCAGTAGTAAGAAAATAAGACGGAGTGAAAGTAGCATCACGGCAACAACAGCGTTCCGAGTAAGCCACCGGTCCCCATTAGCGCCGTGAACATGACGTTGACCCGCCGTGGTGCTCAGTGGTTACGGTGCTCGACTGCTGAACCAGAAGGTCGCGGTATCGAATCCCGGCAGCGGCGGCCTCACTTCGATGCAGGCGAAATGCTAGAGGCCCGTGATTATAGGTTTAGGTCCACGTTATGGAACCCTCGGTAATCGAAAATTCCCGAGCTCTCCACTACTGCGTCAATTGTGGTTTTTGGACGGAAAACCCCAACAATTAATATTATGGGAATATGCCGTTAGGCGCGTTGTTCCTATGTAACGCAATCTTCATGGAGGCGCCAGAAAAATGTGCTGTGTGCTCCGCTAATTTTTGAAAATCTCTAAATGATGCAGGTTTGGCGACTTTCACCGTATATCGTGTCCGTAAGAATGAAAAGCAGTGAAGTGATCACTGTTCACTGAATTTAGTAAATGTATTTTGTAAATGTGTTTTTGTAAGAGATCTTAGTGATCACTGAAGTTCCCAGACGTATACGTGTATTCGTTTAATATCACTTGTCGTAGTTTTAACTCCCAAAATCACGATGTGATTATGAGAGAGGCCGTTGTGGGAGGGCTCCAGAAGTTTCGACCACTGTGGTTGTTTAACGTGCACCTAAATCTTAGCGCCCGTGCCACTGGCATTCCGTTTCCCCCGAAATGCGACCGACTCGGCCGGCATTCGATACCGCGAACTATCTGGGAGCAGCGAAACACCATAGCAATTAAACCACACCGGCACGTCTGTATCAGTAAGCGATCCTATGTTCTAAGCATGGAAAGTGTCCCAGAGCACTCGTTTACCATGTTTAAGAAGCGAGTGCATGCATGCAAGGCTCTCTGCTTGTCTCCGGCTGCATTATTAGAAAGCGAAGCTGCGGTATCTCCCATTCGATAGACCATTGTTTCTTACCACTGCACGATTGAGCAATGGTCTACAAGAAATGATTGACAGCAATAAAATTAAATACACTGCACCGACACCTTCCTGCCTTTCCTCTTGAGCTCTAATTATGCATCGACTTCCCATAGCATGATCACAACAAAAACGAACTCAGCTGCTAAGGAGCTTCTGTGCATGAGATAGGCATGGGGTGAACACCAGGAACTCAGCATTGTTAGAACGCGTCTTGTCATGTGTAGTGCGCATTCCATTATTGAAACAACTACTCATGTGTGTCTTCTGTGCCTAATTCCTTTGATGTCAACGGTGAGGGTCACGGAGTCCTAGGCAGGCAGCTTCGAGCTCATTCCTTTAGGAGTGAACTCTGAATGTCATTGGTGACCTTTGTTAACTCTTTCCGGCATGGTGGTCACCCCAGGTAACCACCTTTTCTCGATTTTTTTTCTCTTAAAGCGCGCGGCCCCGCATATCAACGTTCAAACTGCCCGCCGGTTGAACCTTTCGCATTTAAACAGAGATGTCGCTACTTCCCTTGGAGTTCGTAGTCACGTGTCATTATTGTTTTCTTCCCGCTGGGATCGACTCGAGCGCGCGGTACACGATGGACCCGAGAGTTTTTTATGGAAAAACAGGTAAGTCCTTTTCTTTGTCAATTCATATTGCAGGACAGTATGTCACAGACGTAGTCAATACTATGGAAGCTAGAAATGAAGCGCTGCGCTCATTTTTTAGAGAACGCTTTGTCGCTGAAGTTGGTGGTCCCCTAGGGTAACCACCATGCATGAAGGGTCTTGATGGCTGCAAATATATTATTTGTTCTTGGTGTTTCAGCGGAAGAGTTTGTCGAAATACCATCAGACTCTGACAGTTCCGCAGGATGTGACGACTACAGTGACAGTGACTCTGACTATGAAGTGAATGATAAAACTGTCAAAACGTGTAAAAAGAGACGTCAGGAAAGAAAAGCCATCTCTGCGGTGTGCGTGTCCTCCGATATAGACAGCGACGAAGATGACGCTCCTGTCATGGCTGCGAAGATACCTGTGTGGAGTCCTTCCTATAAAATGGCGCCACCGTTGGACTTTCTGTCACGCAGTGGAGTGCCACTTTCTATACAAAGCACAGATAAAAGAAGTCCTTATGACATCTTCAGCCGATTCTGGACGCCGTCTTTGGTGGAGCTGCTGGTGTTTCAGACAAATCTTTACGCTCAACAGGAGGGCAAACCATACACACCCACCACATTGGAAGAAATGCGGTCATTTTTAGGGCTCAATCTACTGATGGGAATAAAGAGGAGTCCAAGTTACAGGGATTACTGGTCCAGCGCGCCTGACTTGCATGATCCTTTCATTTCGAAATTAATGACAGTCAATAGATTCGGCTGGCTTTTATCACACCTGCATCTGAATGACAACATATTGCAGCCAGCGAGGGATCACCCCAACTTTGACAAGTTGTACAAAGTCCGTCCACTCCTCACTGAACTAACAAAAACCTTTTGGGAAAATTACTTGCCCACCGAACTGCTCGCCATCGATGAATCAATGATAAAGTTCAAAGGGAGGAGCTCGCTCAAGCAGTACATGCCAAAGAAGCCTGTGAAGCGGGGCTACAAGGTGTGGATGCTTTGCGCCAGCAATGGTTATAACCTGAAATTTGATATTTACACCGGCAAATCTGAGAGCGGTGTTCAGAAGGAGCTAGGTGCACACGTTGTGAGGAAGTTATGTCATGGCCTAGCGGGTAAGCATCATCGTGTGTTTTTTGACAATTACTTCACGAGTTACAACCTCTTGAAAGATCTTCTGCATGACGGCATTTACGCATGTGGGACAGTCAATTCCAACAGAAAGAACTTGCCATGCTTGCAAGATGATAAATCAATGAAAAGAGGCGACACAGACTGGAGTGTCAGCGACGACAGCATCTCCTGTCTAAAATGGAAGGATAAGAGGACTGTTTACCTGCTAACGAATTTTCATGACCCTTCCATTGAAGTTGAAGTGAACAGGAAAGAAAAGGATGGGACAGTGAGCAAGGTGTCCTGCCCGGCGGCGTTGCAAGACTACAACCATAACATGAATTTTGTGGACAAATATGATCAGCGCAAAGGGCAATATGAAGTAGACAGAAAATCACGGAAATGGTGGCACAGGATCTTTTTCCACCTACTGGATTGCTGTGTCGTGAATGCTTTTCTCGTGCACCGCGAACTCGAAGGAGTTCCCCTCTTCACCATGAAAGAGTTCCGGAGAAGTGTGATGACATCGCTTACAGCAGAAGCCCAGGTTTGTAAGAGAGGCCTAACACAGTGCACTAACACAGTACAGATAAAACAATCTAAGCCCCATGTAGATACTGCCGTACGTCTAACTCACAGCAAACACCAGCCAAAGAGATGCACGAAGCGGAGGTGCGGGATGTGCAGCACGAAATCTCAGCCTTCGAGAACGACATGGATGTGTGAAACATGCAACATCCCATTGTGCCTGCGGGAAAACAAGGACTGTTTTGCCGCGTTCCACCGAAAGTGACTCTAGACCCTTGCGGCACGGTGGTCACCTCAGGTGACCACCTCATTTCTCTTGAACTTATGTGTCAACTTTTTTTCTTTTGTTATAAAAACCTTTCTTGGACGAAGACCAATGTATATTTTCAATAAAATATAGTATTCCTCCAAAATTAAAGTTCTGTGCATGAAAGAGTTAACGGCACGTCTACAATGACAAGCCAGATATTGCACATTGGTCGTTATTACGCGGCAGAAGTCATTACATAAGCCGAGAATTTATTATAATTGACCGAAATAACTTTTTCGTGTTTACGTAGATTCAATAGAGATAAGAATATTCTGTCTCCGAAGGCATTCCGACGACCTAATATTTTGCAAATATAATAGGGACCCTATTAGGAGCGCTATGTGTCCTACTAACTGATAACGAAAGAAGCTATGTGTTTAGAAAATTGGGGAATGATTTCGAGCACTCTGCATTTGTAGAACCCTCTTTGTAAGATTTAGATCGCTATGCACTTTGCTATAAGATAATGGTAAAGTAAGCCTATCAATGAAGCGTGCAAAGACGACCAGTTCAGACCGTGTAGGATTCTTGATGGTATGTGACTGCTGACGGAGTCGTTTGCCCTGGCCCTATGGTTCAACGCTCATTACTTACAGCCACAACAACAGCACAAGTTAGTTCTGAAACTTTTTTTATCTTACTTATCTGGATGACAAAACCATCCGGTTTATATGTAATTGCTTCACGTTAATCTTCAGTAGGCGCCAAATCTTATTTAAAAGATGAAATCAAACGAATACCTCCTCCTTAAAGAAAGACATACACTTACCGAAAAAATTTGACAGATCCCACGTACCGTGCGAGTCGATGTTATGCGAAGCATGTAGCGGGTAGGTAACTGTGGCGTAACTTTTTTTCTGAGCGACACGTTACAAAATGACGCTAAAGATTTGTATATATTTTACACGCACACATATATATGTTGAAGAGCCGCATATGTGTTATATAACCAGTTGTTTACGGTTGGGTAACGCAGCCTATGGCAATGTGGGTATTACCAAAACCAGAAACGGTAAGCTGATATGTAGTGCTTATACGTGTCCCGAAAACGCACGCACGTTTCACGAACACGTGTGCATGTGTGCAAGAAGTTATTGACAGTTCTTGAACAAGGGCATCATCACCATGATCAGTGAGCACCAGCAGCTGGTCATGACTTGTTATAGGATCCGGTCGTGATCGTGGTGACGAGGGGTCCATGTGTAGTGAAGTATGTGGTATAGTAGAGCTGTTGGAATTCGCGGATGCCTCGGTCATTTCGTCGACAAATTATCTGTCGACAGAGCCGGCGACATGTCCGAACCTGAAGCCACCCTTCGTGTTGGTGAGGTATAGGCCGTCGAGGATGGTAGGCCTGGATAGTGCTACGTAGACCAACTTCAGTGGATGGTGTTTGTCGTATTCGTAGACTACCTGGGCGTATGTGGCCTACGTAGCCTAGTCTACAAAGCAGCTGTCAATTAATCTGGCATCATCTTCGGTCAGCATGAGGAAATCGCCCAGCCTCGTAAGAAATGAAGGGGACACTGCGTCGTTCTCGTGGACGAAGTGCACTTTACGGTGCTGTGATGTGGATATCATACGTAACATTCGTTAATGTATTCCTCCGGGGTCGAGCAATGCTCCAATATAGCTTCCTGAATCATAGGAATACAAATGTAATGTTTATTAGACTGCTATCAAAGAGGAGCCAACACTGGAACTACAGACGTTCATCTGATATGACGCCTGTATCGTAGGTGTACACATCGTAGGAGTATCATGTAGTGTTTATTGCTGTCTTGTAAAATTAGATAGCCAGCACCACAACCACAATTGACGTTGCACCGATGTACGCCTGCGTAGGCTGTTTTTCCAAGCCAGTTTATAGACCAGGCGTGGCTCAGTGGTAGAATACCTGATTGCCACGCAGAATGCTTGGGTTCGATTCCTGCTGGAATCCTAATTTTTATTATTTCCATTCGCAGAGTCAACGTTGCCGATGTTAGTTTTCCTTAACGCTCTAGCATTTAAGTTGCAGACGTCTGTTCTCGCCGTTCCTGTGTAGATATAAACTGTCAATCACCTGTGGCGCATACCCGTATACACCGCGGCCCGTGGTAAACGGGTATGTGCCACACGTCTCTAGTGGAAAGGGTTTGACGACGTACGCGACAGGATTTTAACGTTATTCATGTCATGACCCGGCAATCATATTCGTCAAATCCTCTTACCCTCTCATGCAAATTTTGGTCTACACCAACTTAAGGAGGCGATCATGAGAGCACCCAGACGTAGGCGGCTAGATAGATAGATAGATAGATAGATAGATAGATAGATAGATACGTAGATAGAAACGCTCAAAGTGCCAGAGGTTCGCTAAGAAATGCTTCGCATTTAATAGTCATTTGATAGGCCACGCATCGGTTAAATGTGGAGGTAGGTGAATATAACCACACGTCGATAGAAGATGAATAAAGGGGGAAAATAAGGGGGAAGCTTAAAGCCTTTTATGAATGTGAAGGTGAAAGGTTATTTTAAACCATAACGACGTGGAATGAAACTCTGAGGCCAAGCGGCTGCTTGTACGCAGCATACAATGGAGTTTTCGAAATGCGAAAGCATCGCAAACACCCACAGCCTAGCGAGTACAGGCAGCCAGATTTGGCCCAGATATGACTATAGGAGCGAACGCGACTCGAGCGGTTCACTACATCGACTTAGAAGATGAACATTAAGATAGCTTTCGCCTTCGAATTGACTGAGTCGAATACATAAGGGACGCTGTGAGTTGTTGATGTCATGTTTGCGTGGGATCCACTACACACTGTGTCCGTGTTTATGTTAACCACTTCAGCGACCAAAAAAGGTTTAATAACGATCATTGACGTTAGTCGTCGTTAGCCATATAAAAGAGTGCTATAGCCGCCAAACACCAACAGATATTGTGGAAGCTCTCATTTGCCAATACACAACCTAAAATGCACTCGTTTTGTAAAGTGACCTTTCACTTTCGTATTATACCGATTTCTATGACGGAGGGTTCAACGTCGTCGTGCACATAATAGACTCCTGCCGCTTGACCATAGCTGCGCTGTAGCTCGTTGACTCGATGTTCCGGTGGTTGACGTGAAATTTGAGGTGTATGCTTCTCAGTACTGGTTGAGTGATGCATGTTCGGAGGGAGTTGACGCCGCTTGTCCTCCTTGAACGGTGGAGCGGAGTGGAGTTGTCTCATGATGGCACGGCCAGCTTCAAGGGTGGCTTGGCTGCCGTATTATGATGATAAATGGGCCTCAGTTAACTTAAATAAGTATGCTCCATTGGTACGGCTTCAGCATTCTGGGTGCTGATCTCACCGTTTTACAGCGAAAGCTGTTATGAGATCATTTCAACGGCCGTTTTTGGTGGCGTAGTTGTCCGTCGCCGCCGCCGGTGTCCGTAACCACTATCGCTCGAAATAAGAAAAAAACGAAATGAGAAAAAATTTCTAGGATAGAACGGGGTTCGAACCTGGGCCCTCTGCGTTGGGAGCCCAGTGTTGTACCTCAGAGCCATGCCGGTGCTTGGAACTGCCTTGCAAAACGACGCTATACAGGCTTCATGTCCAGAAGGAGCCACATTAACATATGTAATTTAGTGTAGTAGAAGAGTGAAATAACAACCACGCACCACACAACACGAATTCTGTAACCAGGCGTCACACAATGCGAATTGCGCAACGAGTAGGCTGTTGGATGCCTCCAACCCACTACAAGATGCTCTGCAATAATTCTTCATCGTCATAAGGCACAACACCAACAAAGTGCGCATAATGCCTTACATGTTTTAGCGGGCACCACGGCTCTCCGTTGAATGACGAAAAATGCCATAGTGGCTGCTTCCCTACTTCACAGAAATTATGATTTATAGAGCAGTGGGTTCCTCGCAAGTGCACTTGCATTCGTTGCCAAGGAAGCCCATGAGCCCATCTTTCATTTCCTCAGGGTCTCAATAAAGTTCTTCCCCCCTCTCTCTGTCTCTCTTTCTCACGTCAATATATGTTATATTGCATGGTGGGAGAGGTAAATAGCGACCGGGCGTCACACAATGCGAATTACGTAACTGGTGAGCCGTTTAAAGCTTCCAACCCATTATAAAGGGCTGAGCCACAATTCTTCATCGTCATCAGTCGTCATGTAAACAAAGTGCACATAATGCCTTACATATGTGTAGCTGGAACCTCGCTTCTGCGCACAATGACGAGTAATGGCGTTGTAGGTGCTTCCCAATTTCACAAATATTGTGATTTATGGCGTAGTGGGTAGATTGCTAGTGTGCTTGTATTAGTAGCCCCAAGGGAGTTTACAACGGGCTCTAGAAATGCCCCTCTTCCAGCTTTCGCTGTGACTGTGCTGCGCTTTCCGCGCAGGCCTGGCATTTTTTCATAGTTTTCTACACCACTAGGGCGCACGTCAGACCCAGCAGAACTAAAAAAAATACCGCGTCACCATAGAATGCTATCGCCCGTCCCCGGAAGCCAAAAAGAAAGAGCATGCCGTGCGCAGCGCGCACAGCCGTTGCGGAAGGAGAATCGATGAGAGAGAGAGAGAGTAAACACTGACTGCACGTTCGGTTTCCCCAGGATGAGAAGAGGAGAGGAGAGTATCGCCACTGTCGCTGCTTTCAAATATTTAGAGGTTTTAGAAGGCCTATGAGCTCGGCACCTCTCGCCCCTCACCATATTTGTTTGCCTACAGAGCAAAGAAAGGGAAATAAGAGAAGCATGTCAAGGTGTCACTCTATTGGGTGTTACGTATCACGCCGCGAAATCGCACGCTCCTGCAACCAATGACAACCTACGTCGTGACCGTTGGGAGCTCCTGGGCTTGAACTCAACCGAACGATGGCCATCCCAGCTTCATTGTGTTAGCTGTGTGAGTGGTTAGTAAACATGGTGTGCGGCATTGTCTTTTGTGTCTCGTGTGGTAGGGGGCCAGCGAAAAGAAAACCACTTACACGGTGGCTAATGACTAACCGTGTAGAATGCACTGTGAAATGTTCCAATGCCCGCGTCCGCTTTTCTTGTGTGCAAGGTGTATTTGAAACTGTATGCGCGTTATTGTGCAGCAGCTCCAGCGTCGTTGAAGTTCAACGTTCTCTTCCTGCCTTTGTATGTTTGTTTTGGCCGCACATGGTGGTACCTTCCGTGGTTATTTTATAGGGAATTATGGGCCCTGCTTTGAATTTATACGAGCTTGCGTTTTGGTGAAAAAACAAAGGGTTCGCAAAAGTTTTGCAATTTCGATATCGACTTCTTTATCATGTTACGTGTTTCTTCTTGCTCCTGCTTTTGCGGGCGTTATGACGGGAAAATGTTCGGGGTACGTCGTATTTCACCGCTACCGTGCTAGTACCCTAATTTTCCCATTTTTTTAAGGGAGGGGTTGGCACAAGGTGTTCTTCTGAAAGGCAAAATGTGCTCTGAGGAAGTGACGTAGAAATGGTCCGATGTATTTTAGTGTTCGAAATTTTCGGTTTACTGATGCCCCGTTTTCGCCAGCAGTATATAATGCATGGCTTGGGAAAGCTAAGGGGGAGATGGTGTCGAGGAGCAACCGTGTCACCCATGCCAACGTTACTTGCGTGAACGCAAGATTGAGGAAGATGTGAAGGATGCCATTCAGCTTTGTGTAAGTTGGGGAAGAGGGATGGGGTGGTGTGTTACGGCATTGTTAAGCTCTACTCTTATTAGTAGAGTATCTCAAAACTTCTCGTTTATTGTGGTGACGACTTTCATTCTTAATTAGTCTTGCACTGAATCAGTTTTTGTTAGTTTTCCCAGCTTCCTGCTCCTTTGCACGGTCTAAAGATATCGTCGCGTCAGGGTAACTGTTATAGTGGAATTGTTGTGAACGGTGGACTGATTCAGGGTTCTTTGTTATGACGTTCCACTAGCATTAAAGGGGCCCTGAAACGGTTTTGACGATTTTGTACGAACACATTGAGCCGGTAGAGCAAGTCCTAAGGATCATTTACTGACCGATTTAAGCTCTGTGCGTAAACTGTGCAATTTATTACAAGGCTTTAAAGCTGCGAATCGTCACCGATCACAGCGGCTCAGCCAAACGCGTTTTCAAACCGCCCACTTCCAGTGCGCGTCGTATTGGAAGTGCGACGTCACGCAGGCGGCTGATCTGATTGGATATGTCCAGTACACGTCACTGAACCTCCTGTGGGCAGCGAGCGTCGTCTGCCTGTGTTACAACGTACTCCGTGTTGACGTGAGCTGAGCGACAGTGTTTATCTCGAGGTTTCTTTTCTTGGACATAACTAATTGCCCTAGCCGTGTTGTGTGGTAACGCATGTGAAAAATTCGCTGCAGGCTTTGCGCTACTAGCGAGGCTGACATTGAGCAAGCTCTTTTCCTCCTGCCTTGAGCGATTTAGATTATGATAGCGCGACGTTGCCGCATGTGACGCCCCCTCATAAATTTGTTCCACGGCGGCCAAATTGCGGCACTCCTAACGATTTTTCACGTCATTCTTTTGAAGGTACTTTTGTCAAACTTCCAGACAAATTTTTGTGTAAAGCGCCTTCCGGGTGGCTGAAAGTTTATTGTTGTATCCGATAGGTCACTGATAATTGTGTCGCTATATACGGTTTCATTTTCATCATCATCATCATCATCAGCCTGTCTACGCCCACTGCAGGGCAAAGGCCTCTCCCATGTTCCGCCAATCAACCCGGTCCTGTGCTTTCTGCTGCCACGTTATATATAGAAACTTCTTAATCTCATCTACCCACCTAATTTTCTGTCTCCTCCTCACGCGTTTGCCATCTCTTGGAATCCAGTCAGTTACCCTTAATGACCACCGGTTATCCTGACGACGTGCTACGTGCCCGGCCCACATCGATTTCTTCTTCTTGATTTCAGCTATGATGTCCTCAACCCCCGTTTGTTCCCTGACCCACTCTGCTCTCTTCCTGTCTCTTAAGGTTACACCTAGCATTTTCATTTCCATCGCTCGCTGCGTCGTCCTCAATTTAAGATTAACCCTCTTTGTAAGTCTCCAGGTTTCTGTTCCGTATTTAACTACCGGTAAGATGCAGCTGTTATATACCTTCCTCTTGAGGGATAGTGGTAGACTACCATTCATGATTTGATAGTGCTTGAGGAATGAGCCCCATCCCATCCATATTCTTCTAGTTATTCCACTCTCATGGTTCGGCTCCGCGGTTACTACCTGTCCTAAGTAGACGTACTCCTTCACAACTTCCAGTGTCTCGCCACCTATCGCAAAGCGCTGTTCTCTGCCAAGATTGTTCCACATTACTTTAGTTTTATGCATATTAATTTTCAGACCTACTCTTCTACTTTCCGTATCCAATTCAGTAATCATGAGCTGTAATTCGTCTCCCGCGTTACACATCAATGCAATGTCATCAGCAAATCGCAGGTTACTGAGATACTCTCCATTAACTCTTATCCCTAATTCTTCCCAATCGAGGGCCCTGAAAACCTCCTGTAAACACGCGGTGAATAGCATTGGAGAGATCGTGTCTCCCTGCCGTACGCCCTTCTTTATTTGGATTCTGTCGCTTGCTTTATGGAGGACTATAGTGGCTGTGGATCCGCTGTAGATTTCTTCCGTTATGTTTATATAGGCTTCGTCGATGCCCTGATTGCGCAGTGCCTGCATGACTGCTGATGTCTCCACCGAATCGAATGCCTTCTCTTTTTGATTTGATTTTACGTCGGGGCAATGTGACTATTGAGAAATCTGCACAATTTGATCATTATTGCCGATATATCTTTATATCCGACATCGTTGTAATGTGATTACACTGTACTTAAATTTTGACTTGAGTAGCTTATTGTGCATTGCGCGTGACCATACATTTCTACTCTAGAAAACTATTTAGGCGCCGCGTTCTGTAGAACTTTGTTTTCGGGTGACACAGGCCTGGCGTCTTTCATCATCTCTGTCTCTAACGGTGGTGAATGACGGAGCATCAGCTATACTTGCGCAGAACCTTTCTTGTTACTGAAGCGAAGGCTACGGAGCGAAATCACGCGTATCGTACCGCTGATGCGTGTAGTGGCGGAGTGACCCGCCCTACGACGCCGTTTCGCAGCAGCATCTTCGGCGCGGTAATGCGCGTCTACCCGCAGTCGCCGCATTCGATGCCGAGCGACACTGCGACGAGCTTTTCTCTGAGCATCCTCTTCCTCGGCAGTCGTGAACTTCTTCGGTCGCCCCATGTCACGGCTACGTGTGCCCGGCGCGAAGTCTGGACGGGCTGTGTGTTGCAACGACAGCCACACCGAGCTCTATTTACAATAATGGCTTCGCGAAGCCTTGTAACTTATAATTCACGTCCATCTGTTTAATATTTATTATATTTTGTGCTTACTGTACTGTTCTTGCAATGAATGCTTTTCAGATATGTTTACATTTTTAAGTGCGGAGCACTTTAGGGGCCCGGGCTCTCGCATGGTTTCGTCGCTTGGCGTAACGCAGGCAAGAGGAAGCAAGGGAGAAGCAGTAAGAGAGAGAGATAGATAGGTAACAATAGGAAGAAAAGATAGATATAAACAGAAATTAAGGGGAAAAAAGACAGAAAAACGGTAAAAGAGAAAAAGAAAGAAAGAGAGGAGGAAAGCAAGAAAAAACCGAAGAGGAACAAAGAAGTCTGCCCAGCTCTGCACTTCCTTCAGGCTTGGAACCGCTCGTACGAGGCTGCCCTAATTTTTTATTGTTTTTCGATTTCGTGTTTCCAATATACTTTTCTATTGCTCGCCACTTGTTTGCCCTGTATTCAATTGAAACAATATCGATAGGAGGTCCCGCTGACAATGCTTACTTTGGGACCTCCTTCTGTAACACTTATGAACAATATCACTTGTCTCCTCACGATGTCACAATAAATTTCAAACTATGGACGCGACAATGGGAGAGAGGTATGCCATTCCTATACTCCGCTCCATACATAGGAGGCAACGCTTGGAAGGCTACGCATGTGGTTCGGTCAGCAAAATGTATAACTCCGCGCGTCTCGCAGCCGCGTTTTGTCGTTGTGTGTGATCGTGCGCGCAGAGCAAGGGTACGCGCGTGAAGCGTCTCTTGAAATGAAAACAAAAGAAACGAACGCAACGAAACGAGAACAGATACAGAACAGCCGTATAACAGAGTTGTTCATCCATAAGCCACAAAAACTCTCAATTTCTTACTCCGCATAAAACTGAAACTGCTGAAACTAATCTCATGTGGATGAGTGCGAAAGAAGAATGAACTATCTCTCGATGCGAAAATTTCGAGTGCAAGACGTCTGGCTAGGCTCGAATTCATTGACTGCTATTAGAATGTTCCAGAAATGTTCCAGAATACTCTGCACGCTGGATTTTCGTAAATCAGCGATCGTGCGGCCCGGCTTCCTTCGTGAACATGCAGTTGCCTACTGTAATACCTGCTACCGGTGAGCAGATCGCTTTGTTATTTATCGCGCTACGATTCGCATGCCTGTGTACGTTCCACTTAGCGGCAATTCATCGGAGTATAAGGCAATGCATAGTGCGCGTAGTGTCCGGGCACTTTTTGTACATATTACCACACTACGTGCCCAATATGTGCAGTGTAATAAAAGTGCGTTATTGAGCCCACTGAAAAAAATTGAAACGTCGTAATTTTGGCGTGACTAAGCGTCATTTCTTCCTGGTAGAACTGAAGCACACAAGCAATATCCACTTTTTAGGAAACCTGCGTATGTGCGAAGCAAATGAGCAACGCTGCAAATACGTGACGTACGCTGCTGGTTGCCTCTATCACTCTGCGGAAGATGCCACGAACGCCGAATAAAATTTCCAAGCATACGTTTCCTAGTAAAATCAAGGCGAATTACACTGCAGTGCACTTCAACACCAGTGTCTAGTCATGAGTGGATAATAATTTAGCTGGCATTGACTTGAAGGTCATTAGTCATGGACTCGCGGACACGCCTTAGCGCGACTCCTTAGTGATCACGGGCTTACGAAAGCATTGTTTAGATCAAATTTCGCGCTAGTTCTAACAAAATGACGTCACTTAAATACCTGGTATTGCATCGCATGCCCTTTAGCTTTTTTTCCGCCGGAAGTGTTCCCCCCTCACACAGATGGGGCTAATCCTCATGGGCAGCTTTCGAGCCGTCATTTTCTGAACATGTGGGCTTCGCTGCCAGTTACATTGGCCTCGGTATATATACAGACAAACTGACAATTACCCTCGCTCACTGCCACACGGCAAAGCGGCCACGTATTGTCAACGGAGCCGTCTATACTGGACTTACAGCGTAACCCCGATTCGTTTCAGCCGCAACAGTTTCACATGGATTTCTTGAAACTTTGCTTTATCTTACTCATCTGGACGGCAAAATTATTTCCATTCTATTACACAAACCCAGTTATCTCTACAGTAGACGCCGAATCTTATTTACAAGTATGAAATGACGCAAGGATATCCTTGGTAAAATAACGATTTACGCCTAACGAAACAGTTGTAGTTAACGGTGAAATCGTAATCAGAGAACGAGGACTGATAGCCAGAAGAGCGTGGCTTGGTCGCCATCCCGCGTTATGTTAAAATGTGATTGAGCACCACGGCCGGACTTGAGGGAAACGCAAAGCGCGTCGTGCCGCCCCGGTAGACCGGCCGCCATTTTCCTCGGGGCGAGTGCGTGAGCGGAGAACGCGGCGTTACAGCCAGGTGAGGCAGGCGCGCGTCGCAGAGCTATTTTAGGGGCGAAGCTCCTTAAAGCGGCACCCGTTCGTCCCTCGTAGTTCTCGTAGTCGTAGTGCGTGACCAGTCGTAACGCTAGTACCAGATCTTGACCTCCAAGGTGGTGCCGGTGGGAGATTTTTCCTGTGCGTTGTTGAACAATAAAAAATTCGCAGCGTGGGCGTTAACTAAAAGCCGAATTCTTCTGTCTCTCATTCCCCATTAGCAGCCATTGGCATGTTTCAGTAGGAAACGTTAGTAGAAGTAGAAGTGTAAGTGTTAGCTAAAAGCCGACTTCTTCTGTCTCTCATTCCCATTAGCAGCCATTGTTTACCTCCAAGGTAGTGCCTGGTGAGATTTCTCCTGTGCGTGATTAAACAATAAAAATTTTGTTCAAAACGCCGTTGATTGATGAAATAAACCAACGAAAGACGACAGATGTTTTCTAAAAGCAAAACGAAAAGACGCCAGCTGCTTAACGAAAGGCGCCAGATGTTTTCTAAAGCAATGGTATTCTAAACAATGAAAATTCACAGCGTACATGTAAAATTAAAGTGAGCTGCAAGTCGTCATAACTCATCGAACCTTTAGTATAAAGGCGCCCGATCTCGCGTCGGTGATGATGTACTGGGCAGAATTCACGGAAGATTCACGGTTTACCGATGAACCACCGCAGCTTCGCCCACTCATCATCATTCACTCCTTGGATATGCTGTGATTTTTCTGGTTTGTATTAGCGTGATGCTATGAGCGAGGCCGACGCTTTTACGACGCTAGGGCGATGGTCGGCACATCGAGGTGTGTTAAGGCATGGACAAAATTGAATTTCTATTGAAAACGCGCCGAATGGGATGGACGTGTACCACGTTGAAGGTGCTAATCGCGGAGGCCTCAGTAATGACGGATTACTGTGCCTTACCGCTCCCAAAGGGCAACACCACCTCGCCGACCGAGAGAGTGGTAGATATAAAAGGCGCGTTTCTAAAGCCTCTAGAGTCTGTGGCCGAGGCGCAGTGGATAGCGTGCCCGGCGTCTGTTGTTGCGGACAGAGCGGTCGTGGGTTCAATGCCCGTTGACGGAACCTGTTTTTCTTTGCCATGTGATCGTGAAAATTTTTCGACGCCGTTTCCGTGACGGAAATGCGTCACTGAAGTCTTGGTCGACCCCGGCATAAAACACTTTCGTGTTAAAAAATAACACAGCATCTCTCCATCCGTGCAACCATGGTGGGATGCGAAAAGATCGCGGGGGGTGCGCATCGGGTTTCCCTTTCTGTTTTGTGGCTTATGAGACGGTGGTTGTCGAGGCGTTTAAATCACCGCTTGCTGACAGTGAGTTTACGTTCGGTTTCCCGAGCCTTCCTCTGCTCCACGGCGGTGGCGCTGCCGCTGCAACTAGCGCCGACGTTGTTCATGGCGTTTCTTACACCGTTGCACAGAGAAAGAATGACGGAAGCACAGCGAACGTGCTTTTTCGCGGCCTCGCAGATTGGAGATTCGCTTGCCGGCGTTGCCGTTTACATTCAGCTTCGCGAGCGTTCGTAGCGCCGCTCCGAAGGAGAGTGCAACGGGAGCGAGTGCGCGCCGCATTAGATGCGGAGAGAGAGAAACGGGAGAGGAGAAATGAAGCGGAGGCAGCGCTCACGCCACCTCCTCCTACCGCATCGCCCTCACGCGATGAGAGGGGGGAGAGTTGGCGCAGGCTTAGTATGGGTGCGGACGCCGCAGAACAGACACTGCCCGGAGCGATGCTTTCGTATCTAAAAAAAAGTTGGTAAAAGCGCGATGTCACGCACCCTAACCTGAGATGCCAAGAGACTCTGTCGCCGTCGCAGCCTGTATGGTCTGTGGCAAGACCTTTGTGCCGCCGCACCGAGCCGCCACCTGGTTTTGTCACGCCGCTCGCGCCGCCGCCGAAATCCCAAGAGTGGTCGCGCCGCCTCCGCCGCCTCGCGCCATAATTGCGGCGCGCAGCCGTTATACACTTGCTTTAACCCGAACGGGGAATCATGGCATAAATAGATGGCGCTGGGAATGTGCTGATGAGCTCGGTGCGCCTACGTGGTCAAGAGCGAGGTGACATGACGGCTCACCGCTTTTTCGTGTAGCTGAATGCGACTGTAGACATATCCTCTGGATGGACACATCTTGAATAGCTCCCTGGAAGTTGTATCTTTGTCTTCTGCAGTAGTCTCGCGAGTATTGCCTGACCTCAACGATGCCGCGTCTTTCAGCCCCAAAGGGCGACGACCCAACTCGCTGGATAGCATATTCTTGGAGTGTTGGACCTAGTACACTGTGCAAAGATAAATAAAATAGATAAGTAATATATATCGATGAGTTAGTACTATTTGTTCCTGTTATGTTTACTCCAGTAGATCAATAAATAAATATTGAAGTAAAGACAATGAAAAACTTAGAATGTGGCTGAGCTAGTTCATAGATATTCGTGTTAAAAAGACAGGACGCGGAAACACGGACACAAGAGAAAAGTGAATAATGCGAGGAGCTGTCTCTCACGTAGACCATCATACTCAGCTGATTGATAGGTATCGCCTCTTGCATGGTAAAAACGAGCGCGCTATTCCCTCTTGGCGTTTCTCGTCTTCTGGTGACTTCGTGACACCATAACGGTGATTCTCGTGACATCATTAAGGTGCACACTCTCGAATGGTCCATATACGAAAAATAACAGTTGTGAATTGCCCCCCACGATGCTTTGCCATGCAGTCGCCCATCCGTTCTTGCGTCCCTCGCATGACTATCATGCGCGATTAACTGATTTCGCTCGATTTTGCGCGTCTGAGACTGCGCATGCAGAGATAAGACAGTGTAGCCGACAAGCGCGAAATCCTGATAGGTTTAACGCTTAGTGCTCACATTGTAGGCGTGGTTTATGAAAAAATAAGTGGCGTGGAAATATATCCCTTGTAAGATTCGTAGTGAAGGCGAGAACGAAACCAATGGAAAAGGACGAACTCTTTACAGCGGAGACAATGCAGCTTTCCAGGAAAAAGCGAGCCCGCTTCCACAGTTTTTGTATATATTTATTGCGATAGCAATTATATGGACACTAGAGAGGTTTTCACCGTCGCCGTCATATTCCGTGTAAAGTCCAAATATATAACTTCGCTCCATGCATCGTATGTTCTACCCGCGAGTAAAAGCTCGTCAGCGCTGGCGAGGAACATGGCTAAAGCAGAGATGAAACAAGCTGGCCATCTCAGTCGCACGCAGAGTGCATGCGATAGCATCAACCCGCGTGCGAGGCCTGCCGTCGATTTCTCCTCAAGCAGAAAGGAAATACCCCGCCCGTCTTTCGCTCGGCGAAGGAGCATGAAGGGGCGTTGGAGGAGGGGCCTACATGGCTCGATCAGAAATTGTGAACCTTTTACTATAGAACCGTGGTCGCGAGCGCTGGCACGAGTGCTATCTCGGCAGACATCAGGGAACGGCTCGTAAAGCCTTCTAAGCGCTGTGATCTCACCGCTTCGTTTGTGACCACTGATATGAGGTACTGCACGAAAACAGCTTCTCTCCCGAGAGTGGCCGTATTGCCATACACCAGCGTTTTCTAGATGCTACGCGAGATCGAGCCAACAAGAGTTCCCTAGGCCTTCGTTCATACAACATTACGACATGTTGCTATTGCCCCGCTATGGTGGTCTAGTGGTTATAGCGGCCGACTGCTGACCCGAAAGTCACGGGAGCGAATCCCTGCTGCACGGCTGCATTTTCGATGGAGGGGAAAATTTTTGACGCCTGTGCACTCAGATTTAGGTGCACGTTAAGGAACACCAGGCGGTAGAAATTTCCTGAGCCCTCGACTACGGCGTCCCTCATAATCATATCGTGGTTTCGGGACGGTAAACCCCAGATATCATTTAAATATTATATGTTGCTATCGCATTCAATGCTTCGCCCTTTCGGTGAAACACCTTTTTCAAAATGCAAGAGACAAATCTCTCTCCCCAACAACTCTCAAATATGCACCCCTCCTTACACCCCCCGTCCCCTCGCCACGCCGCCACCGATCTGATGAAACCCGCGCCGTTCACGCGCCGCCGCCGGTGGTGGAAACACCGGCGCCCCGCCGCCGGCGATCTTGGGACCGGTGCACAGGTATGTCTGTGACACAAGGAACAAATTTCGCCTACATGGTCACTGGAATATTTATAAAATTCGTTGTATAACCGTAATCGTCAGTGGCAACTGACTAACGGCGGAATCACCGTATCGACACATTCGAATCAACCAAGCCGCCGTTCTGCGCATTCTTGTCAGTTAATCCCACATGCTGATATACTATTCACTCTTTTCTGCAAAGAATAAGCAAGGGCTGGTCTAGCTAAGTATCAAGAGAACAGAATAAGCAAAGACTTGACCAGATGTATCAATCTTGTTAAACTCAACAAGCTTAACGCAACTCCCCATTGACTGGGCAAGGCCTCTGATATTTTACGTCGTAGTGTTAGAGCTCCGGAGCTATAAATTATGAGTGTTTGAGGTACATACGTTGTCGCAACCAAATTCGGCTTTTGCAGGTGCTACCGCTAGCCTATTACGTAGGACCAGTTTCTCCCTGATATTTCTTACGACTATAAGTTACCGAATCGTCAGGTTACACTGACTCCAAGTATGTTTGTTTCATTTTTCCCATGATAAAAAAATGCTAGTCTGCCTATTAAAGAAGGCCTGTGGTAGTTTCTAGCAAGTCCTAACTGCCATCTGCTCGCCGACGTCTGATGTTTGGTGTAATCTAGAGAGAAACGCGCACGCTTTTATGACCCCATCTTCAACGGCTGCCCAGTAGATTTCTTTCGAGAATGCGAATAAGCGGGTTTAGCCTTTCACGGAACAAAACACGCAGGTTTAAATAAGCAGCCATTGTCGATGTTCCACGGATAACGGTGACATGGAAGTGCCGAGAGAAGCATGCAGTAAATGCGAAGGTTGTGCTCTGTCACACGAAATACAGCTGGAGGCTTTCGCATATTCGAGCGGCATATTCCTCGTACATTCGACACCATGATCCCAAAAGTCATCAGGTGTAACAGCTAAGAGAACTTCCAACTTAGGTGCGATATTCCGATAAGCAGTGAAACACCCCATATGTGTGTGTGTGCAGTGAATACTAGACAATCTACGTTCTGCGAGAAATACACGAAAATTTGAAGCCCCCTAGAAGCGCATCATAACATAGCACTCTGAGATACTAAAGCCGCTGCTCCAACTTAAAAGAACTGTACCTGCTATCGAGAGGTTGTGTGACACGGTATCGAGTCGCTCTCATTCCAGCGAATACCGCTCTGTCGAAACTGCAACTCGTAACAGCACACCGGTGAAGAGGGCCACAAGCTGACGTGAGCATAGGGATATTCCAGCATGCTGCATGACGTCTGTCTTACGCTAGCGCGATAACTGAACGTAGACTAGGTAGCAGACACATTACAAGAGCGGCAACACGTTCCTTGCAAAACAGAAAAAAACATATTCTGAAGAGCGAGGACTTCGCAGGCTTTCAAAACACTTACAAGCTAATGTAAATTCTTGAAGCGATATTTAGCGCAAAGTAACTCGATGACAAGAAGGGAGGACACAACGCGTGCGCTAACTTGCAACACAATGGTTTATTGCAACCGAAGCACGAATATATATAGCGATGGCGCTCATCACTATGTATTCGTGCTTCGGTTGCAATAAACCATTTTGTTGAAAGTTAGCGCACGTGTTGTGTCCTCCCTTCTCGTCCTCGTGTAACTTTGCGCTAAATATCGCTTCATGTCTTACCAACAAGGCCGAATTTCTCCCCTTGTGTAAATAGTTGAAACGCATTGTCTGATTAAATACGTCACTCAGATGCAATTTTACAACGTCGTAAGTATATAGGGAACTCGGCAAACCTGTAGCCAGAGGCTCAACGCTGTGACGGCCGCTGATTTTCGGCCACTAGCCGCCGTTATACGAATAGCTTCACTCACGTGGACATACACAATGAAAACAATGATACGCGAGATGTACATCGGCTGTTCATACGCGTTTCAAGGACTGCATTTTCTGACGCGGAAGCCGCCACGTTGACTGAGGTCGTCCACAATTTCACGCATATATAAATAACGGGTCACAAGTGCGTCCGTTCACGGGTTAACACTTTTTCGCGCCGGATCTATGCACGCATGGACTTGGAGCGCCGCATCGCCGTCTACGGTTCTATAATATCGCTGATTATATTGAATTCAGCCGATGAATTGAGGACTTCTGGACGAGGTCACTGCAACGGACTGCTTGTTGGAAACTGCGTCTTGCAAGAGTCAGTTACAAACTGTGGAACAAAAAATTATATCAGCCCAAACCAATCGTTTCACTACCCATAGAAAATTTACAGTGGTGACCCATTCACCAAAGTTATTCCCGTTTCGTGATGTCAAGCAGTTATACATGCCTAATGCGAAATTCGGCACATCGCATCCGTACGCACCGGATGCCAAGGCGCAACGATAATACTACGAAACAGCCCACCAGGGTGCCCCGGTGCGATTTGACCAAAAGCGAGAGCCACACCTAGGCATCGGCCTCTGATTAACGGATTTAGTAAAAAAATGCCATAAGATAGTTGTTCCAACTGTGCAGATGTGCGATTGTGCCGCTGGTTCTGGACGGAACTCTTGAGCGCCCCGACAAACTTTGTCAAGAATTCTGAGATCGGCACTAAGCCAAACGAGAAATTTAATTTATATACCAATACGACTAGTATTTACGTTGGGAGAGAAAATGTGCTCGCGCTTGGAATAGAAACCAGGTAGTACGACTTTTAATTAGGGAGGTGAACGTCAGCTGTACTAGTTTTCCATGGACAAAAATATTTCTTCCTAGATTCTAACGAAGCACAGTATGTTCCGGAACGATTTCCTTGATTCAGTCAATATCTGCAAAGCGGTACAATGCGTTCAATAAGAGCATTTCTAAGGATTTCCAAGGAGATAAGCGATGTATTGGTTATGGCTGTTAAGTGGCGGGAAGCGTTGTGGCATTAGGTTGTAACTAACACATTCGTTTTGTTAATGAGCGTGCATCAAAACATTACCAATGCATTGCGGTAGTTAAAAGAATAAGCCGGAATAAACTAGCTTTATGCCAGTTCCACGGGGGGAACGCGGCTCCGATTATTTGAACTGCGACCACTAGAGCAGTAAACACGAGGTTACGCAGGCTGTTACTATACGACACCATGGCAATGGAAGGCGCAGTAATTTGTGCCAAATGCTTTCCTTTTTTTCGAGGTATTTAAAGCTTACGCATCTGACGAGGTAACATTTGGAGAAGTTAGACCCGAGCTTCATTGTGTTCGAACGAATCTGGTCAAATATGAATACCGCAAAGAATTCGAGTGCGTCTTCCTATATTTAATAAAGTTCCACCATCCATTCTTCGTCAGTAAGTGTGAAAAGCAATCACCACTCGACTAGGCCATCTACTGCAAAAATGTGGATGAAGACATGCCACCACCAACAAGTACCAGATATCTTGAGTGAATCCATAGCGATATGTGGAATTCCTTTGAGTGTGGGAACGTTCAGGTTTGGACAAGCGCTGTCTTAAGTGACATTAAAGGCAAACAATAATTTAGTTCAGACTGATGTATTACACTCTGAAAACTCTATTGTCATTCATTCTACCACAAAAGCTTCATTAATGGTTGAGAAAATCAGCGCCGGAAGTATCACTTTTAAATTACCCGCCGAAATCTCCATATGCGACGTCACGGATTTTAATGTGTTCGTTCGCATTTCGGCCACATTGGCTCAATGAAATTTACCGAAACTTGGTATATTAAATCGGTGGTCAACTCAGAAGACAATCTGCTTCATTTTACTGTGTCGGAACTAGCAGGCGTTAGTACACGCCTCCAAGCTCTACGACGTCACGGCGACAAGCGCGGAAACATCAAGGTGGCGTCGCCAGCCGCATTTTCTTTTTACACGTTTTTCAATCAATCAATCAAATCAAATTTTATTTTCGCTTCAGACAAGACGCCTACCGAGCGTCTTCTCGCAGCAAACTTGGTGCGTTTATTATCGTGAAAGAGTAATTTACTAATACGAGGAAAATCACCTTTCTCTTTAAATAACCTTTAAGTATAGATGAAATACAAACGCTAAGGTTAAAAAGACGCAGTTATAGGTTAGTACTACTAGTTACCGGCTGCAAATCACGCAGATGAACTCGCATCCGTATCAATGGAGGAGTTATGATAAAGCAACCGATCGCCCATTAAATGAAATTATTCAAAAAGGGAAGACAACGCTGTCGGGCAATAGCTGCCTAGAGAGGCCATCGATATTTTTGTTGGCCAAGAAGTTACATTTCCGTCGTAGATCGTATCGCTAACACTAAGAAACAATGAATGGATCACTGTCCACTGAAGTCAGTAAAGTTGAAATCGTACAATATGGACGATTTGGACCACTTAGTGCATTACGGAAACATTACTAGCTTTCACTGCAATTTAGACATAGGACGTCATGCCTCTGGATATTACCACATGAAATCTCCCACAGGAGAGCTCTATGCAGCTGTCCTCAACTCGTCGAAAATACACTTGACCGTGCTTGCAGCCGAATTATTGGTTGTCAAATGCGACTGGCTTCTATTTTAGCACACATAGGGGAACAAGTTTTTTGTTGTGCTTTACGGCAACTACGCTACTAAACTGAAGGTTTGTCATTTACTAAAATATCTAAGCGATGCTTTCCTCACGGCAAGCTTAACCTTAAACCGAATATTTGAAGAAACGCTCGTCAAACCTTGTTCGAGATTAAAACACTAAACTCAGTATCAGCAGTCCCTCTCAACCTTCTGGTGATGGCCTCATAAATGCGAACGCTCTGTTTGCAATATAAAAGTAGGACAGCATCCAAGATATCTACATAACTCGGCGAAATGTACACCAATCAGGTGGGTGCATTACTCCCCTCATTAAAGAGACTTTGAAAAGCTGCAGAGGGAGCAGCAGCCCCGGATCACAAACGCGGCAAGAACACTCGCAGAAACGCATGGCAAAGCGCTTCATGTTTACAGATTATGAACTGCGTTGCTCTTAGTAGACGCCGTCAGAACCTATGACGTCACGGCGAATGGCGCGAAAACGCCAATGTGATGCGGCCACCCGCATTTTCTTTCTGTGCGTTTTCTAGCTAACCGAAGGCCTTCTTGCTGCAAGCGTGGCACTTTTGGTATCGCGAAAGAGTAATTTACTAATACGAGAGAAATAATTTCTCTATTTAGCGTCCCTTTAAGTGTAGATTGAGGAAAAACGCTAACTGCTTCAAATGCGAATTTCTAGGTTGGTAGCAGCTTAACGCTGTACATCATGCAGATCTACTCCCGTCCATGTTAATGGCAACGTTGTGATCGAGCGATGAATAGCGAATGACATAAAAATATCCAAGAAGAGAAGACAGCGCTGTTGGGCGATACCTGCACACGCAGGCCATCGATATTATTACGGCGAAAGCATTGTATACCCCGCTGAACACGAAATTTCACTATCGGCGTCCCGCGTCATCGGCGTTGTCTCGCGTCCGGCGGCGTCGGGAATGAGTGGTGCAAAAAATCATCGTCACGTGATGACGTTGCCATATGACGTCATAATGACGTCACATATCGCAAAATATATGTCACGTTATGATGACGTCACGAATTCTGGCGTGATGTCATGTGACGTAACTCCACATAATGCCGTTGAAGCGCCCTCCTTTTTGGGCGGGAAACACAAACGGAGAGCGCGACCTCAAGACAAGAAAGTATGGACGGCGCTTCGCAGTGGCACGAGAAGCCCCAGCTCCTGTTCCCCGCTGGCATCGATTTGCTTTAGACGCCCCTGTGGCATAATCCTAAACCGTCATCACATGGCATCGCAGCTTGGTCAAAGGTGGGCTAATCACGGAGGTAGTGCAAAACCAGCTGAGGTGCCTCCGATCCTGGAGGCAGTGCGAAACCACGCTGGTGCCCAAAGCTTTCGGAGAATGGTGACGCAGGATAAGTACATCTAGGACGCCCACACGAACGGCCGGTCCTGCGGGCTTGCTGATACATCGACTGAGAAGAAAAACAAGACGGCTTTCGCCTTCGAGTCGTATTAGGAGAATGCACAAGAGACCCTGTGATTTCTTTCTATTGACCAAGGAGTCACATTTTCTTCGTAGATGGCATCAGTGGCAATGAGAAATAATGAAGTACCCACTTAAGTCAGTACAGTTGTACATTATGCGCAAGCCGCAAGCTTTCACTACGATATTAACATAAGCTAACTTTACTGCGAAGCAGGTCTCGAGTGTGTGCATTTGGAGCTGAATATCAACGCAGTCAAACGCGGATGTCGTGTCTTTCAGCGCACATAGGGGAACATGCTTTTTTGTGCTTTTCTGTGTATACGCTTCTAAGCTGGAGGCTGCGAGCTGGAGGCTACGTCTACGACTGGCCTTGCTTACTGTATCACCAGTTACACGCCACTCACGTACAAAACACGATTAGACCACGCACGTCACCACAGCGCGGAGCGTAAAAACTGGTTAAATTGATGAAACAAAGTGGTGCGCAAGCACGACTTCAAGAACCGCACCAACCGCCTTGCATTCGCAGGCTCTTCCCGGCATTACACTTCAAGTCGTGCTACACCCAGGAGAGTTGACGCCGTCCCTGGCTCGATGAAGTTCAAGCGGCGCCTGGAGGACGCCACATTTGTAACTCACCGCGAGCTTACACATCTCTGTATGCGCCATCACTGGAGCGGCTGTCGCACGCTATTTTGTGAACTTAGCGGCATATTTTTCTCCTGTGCTCGCAAAGTGATAAACGCTAGGTGTGTTTGGTGCTATGTTGTCTCCTGAAATCTGCTGTATTTTACGGGGACTTAATCTTAACGCTGATAATAAACTAGACTAGACGACGAGGAAATTCGGATACATTATATTGCTAGTCATGGAAAATATTTTGCTCGCGCCACGGAATGTTCTTCGGTCGCATCGTTAGTTTCATTTTGTCGGTTGTCATGTGCTCACAGTACATTATCGTGTCGCCATTTACCATCTGATGTGTGCTCTTCTCCGCTATTAGCGAATCTTCACTGGGGCAAATCAATTAGTCCCGCGGCTTAAAAGCAAGGAAAAATATAGGAGAAACTTAAGAAGTTGTTTAGCACGAGCATTTCACCAACATAAGAAGGTATTTCGTAAGAAGGTTTTTGGATGGAACGCTTACATCACAGGAACGAAAAAAAAATCCGCCGATGCCTGTGCGGATTTTATGCGACTTCTGAAATTACGTGCTTTGGAAGCGGGCTCGCTTTATTGAATCGAAGTTTTAACTCATACGCAACCATCGCTTACCACAGTATCCCGCTATCTAATATCGCTGCTTCTATGGTTTGTTTTTCTACTGTCAAAACCCGCTCTGTGTATACATTATCTCCTGTTCAATTGCTAAAGCCAGCCTTGAACAAGGCTTTGTACAAGCCATTATCTTCATTATGGTACTTCGCGATGCCAGTGTGCGACCAGGACCTTATTGTACAGCAAACTGCATTTGTCTATGATCGCGAATGTCCAAAACTCTTATTCCAGATTGCAATCTGACACAATGATCAATAAAATTCCAGTTCTTAGTGTAGGTCCCCTGACGAATGAATCACTACACTTTTATAAGTTACAATATAAAGGTTACACATATGGCGGTGCTTTAGGCTTTAAAATGGCATGCTATTGTCGAAATAAACTCTATGAGCGAGGCAAATGAAGAAAACACAGAGATGACATTGTTGTAACAGCCACGCAACTTATAAATTATTAATTTTTGCCGTTTTATGTCGTCGTAGCGTTCCCGTGATTAGAGTGTACGCATTTACTTGAGGCGCCGCCTCGCCGTCTACGGTGCTATAATATTGTTGACTATATCGAATTCAGCCGATGAATTAAGGACTATTGGATGAGGTCACTGCAACGGACTACTTGTTGGACAATTCATCTTGCAAGAGTCAGCTAAAAACTAAGCAAAAAATGATATCAGCCCAAGGCTATCGTTCCCCCACCCATAGAAAATTTACAGTGATGACCCATTCACCAAAGTTATTCCCGTTTCGTGATGCGAAGCAGTTATACATGCCTAATGCCAACTTTGACACATCGCATCGGTGCGCCCCGGGACGCCCAGGCGCAACGCTGATTGGACGCAACAGCGCCCCAGTGCGATTTGACCCAGAGCCAGACCCCAACACGGTGGTCTAGTGGTTATGGCGCTCGACTGCTGTGCCGAAGGTCCCGGGATTGAATCCCGGCCAGGGCGGCCGCATTTTCGATGGATGCGAAAATGTTTGAGGCGCGCGTACTTAGATTTAGGTGCACGTTAAAGAACCCCAGGTGGTCGAAATTTCCGGAGCCCTCCACTACGGCGTCTCTTATGATCATATCGTGGATTTGGGACGGTAAACCCCAGATATTAATATTACCAAGAGGCAGAGCCACACCTAGGCACCGGCCTCTACTTAAACGCATTTAATAAAGAAAAACGCCATAAGATCACTCTTATAACTGTGTAGATACACGATTGTGTTGCTGATCCTGGATAGAACCCTGAGCGTCCCGGCAAGTTTTGTCAGCGATTCTGAAATCAGAATCTCAACCAAACGAGAAATTTAGACGGAAACAAGCAAATTAATTTTTCAATACGACTAGTATTTACATAACCAGAGAGAATGTGCTCCCGGTTGGATATGAAACCTTCTCGTACGACTCTTGTTTAGCGAGGTGAAGGTCGGGTTCTAGGGCTTTCCATGAAGATTAACAATTTATGGGTTACGGTTGTTAAGTGATGGGAAACCTTGTGGTATTGGGTTCGAAATAAAAATAACTAAAATGACTAAAACATTCGTTCAGAAATCAGCGTGAATGAAAACATTACCAATGCATCGCGGTAGTTAAAACAATAAGCCTGAACGAACTAGCTTAGCGCTAGTTCCGTGTTCGAAATACGGCTCTGATCAGTCGAACTGCGACCATTAAAGCCGTAAACACAACGCTACGCACGATGTTCCTATATGAAACCATGTCAACCCTATCGAAAAAAAAAATGTTGCACTGGCTTGGTAGGCTATACCAGGATATAGGTAGCGTTAGCAAAGGTTCCGCTGATTATTCTTAGCTTTCCTGATTGTGTAGGATTGGCTTGACCATCATGCTTACTGATGCTCCAATGACACACACACGGTATACGTATTATGTGGCACATGTATATTTATTTTGCCAGGCAACTACTTCGGGATCCGATGAGTTAAGCTTCTCTGCTTTTCTGCGCCGTTGAGCAGTATTTGCACTCTCCTTCTCCATGGCTATACCACACTGGCAAACGCCAGTCACAGGCGCTATCGAGCGGCTCCAGCGCAGTGTCAGACCGCGACAGCACAGCGAAGGCGAATAGCTGCGCGCGCGCCGGCGCCAGTACGTCTGCCAGGGCTACGACGTCACTTTTCTGCAATGCGCAGACCGGTGGCGGGGTGTCGCGCGCGGTGGCAGCGGAGTGCGCGGGAGGTGCCGGCTCCGCTGCGCCAGTTGTGTGACATCACTTATCCTCGCGCATGCGCAGCACAGCTCTTAAGGAGGCGCGCGAAACTGGCTCGGCTAGGCCAGTGTAGCTAACGCTATAAAAACAGCGTTTACAGCGCCTCCCACTTCCTTTCTGCGCACTGGATGGCACTGGAAACGCTGTACAGTGTGTCCCAGTGTACTACAGTGCGCTGGGAGGCAGTGGGACAGACTGTAGAGCGTGGCCAGTGTCGCTCAGTGCGCTGAAAGACGCTGGTAATACTGTATAATGTGGCCCAGTTTCTCACAGCGCACTGGAAGGCACTGGCCACGCTTTACAGTGTCTTCCCACGCACTGGCAACACTGGCGGCACATCGGAAAAAACTGGGCGCGCTAGGTGGAATTCGTATAAGATGTGGTATTGGATCGCGAGAAGTCGAAAAAAAAACTTATCGAATATTTTCAAAATACTATTCTATTGTGTGTCCTACACATGTCTATCTTTAGTTTTAGTTACGTGACGCACGTACGTATAAGCTAAAGCAACCATCTGTCGAGCGCGCGTGCGTGCGCTTTCTCTTAAGTGTGTGATCGAGTGTCATGACTGTAGTTCATATAACTACATCGAAATACCTTGTGATTCACAACACAACATGACATTAGTATTAGTCTGATAATCTACATCAACGTAAAGCAGTCAGTCCTTCCATATCGACTCGTACCGCTGAAAGCCGCACGTCACCGCGAATAGTGAGCCAATGTAACGCTCAATCTCGGCGGTTTTAGCTTCTGATTTGTGTAGTCGAAGGTGCAAATATGCGTCGCTTGAGTCAAGTACAATCGAAACGAGATTTGAATGGTTATTAGATTCTTCGTAATTGAATATCCACGTTCTTCACCGCAATCATGGCACACGGAGTACAGCTCTAAGCCTAATGGTCGGTTCGGCTAGAGTGATTTAGTGCAGCTGTATACTATGAGGAACCTAAAGAAAAGTGACAGAAAATATGTCCAAACTGGCGACGAAAACTGAAGTGTTCAGTGTGCAGGTCAGATGCACATTGATTTCTACGTAAGTATGACTAACTGCTTAGCGAGTCAGTGCAATTGCCGCAACACATCTGCCGTTAAGCTATGTTTTGCGGCAAAAGTGCCAGATAGACGTTTAGATCCGAGGCAGCACATAACAAACAATTGAACTATCATGTGTTAGGTTCCCGCGAGCACGAAATCTGCGTTTCTGAACGAGAAAAATGAAAATACTGGCTACCGGAAGTAGTTACATCATGAAAAAAAAAATCGACCCTGGACTTCCAGGACTGGTGCAGCGGTAATGTGTTCGACCGAGGATGTAGGGTGCTTGGAGGTGGTAGGTTCGACTCTCGCTCACTCGTCTTTTTTCTTCGAGGGCTTTTTTGTCGCGGTGCTCGTGCTTCAGCCCTAATTACGATCTGGGCATGACCACAGCTTTTAAAAACAATTTAAAATCCCGATTTAGGCCCGTAATATGTGCCCCAGTATGCATAATATATATGTGAATGAATTGGGGGACGTTGCCGAATGGGGTGGCGACTGTGTTCGGAGCCGAATGATAACGTTGTCAAAATGTCGCTGTCGTCTGTTTTAGCACACATAGGAGAACAAGTATTTTCTCGCGCTTTACTGCACATGCGCTTCTAAACTGAAGGTTTATCAGTTATTAAAGTATCTAACCAATGCTTTCCTCATGGCAAGTTTAACCTTAAATCAAACTTTTCAAGAAACGCTAGTCAAACCTCATTAGAGCTTAAAACATTATCTTCAGTATGAGCAGCCCCTGTCAACCCTTTGATGGTGGCCTCATAAATACCAACGTTTTGCTTGCTATATGAAACTACGCCAGCATCCAAGATATCTGCAAGATGTACACCAGTCAGGTAGGTGCATTTCTCTCCTTATTCAAGAGAATTAGCGAGGGTTATCGCCTCGAACATTATTGATATAGTGCTTTCGGTCTATATTACTTCAAATTGGCCCATTGTTTGTTTCAGTTCTGCCACAAACCGTTTTCGATCTCATTCGACCTGTTGTATATACCTTTCAAGTGTCCATTTAGCTCTTCAATTGTCTTATCGTATCACTGTCGTTCGTGTTTGTTTTGTGTTTTAGAGCACTGGAAATTACAACTCTCGAGCAGCTCACCTGAATCTTATGTGGCTGCTGTTGTTTCCGGGGCGCTGGCAATTGTAATGATCGGGGCGGTTCCCTGGATGGAATACGACTTCTATTTCAAATGTGAATGCTAGAAATAGTGAGTGAGTGAGTGAATAAACTTTATTAAAAGTCCGGGCGAGGCGGGGGGAAGAGGGGATTAACCCCTGTCCCGTCCCACTCTCCGTCGATGATGATGGCGTCAGGTGACGGCTTGAAGCCCTTGGACCCGGGCGGCATCCTCGGCTTGCCGGACGGCCCAAAGTTGGTCGGTGAGCTTGTCGCTGGTGAGTGCCGCCTCCAAGCGGCAGCGACGCCGACGCTCCCGGCGAAGGTGGAGCCCTCAGTCCAGGGGCCCTGTGGCCTTTGCCATCTTGCGAGCTCTGTCGATCAGATTGAGCTGTTGTCCAGGCTTCGAGCAGGACAGCGCAGCCTCCCACTGCTCCGGTGTTGGCTTGTTGCTTTTTGGCACCACCTTTCAGTGCTGGCAGGCCCATGTAACGTTATAAAGCGTTGGGTGTTCCCCTAATAGCCTGGATTTGTTGTCGTATGTAGCCGGATTGATTTTGTTAAGTAGACTGAGATTTTGGTATGCATTAGTATGCAGCTGTCTCCAGGCAACTGAATGCTGGAGTTCAGGTGATTCCCGTTACCTCGATTGCGTTGCCGCTCTTCTTTTTTGTTTCTGCAATTCGTGCTCCTTCCTTGCGGAACTGGTGAAGAATAATGTTCTTCACACGAGCATTCTTCGTGTTTCTTGAACATTGAGTGCTTCCGTTGTACTGGTGCCCAATATCATGCACGTTCTATAATGGAACGGAACGCAAATTCACGAAAGAACGACAGGTAGTAAACAGCCAATAAGCGAAGGTGAAGCGCCGCGTAGGAATACGTCATTATATGACCGTTGGATGGGGGACCGTATATTGAGTTCAGAAACGTTTTCAACACTGGAGGAAACACAGAGGTACAGTGCAAATTTGAAATATTTTTGCCATAAGTCGCCTGCTCTCTGTCAAAATTCGTGGCAGCATTCGTTGCAAGCACGCAAAGCTCACGCTACCGTCAGTTTCGTGGCAGGTTTATTTCCGATTGTGGTGCCTACACTCCGACACCTTTTCATAAAATTTAATCAATCAATGAATTAATAGAATTTGACAATTGGGGCCCCAAGGAGCGTGGGGACCCAAGACGTTTGCGAGCAGCCAGGACACATGCGCAGAATCGAAGCTACTCCTGGGCTCTTGCGCTCGCGTTGACGCAAGACACAAAAATCGAAAGCTATCGTGGTCCGCCAGCGAGACTGCGGAAAGGCAGCGCCGGCCACGACTCAGTATGACTTGCGTCTGGTATAATTTTAATTTCGCCACGTGTGGCCCCCTGTTCGTTTGATCCAACGTAGCCTGCGTTTGACCCAGTTCTCAAATTCTGCCGATCCTACGAACGCAAGAGTAGCCTACCTAACGCAACTTGGGGACCCAGTGTCTCGAGTTCCCAATTTTCAAACTCTCTATGAGTTTTAGAACTGGGGTCCCAAGGAGCTACGGGACCGAAGAAATTTGCGAGACACCAGGGCGCATGCGCAGAAACAAAGTCACTGTTGGGCTCTTGCGCTCGCGCTGTCCCTAGACCTAAAAATTGAAAACTTGCGTGTGTAAATTAGTGAAAATTAGCCTGCGAGACGACGCAGACACAGCGCAGGCCACGACGCATTATGGCGCGCGTCTCGCACAATTTTAATTCCGCCACGTGTGGTGTACCGTGCGTTTGACCCAACTTGAAAATTCTGTTGCTCCTCCAAGCACAAGAGCAGCCTACGCAAGCAGCTTCGGGACCTAGTGACCTGGCTCCCAATTCTAAAATCCGCTATTGAATGGCCTGCCGTTAACACTCGCCGTTCGGATCATTCAACCGTAGTCTGTCGTACACTCGACTGTGGCATATAATCACCATACGGGAAGCGTGTGTTAGAGCAGGTTATAGGCAAATATTCAGACAGAAATAAATCAAGATTACAATTTTTCTAAAACGCTATTCGACGCGCACAGATAAACGGGTAATGGTACTGGTGATATCTGTAGAAAATTTCTGAATAGCCATTTACGCTTTTTTTACAAACTTTATTCGGCTCCATGAGCAGTGGCGCTCTCAGAGTTTTTTTTTTAATTAAATGTGTTTAAGGAGAGGTTGGTGCCTATACATGGCTCCGCCTACTCCTCTTCCCTTACTTATTAAGTATCGTCACAAACTTCTGAATAAAAGTACACTCACTGGCAGTAATGTCCTTTTAAAAAGAATGTTCACGCGTCATGCATAATGTCCAAGTGTCGACAACAATGTCCACACACAAGACACACAAGAATCGTTCGCGCTTTCCCGGAGAGGTCATCTCACAGTCCTTTGTAGAATGCGATCACATCAGACAAAAGTGACTGGGCATTGCCCACACTTTAAACACAGCTGTCTTGAATCACAAGAGGCAACGCGAAACATGTGACCAGAAGTATGTCAATGTGAAGAATAATTGCAAATGTGAATCAATAACTTTTTGATATTCCCGACTCTTCTAAAAACTGTACTAGGGCCCGTGCAACAATGTTTTGAAGAGTTTCTATTGACCATGGACCCAATACTTTTGCTAATGATAGCGGCCGTCTGTCCAATTTGTTTAGTTTTTGTAAGAATTTTTTTACGGGGAACAGCAGAATTTTTGCAGTGTAGAAGGAGATGTTCTATGCCTTCTTCTGCCTCTTCACATGTACATGTAGCGCAGTTTGTTTTTCTTATCCTATATAGGAAGCTATTAGTGTAAGCAGTGCCTCAGAGTTAACTGGTCCTTATTGATCTCCCATATATGAGTGCACTGAGTGTATTAATTGTTCACAAATTGTTCTAAACACATATCAGACATCGTACCCTAAATCCAACACCTCTTGGTCTAAACACATTGGTACCTACTGTAGACACGCCTCCGTCAGTCAAGTACGTAAGTTGGGTGACAGTCGAAGAATCAATACAAGCGGGCCCGGAAAAAAACTTACGGGGTTGCTCCAAACTTTATAACAATGCCAAGTCAGAAGCCTAGTGAGCCCATGGCGATGTGAAATGACGTTCCGAGCCCCCGCAGCGTCGTTAAGTGGCACCGTGAAGGGGAGTCTTCGAAATGTTACAGCGGTGCAAGAACTCAGAGCCTATAGCCAGCACAAGGAGCCCAATTAGGCCCGGCGCCGACTAAAATCGATAACGCCGAGCGCGTCTCCCCCCGTCTAGACGCGCTTGCTTGGAAGGGTCATCGCTGCACGACCGCTATGGACCACGCGTCTCACCCATCCTCACACCCATGCTGCGCTGCTTCCCACGCGAACGGCACATTTACGAAGTACCGCGGTGGCGGCTACATCGTTGTGCGCCCTCTTCCAAATACGGTAGGTAGCGGGTTCTATTCCCTGTGTCGACCGGAAACCCACCGGTTTTTCCTAAGGAACAGACGAGTGCGCCGAACTGGCGCTCGGTTGTTCAGGGGTACCTGTCTGGAAAGGTGGCCCTATCTATGCTGTAAGCTCCACAGGATGCACCTTAACCCCCACTGCCTCGGTGATTTAATTGAGCATCCGCCGCTGCTGTGGGAGGCAGGGAATTGCTGCCGCCGGGTAACTACCCTTCAAATAGATACAAGCGCGCTTCTGGCCTGGTGCTCGGTAGAACGAAATGCACAGTTGCTTGGGTGGGCACCCATACTGTGAGAAATTGGTGGCATGGGACTGGCAAACCTAAAAATAAGGTCATCCTTTTTTTGTCGAAGTAGACGTGAAGCACGCACGCTCCCGTGTTTTTCCTAATTTTTCTTACCCGCACGTCGTCAAATGACGAAGTGGACGAAGTACACGACAAGCAGGCGCGCCCACTTCTTTTTTCGAACATATTTTTTTACCCTCACACAACCTCGCTCGTTTTCATCCGAAGCGCATGTACCCTCTCTTTACTAATATGAATAATAGGCATCAGCCCTGGGCAAAAATATGTTAACGCGAAAGTGTTTAATGCCGGGGTCCACCAAGTACTTCCGTTATAGATGTGCCTTTGATAAAGGGGACGCCAACGGGTGAGAAAGAAAACACTAAGAAAAATATCCGCCGCTGGGAATTGAACCCACGTCCTTGCGGCCGCGACGGTAAGCGCCCGACGCTCAACCGAATAAGCTACCTTGCCAGATGCTGGGCACTTCACGAAGGCGCCTTGTATCTTTCACACATTATCTCTCGCACAGTGCTCTCTGTTGGAGGTGTAGGTTGGCAGGAAGGGGAGGAGAGGAGAGGAGCGGGGTGTTGCCGCCGTCAGTGAGAGGTGTAACGAAGTAATGTGTCACGATCGACGCTTACTAGCGCTTACTCCGAAATTGCGCGCGATATCGGAGGTAATGGTTAGAGCGTCTCGGTAGCAGCGAGGGACACTGGCCATGCTAGCGTCGCCGAGGCACCCTAGACGCAGTTACGTACTTTGCCTTTCGCTTCCTGTTAGCGTGCGCCGGCTGATCGAAGTGGTGCAGCTTCCACATGCACCAACGGGATTTCTCCGCCGCCGACTGCTTCGATTGCGAGAGCACCGACTAACAAAACTGCTGCAGTACGCGTTGCAGAAAGGAAGCGATTTCTACAGGCAAATGTCGTGCCTTGGTGGGGAGAGACAGAGGCCAGCAGCACGCACGCGCGCGCGGTTCAAGCTACGAAACTCTGCCTCCCGTGTTGTTGAAGCGCAGTGTGGTAGTGAATGCATGAGCACAGGCGTCGGTTACCCATTATTAGAAAGGAATCGCACCCAGGACTTTCACGCGGCAAGCTGCTGTTCTACCACATATAAACGCCCATACTGAAAATTTCTTTGGAAACAAAGGCTATGCTATTGTTTGTAGCGCGAGGAGCGTGAGTACTGCGTGGCAGAAGCCTAGAATCACACCAGGCCTTAAAACACGTGAATGCGCAACGCGTGGTCGGTTGCAGGGTCCATTAATTACAAAGTACACAGGTATAACTAATAATAATGTTGTGTAAGACAAAGAAAACCGAGCTCTTAAAATTAACACTTCTTTCCTTCACAGATATAATAGTAACACGATAGCGCTAAAGAACTTGTCTCGCAGAAATTCCGGCGTCGATATCGGCGTCGTTCGTTGTGCGCGAAAGAATCCTCATCTTGTCCGTGACCAAAAAAATTGAGGAAGAAACCAATGAATTAAGTAATAAAAATATCCAGGATCAAGGGAGAATCGAACCCAGGCTGCCTGCGTGGCAAGCAGGTGTTCTAGTACAGAGACACGCTATTTCTTGTCACTGCCTCAGAAAAAAAAACGCTATATGAATGTTACGTAGTGGAAGGAGTTTCCTGAACGCATATAATATTGCTCGGCAGAAGCGTAGAACCTTGCCAAGTGTTAAAATATGTGAACTGCGCTTCGAGTGGGTGTTTTAAAGGCCCACCCATTACAAATCCCTCCACCATATTTCATTATCATAAGCAGCAAAATACTCAACAAAGTGAACAGCTGCGAAGGATCGCATGTTGCCTTACGGACGCATATTAGGCCCTTCGCTGATTCTCCAAAGGAATAATTATCGCGTACTGGGCACTTGACAACTGCACTTGCAATAGGCATTCGAGGGTACTTTGAAACTGCCAATGTTACGCGCACTTTCGCGTTTCTTTTCGTCACGGTCGAGGCATGCACCGAGAACCGAATCCTGGCTAGCATTTGAGAAGGCGATGCGAACGGGGCCCGATTAAGCTATCGTGTTCTACTCTTGAAGGCGGAGCTCAAGCGTCCTCCTGAGTTTGTTCCCCTTGCCGGTGAACATCTGCAAACATTGAAGGTTAATGAACCCCCAACCCTCACCACCACACGGATGCACGAGTGCGGGATAAAGTGTTCCGTGCGCGGGGAACCACTCCAGTGTCGCAATGTAGTGCACTTTATTTGATACAACGCTCTATCCCGCAGCACGGCATTGGTGGAGGGAGACAACGTCGCCTCCGGAGGGAGACATCGTCACGTCCGATAGAACGGATATACAATGTCCTCCGGATGAGTTGAATTGAATGTAAACGTAAAAGACCGGGCCGGAGAAGCGAAGTTGCCTGCTTTGTGTCCAGCTTAATCAAATTCTGCGCCGACAGTTCGCAGAAATTGCCACCAGCGCCACAAACAAACCTCTCGTGAATATTCGGCTCACGATGCAAGACATTACCACACAGTATTTGTAAAAGCCACCACGCTCTTCAATTTCAACGTTGAAAAAAGTGTCACCTAAAATGATATTCAGGTATAACAACTGTATTTTTCAAAGCTTTGAAAACATCTTTTTCTAGTTATTTGTTCGGGTTTAACGTCGCAAAACCACGATATGGTTACGAGGGACGCTGAAAACATCTATGAATTCATTACACGGTCCCCCTGCTGACGACCAAGACATGACGTATTCTTACGGGGTGCTTTCCCTTCTCTTATTGGCTGTTTGCTCCATGTCGTTTATTCGTGAATTTGCGTTCTACACTATTCTGGAACGTGTATGAGATCAGGCACCGGGAAACCGACACCACCGAATGTTCCAGAGAAATGAAGATCCATCGCACGAAGAACACTAGTCATTGCCAGCTCCGCCAGAGATCAGCACGAATGACAGAAAAAAGGAACAGCGATGATACAATTGAGATACCAGTGATCTGCCCAACTGCCACATTCATTTCCAAAAAAGAAGCCCTATTCCATCCAGGGAACCGCCCACGTAAACACAGGAAACACTAATGAATAATGTCCGAGGCAACAACCTTCACCAGTCAGAGCCTCCAAAATATTCGATGAAAAATCATGACAGATATCGAGAAGCGAATGCCCATGCAGCAGCAGGAGCCACATAAGCTTCAGTGAGCTGCGCGAGAGTTGTAATTTACAATGCTCTAAAACACAAAACAAATATACAGTTCGATGTCGATTCTGAAACATTCAAAGCGCAGATCGCACAGAGGCGCGAACAACATCGAGGCCAAGAACGCAAACGACAGCGATACGGCAATAAAATTGAAGAGCTAGATCGATACTTGCAAGGTAAATACAACAGGTCGAATGACATCGTGGCAGAACTGAAGCAAACACTGGACTAATTTGGAATATCGACAGGAAGCACTATATGAATAATGTCCGAGGCAACAACCTTCACCACTCAGAGACTCCAAAGTATTCAATTAAAACTCATGACATATCGAGAAGCGAATGCACCAGGTGACGCAGCAGACAAATAATTGCAGCGGAACCCGAAACACCGAAGAAACATGTCATATTAGTCGGCACCAGATGGGCATAAGTTAAGACAAGCCGCCACATAGTTTGTAGGACGGCTCGACCACAAGGCTGCCAAAAGCAGAAACAGCGAGCGGGAACGCTGTTTAACTCAGTTGAAGAACAAGGAAGACGAAAACTGCCGGAATAGTTAGTGATGTTGAAATGGGACTGCAGTACCTTCGTCTGAGAAGCGGCAGCTCTCTAGCAGTTTAGTAACCCCTCTCAGGCAGCTCCGGACATGTGGTCGCCTTAGGGAGCTTACAGAAAGCAATTGAGGAACAGCAGTCGCAGGTGCTCGTAATGCCGTTGAAGATTCGAAAGAAAATTAAGGCGTCCAGCTGCAACTGCTCAGCAATGATTGCGCCACAGACAAAATACCTCACTGCAATCAGAAGGCGCGCAAAGTGGTACTTGAGCATTGTAGAAAACGTAAGCGAGTGTAGACACCAAAATCTTCGATGAAGTTTTCAAAACCTCCTGCCAAGAGACAGAAAACCTCTGAGTAATGACGAAAACAAGCATCACGTTACGGCAATACGACGTGGACGACCAAAGCGCTTACGTTCGCAAACACATGTGCCATACAGATACATTTAATTCGTGCGACTTAACTTTAGGCAATATTTCTGCCGAAACGCGCACCTGCGTCCACCGACAGCTAGACTGTGCTTTCGTCGCTCTCGGCGTCGGATAAATCTGATCATGAGCGTACGCCTGGACGTGAGCGGATGCAGGTGGAAAGCCATTTCGTTTTTAATGCCTTGGCATTGGGCGCTGCCATGGTTTCTTGCTACACGTGGCTGCGGTCATCATATTTGCCCTAAACATCTGCAAGGTCACGCATTTTTCAGCTCTCTCAAGACATCTTGCTAACGGTTATCGCGGGAATTCCAGAAAAAGAGTCACGCCTCGCTTCTCGACTTCAATATTCAAATAAATTTGTTATAAGTCGTCTGCTCTCTGTCAAAATCCGTGGCAGCATTTCTTACGAGCACGCAAACCTCATGCTAAAGTCACTTTCGTGTCACGTTTACGTCCGATTGTGGTGCCAACACTCTAATACCCTTGATACACAGACAGCCCAAACCTCGGTTAATGTAACCGCGGTTACGCGTAACCGCGGTTCGCTTATGTTACACGGTATGCGAAACCGCGGTTGTGCCAAACCGAGCTTGGCGACCTCGGTTTGGCAGTTAACCGAGAAAATGGCGGCCTCCACGGAGGACGTGTGCAGGCCGGCGAGCGTTGGTGAAAAACGAATTGGTCTGCACGAACCACGAAAAGCCTGATTAGGCTTTGGGAAAACAATTTGCGTCATCTACGGAGCACCTCAAGGAATGGGAAAGTGGACGCGGGAATAGGCGCTTTTAGCTGACCGTATTTCGCCTCCCGCTCCGCTCAGCCAGTCGGTGGTGGCGTCACTGCGCATGCGCCAGACGGTCAGGCGCTGAGCGTGTGACCGGACCGTCGAGCGAGGGATCTCGTGACACGAGGAGAAACAACCAAAATGGCAGCCTCTTGTACCGCGAGTCCGCGCTGCTCGGAAAACAGCGGTTATTCGCCAACACGCAAAACATGACGGCACTTCAGGATACACGAGGATCTGTGGCTTCTCCGAGAAGTCGTCGCGGCCACTCCCTTTGAATATCCGCGCATGTGGGATGACGTTCTACGAAGCGTCGTTGCAGCGATACATCGAGAGCTGACATTTCGGGCCATGACGGAGCGTCTCGAGCTGCTTCTTTGGTACTTCCGTCAACAGGACTCCGCATACCTTCGCAAGTAAGCGATTTCATGTACAATAGTAACAATTTAGCTTTTAACAGCAGCCACTCTCCCGCCTATTCAGAAACGCTCTTTAGTTTGACTTGCCACAGGGCAACGCGCTGAACGCTGCCCCAGGGCACCGCGTTTGAAACGCGTTTGTGCTGCTTGAAAGCGGTGTCTAAGTTCAAGCGCTTCTGAATACGGGGGTAAGCGTCCATACTGCGTGAGCTCATCTGAGCTAACTCATACTTTGCATTGCTAGGTCTGGAACGGAAGAATTCTCGCCAACTATAACGCCGGCCTTTCTCTGCTGCACTTGGTGATAGGACTCTGTTATTGCGTTGCATTGCCTTCGTGATTGGTGCACCGATCACAGAGGCAATGCAAATGGACGATGTTATTTGATGAATTCGTAATGTGACGTGATGTAATAGGACAACATAGTGACGCCAGAGAATTTGGCGATGTGTGATGTCATGTTGATGTTCTATTCTTGCGAAAAACTGCTAACGTTGTGTTGTTCTCATAAATGTTTTTCAGTGTAGTGCTGGCTGCATTCTCATGGCTGTGGGTTATGTGAGCATTACGTTTTGCTTCCCAATTCGTGGTGCCTGTTCGTAGCAGTGTTCAGAGAGTCGAAAGCACTCAATCTAATTTTATGGTGTTTGAAGCGCCGTGAGAAAGGGGGACGAGCAAGTGCGTAGACATTGTTCATTCTCACTTGCTTATCTCAATGTTTGTCAAACTCAATATCAGCTTAAAGCGTTATGCGCAACCTAAATTTTCACACCAGCTTCACACAGGACGAGAAGTATATTGTACCGGATGTGATTTCCTTATTGCAAGATTTCATCGCTTATTTGCAATAGTGTTCCGCTGGGTAAGAATTTTTGAAAATTTCACTGCATTGCCCTCTATTTTGCTGCAGAAAACCAGTCACCGGCATCACTCCTCTTGGGATTGACCGGAGATGAGGAACCTGAGCCACCAGTCCAAGGGAGTGGTGACACTGCAGTGCAGGTGGACAACAGACAAGATGAAACCACTGTGCAAGAGCCAGATGATGTCCAGGCATTTGTGCCGCACCGTCACCGTATCTGTACCCTTGTTCACAATAAAGAAAACAACACCTTTGCATCTCCGGGTTCACTCCCACTTTCAGTGATGTCATTGATCGAAGCAAATTAAGTCCAACTTCTGGAGCAGATAAAACAGCGCTTTGGAGCGGAAAATGAGCCTTTTCCAGCATTATTAATCCAATACCTTCGAATGTAAATATTTATTTCTGTAACATAAGCAGCTGCTCAGTTTTTAACGAAATGGAATACCTTTCTACGTGGATGCATGTGAGTTCAGGCGTGGAATGACGGGCCTGCTGTATCTCAGCAGTTAACAAAATGGGTTCAAGAGTTTATAATCGTACTGCTCAGTGTAATTACCGCAATAAGTCACACAAGATGCTGTCGTTAAATAAGAGCTGTAGTTGCACGAAGTATTATGCATAGTGCCTCTACTCTGAACAAAGCTACCCTTTGGGCTGTGTGGATTGTATCCGCTATGGGCAATGCAGCCTTCAGTCTACGAGTACTCGCTATACACAAAGGTACAGGAGAACACAGCGGAACTTGGGCGGGCACAATGTATACCTAACAGCATGAAGACACCATGCACATAAGATTGGATAATTGTAACTTAGATTGCAGTCCAGCGCTAAGTCAAGGTGACAAAAAAATAAAAAGGCTGATGCGTCAAGCACCACCGTAAATCGAAAATAAATCAGTTCACTCTGTTTTAAAACAGAATTTCCTTTCTTGCTGCAAGACAAGTACAATTTTTATTTCCATTTTCAACGTACTTGTGACTTTCATGCACAGGTGGCGTCGCACTTGCCTTGAGCGACAGACGCTTGGCTAAAACCGAAAACGCGCGTTGCGCTCCGGTAACGTTGAGCGTTTGAGCGGAACGGGGAACGGACCGCAGAATCGGTCAGCTAAAAGCGCCTAATAACAGCCGAGCTGAACGCCGGACTGCCGCCAGACGCAGAGCCATTCACGCCAAAGCAAGTCCGCTTTAACCGAGGACGCTTGTGCGCCGTGTAACATCGGCGAAGCGTGGTTGGCGCTAACCGTGGTTCAACGTGGTTAACCGTGGTTGGTCGTAACTGCGGTTAACTTGCCTGTATAACAAGGGTATAACATCCTTTCATAAATTGCAATCAATGAATGAATTATTGATGAGGTTTAAAATTCGGGAGCCAAGGAGCCAAAGAGCGAAGTTTCGGTCTTGGGACATCGTGAGCGCGAGATTCAATAGTGACTTGATTACTGCGCATGCGCTCTGGCGGCTCGCAAACTTCTTGGGTTCCTAATTCTCAAACGCTCTAATAAACGGCCTGTCGTTAACAATCTTCATTCGGACCATTGAACCTTATTCTGTCGTACGCTCGACTCTAGCATATAACCAACATACAGGAAGCAAGTGTTGAGGAGGGGATAGTCAAATATTCAGACAGAAATAGACAAGATTAGATCTTTTTCCAAAATGTTCTTCGACGCGCTCAGATAAAGGGATAATCCTACTGGTGATATCCGTAGATAATGCCTCAATGGCAATTTACTTTTTTTACAAACTTTCGTAATTCAAGATAAACATCGTGAGAGACACCGGATGACGTAATGTGGTCGTGTAGATAGCAAGGCGAGCACAATGAGTAGGCGTTTGGGCTCCGTGAGCAGTGTTGACGTTGCTCATATTAGAGAGTAATAGCTAAGCGCCTCAGCGGGCCAGCGGGCCCAGCGCACGAGCGGAGATGCCAACTGCGCATGCGCGGCACGCTGGGGCCATCAGCGTTTTTACGGAGCGGACTGCTCAGCCGCTGGTATCCTCTGCTCAGCGGAGCGTGGCCAGCGGACCAGCGTTTTCGCGAGACAAGAGGGCTACCCCCAACACAAGCGGCAGCGGCATGTTGTCGGCGATACCCGCCAACATAGCGCTCGCTCTGCTCCAGGCGAAAAAGTCCCGGCGCTGATTTTCAACATAAGAAGACCTCTGAAGACGAGGGCATTTGGAGATGACCTAAAGTGGAGATGACCTAAAGCTCGTGTTGATCTTTTATTTCGAAATTGGAGACAAGAAGACACAAGAAACCTGAGAAAGTATAGGTGCTACTTTGACATCTTTTTCGTACAGATTACATTTGATCGCGTGTTCACAGACGTGCAGAGAACTGCATACATTTCGCGTTTTTCGCAAGCGCGTCTTGTCGAGACGCGGTCAGCTTGGCTGCTAAACGACGGCGAAACCTAGTGGACGCACCTTCACGCTACGCTCAACTGACTCCACAGCGGAACGCGAGGTGCGTTCTACGTTCAACGAGCGGGGCGACGCTAGGCCGCTTAGCTATTACTCTTCCTTTCTTCTCGCGCTCCGCTGATCTCTTCGCTCTTCCGCTGGGACCGCTGGTCCGCTGAGCCGCTTAGCTATTACTCACTATTAGTGAGTAATAGCTAAGCGGCTCAGCGGAAGAGCGGAGCGCGAGAAGGAAGAGTAATAGCCAAGGAGGTTAAAAAAATTGCTGGAGTGGCGATTATTGCGCAATAGTGAAGCCGTGCCCACCAAAAGATGGCGGCTGCGCCCGCCATCTTGCTAGGGGCACGAGAAACCATCGGCGGTTGGCGAAGGAAAGCGAACGTTTTCCACGCACGCCAGAGAAGTTTAATATGGCAACTTTTATGGGTCAGATACTGCTGCAAGTGTGTCTTTGTGCTACTAGTTTTCGTAAGTAAGCCTCAAAGTCATGGCAAATTTTCTTGGACATCAATCGTCAATACTCCTCTCGAAGGGTTACTTTTGTCGGCAACAACGATCTTTTATTTTATAATTAACGTAGCATTTACACTAACAGATAAAAGACATTTGATCTCTAAGTAGGCACCACCAGAAAAGAGCATGTTTCCGAGCTCTTTGGTGGGCAAAAGCTGGCTTCACTTTCGCTGGCAAGGCATTTCGAGAACTTCCACTCCAGAATTTTAGGGGCGAAGCTCCTTAAGGCGGCACCCGTTCGTCCCTCGTAGTCGTCGTGGTCGTAGTAGTGAGTAACAAGTCTTACGCTTTGACCTCCCAGGTGGTGCCGGTGGGAGATTTCTCCTGTGCGTTGTTGAACAATAAAAAATTCGCAGCGTGCGCGTTAACTAAAAGCCGAATTCTTCTGTCTCTCATTCCCCATTAGCAGCCATTGGCATGTTCCAGTAGGAAACGTTAGTAGAAGTAGAAGTGTAAGTGTTAGCTAAAAGCCGACTTCTTCTGTCTCTCATTGCCATTAGCAGCCATTGTTTACCTCCAAGGTAGTGCCTGGTGAGATTTCTCCTGTGCGTGATTAAACAATAAAATTTTGTTCAAAACGCCGTTGATTGATGAAATAAACCAACGAAAGACGCCACATGTTTTGTAAAAGCAGAACGAAAGAACGCCAGATGTTTTTCTTAAAGTGTAGTAGTAGCAGTTGTATGTAGCCACCTCGCCCGATCGTCAACGGGCGAGGTGGACCGGCAACGGCGCGAGGACCCTGCCGTACGAGAGTTAAATCACACTAAAAGACATACTTTGCGGGCGATACACTCTAGTGAGCTTTCAACTTTTCGTCTTAATGTACATGATAAAGAAATTATTTCTACGAAAAACGCAAGGCACACCTTGAGCAATATGTTTGGTTTTGGGACGCTAAATGGAACCATGAGGCGATGCGAAGCCGGAGCACTTGCACGATCGCGTTCCGTTGGCTTTCACTACCGACCTCGCGTCGTGGAACGCGCGTCCTGTCTTCCCTCTAGCCTTGCCTTTCATTCGCACAGGGCGAGCGGGGAATGCGGTCGCTCTTGGCGTTCTTTCGCTCGGGAGCGGACTTCTTCCTTGCATTTCACCGATCACAAGTGATAATGAAGGGACCACGTAAACCAACAGTACAATAAAAGTTTGATGTTTAATATATACACGATGTTTCACACTCTTTATATTATGTACTGGGCGCATTTCACGGAAGAGTTTTACGGTTTACAGATGATTCCCTCCGTAGCTTCGCCCCACTCATCCTCATTCACCCCGTGGATATGCTGTGATTTTTTTTAAACCTCCTTGGTAATAGCTAAGCGGCCTAGCGTCGCCCCGGTCGTTGAACGTAGAACGCACCTCGCGTTCCGCTGTGGAGTCAGTTGAGCGTAGCGTGAAGGTGCGTCCACTAGGTTTCGCCGTCGTTTTGCAGCCAAGCTGACCGCGTCTCGACAAGACGCGCTTGCGAAAAACGCGAAATGTATGCAGTTCTCTGCACGTCTGTGAACACGCGATCAAATGTAATCTGTACGAAGAAGATGTCAAAGTAGCACCTATACTTTCTCAAGTTTCTTGTGTCTTCTTGTCTCCAATTTCTAAATAAAAGGTCAACACGAGCTTTAGGTCATCTCCACTTTAGGTCATCTCCAAATGCCCTCGTCTTCAGAGGTCTTCTTATGTTGAAAATCAGCGCCGGGACTTTTTCGCCTGGAGCAGAGCGAGCGCTATGTTGGCGGGTATCGCCGACAAAATAGTGAGTAATAGCTAAGCGGCTCAGCGGACCAGCGGGCCCAGCGGAAGAGCGGAGAGATCAGAGGAGCGCGAGAAGAAAGGAAGAGTAATAGCTAAGCGGCCTAGCGTAGCCCCGCTCGGTGAACGTAGAACGCACCTCGCGTTCCGCTGTGGAGTCAGTTGAGCGTAGCGTGAAGGTGCGTCCACTAGGTTTCGCCGTCGTTTTGCAGCCAAGCTGACCGCGACTCGACAAGACGCGCTTGCGAAAAACGCGAAATGTATGCAGTTCTCTGCACGTCTGTGAACACGCGATCAAATGTAATCTGTACGAAAAAGGTGTCAAAGTAGCACCTATACTTTCTCAAGTTTCTTGTGTCTTCTTGTCTCCAATTTCGAAATAAAAGATCAACACGAGCTTTAGGTCATCTCCACTTTAGGTCATCTCCAAATGCCCTCGTCTTCAGAGGTCTTCTTATGTTGAAAATCAGCGCCGGGACTTTTTCGCCTGGAGCAGAGCGAGCGCTATGTTGGCGGGTATCGCCGACAACATGCCGCTGCCGCTTGTGTTGGGGGTAGCCCTCTTGTCTCGCGAAAACGCTGATCCGCTGGCCACGCTCCCCTGAGCAGAGGATACCAGCGGCTGAGCGGTCCGCTCCGTAAAAACGCTGATGGCCCCAGCGTGCCGCGCATGCGCAGTTGGCATCTCCGCTCGTCCGCTGGGCCCGCTGGCCCGCTGAGGCGCTTAGCTATTACTCTCTAATGCCGCTGCCGCTTGTGTTGGGGGTAGCCCCCTTGTCTCGCGAAAACGCTGGTCCGCTGGCCACGCTCCGCTGAGCAGAGGATACCAGCGGCTGAGCGGTCCGCTCCGTAAAAACGCTGATGGCCCCAGCGTGCCGCGCATGCGCAGTTGGCATCTCCGCTCGTGCGCTGGGCCCGCTGGCCCGCTGAGGCGCTTAGCTATTACTCTCTATTGATCTCCCATATAAATCTGCACTGAGGGCTCCAAATTGGTCTAAACACGCATTACACATTGCGCTCTAAATGCCAAAGCGAACGGCTGAGCAAAGTCGTTCTTACTGATCTCCCATATAAGGGTGCACTAAGTGCTCTAAATCGCTCAGAAATCGTTCTAAACACGCATTACACACCGTACTGTAACTCCGACACTTACTGTTGTAAACAAATTAGTACCTACTGTAGACGCCTCCGTCAGTCGAGTACACTAGTTCGGTCACAAATGAATAATAAATAGAAGCTCGTCCAGAAAAGGACTTTCGGGAATGCTACGAACAAAAAAATCACACCATATTCACGAAGTCAATGATGATTGAGGAGCTGGCTCGGAGAAGATCGGAAAAACCCGTGAGACGTGACAGAAGTTGTTATATATTCATATATATACACAATATTGTATTAATTTACAATTTTGATGAACTATTTACGCAATTTACAATTATATACACATTGATGAAGTATATATACAAGAAATGTCTATACTCCATTTCACAAAGAGAAGCCGCTATGGGGCCGAGCCGATCGGACATCTCTCGTATGGGCTCTGACAATTTCTCACTCTTGCGGCGGAATAGGGACAATCACGGGATTCAAGACCATCACAGCTGTCCCCAGACGATAACCCGATTCGTCAGACGCCAGGATATACCAGGTGGGCCTAGTTTTTTGAGCCGTGACACTGCTTTCAAGTTCCCACAACGACGCCGGCCTAGCTATGCCATCGCTCGGCCATCGACGCGCCGGCAACTAGGCGACGAGTCGGGCCCCCGGCGTTTAAGAAGCCTACGAAATGGAAGTTGTGCAGACTGAGGGGGAGACGCTATCTCCGGAAGAGTACAACAGCACTCGAGGATGGGTTGTGGCCCATGAACGACGCAGAAAGGCGAAATGCAAGGCAAATGCGGAACTTGTCACGAAAGCGGGCGAGGCGTCCAAGGAGACGCCTCAGAGGAGGAGGATAAACCTTTATTGAAGCAGGTGATGCCCCTTATCCCCCCGGGCTGGTTGACATCCCTAATCCGGGACGTCACTAGTCGAAGCCCCCGCCCGAGCCTGCTGGACCAGAGAGCGCTGTCCCTCTAACCTGAGCTATTGAGCAGGGTCGCCTCGCAGTCCTTTTTGGTGCGGTTGGGGAATGGGGTTAATTTTGGGTTGAGTTGGCAGGCCCAGACCATATGGTAAGTGTCGGCCACTTCACCACAGTACTGGCACTACCCACGTATTTTTGGGTCGTAAACTTTTATACCGCTGGACATAGCAGCGTGTTTTTCGGTAGTCGCCGCAGGACGCGCTCCTCCGTTTTCGAGACTCCCTTCGCTGGTGCAGGATACAAACGGCGTTTTTCGATATAGTAATCTCTAATTTCGCGGAACCGTGTTGAAGGTGTGGGATGTTCCGGTCTATCAGGGCAACGGGGAGTCTCCCGGGAAGTAAGCGCGCCGGCCGCTGCATCTGCAGCCTGGTTAGCCCGGAGACTTTGATGGCCTCGGAAGCTCAAGGATTTTCTACATCACCGGCCGGCGCCGAAAGAACCGCAACTGCCGGAAGACGATTACAAAGTCGTAATACGTCCAAGAGGTGGTTTGGACTTGACGCGACGGAGTGTAGCGCTCATCAGAGACGGCGTTCTACGATCGACAAAAATACAGCCGGACGTTGTTCGAGAAGATACTCTGAGAATCAACATGCGACAGGATAACATAATCATGAGAACGCCTACTCTGGCAAGTGCGAAGAACTACATCAATATCAAGGAAATCCAGGTCAAATAAAAGAGCTAACCCACAGCCGCTTATATAAGAGCGGCAGAAAATACATCCAAGGGAGGTGTATACGGAATACCGACGTATGAGAATCAAGAAGACAGAGAGAAGAGCTTGGTCAACCAGAGAAACCGGACCATACTACATGAGCGACGTATGGGACTCACGGACTCAGTGGTTATTGTATTTGAAGGGTCCTTTGTGCCGTACTTTGCCTATTATCGTGGTGCCGAATATAGGCGGCTCCTCTACAAGAAACAATACGAAACATGCACTACATTCGGAAGAGTTGCACATCGGGCGGATGTTCGCCCACAGCCCGACAGCAAGAAATGTCGTGGGCGTGGAGTACTCGATCCAACTGACGACCACCAGTGTGACCCCTGCGGGAACGGTCATCTTGCAGGAGATAAGAAATGCAAAGAACGGTTCAAGACCCCATAACTCTTGAAGAAGAGAAGGTGGGAGAAACAACAACAACGACAACGCGAGGAACAACAAGAATTGAACGTTTCGACGAGCACCAGTACAACACAGAATTGGAGGGAACAACACACAGCAGAAAATCTAGCGTAGGAAAATGGCAATACCACACAAGACAAAAGAGGACGACACTGGCAGACCCAGATCAAAATCCAGATCAAGGTCCGCACATCACAGATCCAGGTCACGGGCCAAATCCACGTCAAGCAAAAGGACATTACCTCAGGCAGAGTCCGGAGTGGGTCCTGGCGGCGGTCGCGGCCGGCGCACAATGGTGAGCTGGGCGGGCAAGCTTTCCGGGCAAGCTTTCCGGGCAATCTCTCCCGCCTGGGAGTTCGTCAACTAAACCAAATGAGAAAATCCTAGAGCAACTCACCTGAGAAAACGCAAAACAGAGGTACGAAATAAAACACCTAAATGAGGAAAACGCTAAGCTTAGGCGAAACCAGCTATGCGAGTCAACTACCCCCATACAATCGTCTACCCAATTTTTAACTCATGTGTCTGCACAAGCGTCAGGAGCGCATGCAGCAAAACGACGAGCAGAGGAAATATTTCACGTAGAAAGTGAAGAAATATCAAAACTCCTAGAAAAGAAGAAAACATGTTGGGAGAACTGACCAGCAATGCAACAGCAATTCGTGGGATTGCAGGTGCAGCATGAAGAAATAAAACAATGAATACATAGCATACAAAATAGACTAACGGCGGTGGAGAACACGCAAACAGATTTGAGGCCTATAGAAGCAGGCCCGGTTGAAACTTATACTAAATCATACAACCAGCCGATTGCGACCGAAGTAATGAAAGTCACAGGGAAAGGGCCAGTTACCGAACATGGCTCGACGTAGTCAGTATACAACTTGGCAGTGGAATTGTCGTGGGTATCGCCGGAAACGGGGAAACTTAGAACAGTTCCTAAACAGAGAGGAGGCGCCGGACGTCATCGCATTACAAGAAACTGGAGGAATGGCTAAATTATTGAATTACAAATCTCATGGAACCCTTGACGAAAAGACGTCCGTAGCAACCCTCGTGCGAATAAATCTCATGGTGACAGAAGATGACACGGAAATTTGTGACGTCGATCATGTTCTAGTTTAGTTTGTTCCATCACAGAAGAGTGGCGAAAGTCTATTTAAACGTATGTAGCAGCCCTACACAAAAGACCAAATTTAGGTCGCTTTTCAGGAAAACGATAAGCATTACAAACAACTGAGCACTTGTTATAGTAGGAGATTTCAATGCATTACATGCGGCCTGGGGTTCTGATAAGAAAAAATATCACGGTAGAAATCTCGGATTGACGCCCAACAGGAGGGACTTACGTTAGTAATCGACCCCCTCTTCCCAACTAGGATCAGGAACAGCGTATCCAGGACACCTCTCCTGACCTTACATTTACTAAGAATATAATCGAAACATATTGGCTCAACACACACGAAAATATGGGCAGCGATCATTATAATATTGAGACCTCCTTTAAAGCGGGCCCACTTAAAAGGGGAGTCAGAGCATAAAGATAGTTGAAAGGGATAGCTTCAGAAAATCAGGGAGAGGGAAGCAAGTGAGGCCATCGAAGACTTAGATGAATGCCTAGGAAAGCCTTAAGCAAATATTCAAATGGCAACTAAGACCATATCAAAGACAGAAGGACTAGAAAGCACGGACTAAAGCTCCTACATATGTGGGAAGCAAAGAAGAGCCTAGAAAAATGTTGAAAAAAAAAAAACAAAACCTCAACAAAAGCCTTAGAAAAAAGACTGTCACCCTCATAAAGATATTGAGAAATACGCCGAGCAACTGTGCAGACACAATGGGAGAAGTGTGATGCGATGGGAAAACAAATAGGTTTCTCCAAAACATGGAACCACCTAAGATTTCTGATAGACTCAGATGGGAGCAAGAGAGCACAACGACAAAACTTACGTATACTTCTATACAAATGCAATAGGCACTGAAGAACTAGTACAAGAAATCAAACAGAATACGTTGGGGATACAACCAAAGAGCAATTAAGTTCGTAAAAAGGCAAAGAAAATGATTCTCTGGACGATTCATATAGAGGCCGAGGTACGATCGCATCTTATGAAACTGGATACAACATCTGCCCCGGGTACCGATGGAATCACGCAGAAACGTTAGCAATTTAGATGATAAGTCCATCAAAGCCCTCACCGAATATATGAACGAGTGCTGGGAAAAAGGACAGATACCAAACAATAGAAAACGGCAAAAATCATATTGATTCCCAAGCCAAGCAAGAATTAAATCTTGATATCCTTAGACCTATTTCCATGACATCATGTATAGGAAAGGTATTAGAGCATGTCATTCTAACTCGCCTGACAAATTATATGGAATACAATGAGCTCTTTCCCCATACGGTGGTGGGCTTCAGGACAAAACTGTCCACACAGGACATATGCTTAAGATTAAACATCAAATAATCGATGCAGGATTCGCAACACAGGATACTAAGGTTATAGTCGGCCTTAGTTCTTAAGAAGGCCTTTGATAATACATCACTAAAGCTATACTTGAAAATCTTCAAGTTAGGGGTAGGTAAAAGAGTGTACGATTATATAAAACTTCCTGACTGACCGGACTCCAAGAATAATACTAGGTGAGAGAGAATCCCAAGAGTTTAGTCTAGGCAGCAAAGGAACGCCGCAAGGCTCATTGCTATCCCCTTTCCTTTTCACGTGGCCATGATAGGTCTTCCGACAGGACTGAAGGAATTTACGGCACTCCACCATAGCCTCTACGCGAATGACATTACCTTATGGATAGCAGGAGGTAGTGACGGACATATAGAGGAAACTTTAGAAACAGCAGTAAATAGTGTAGGAGAATATGTCGCTCATAAGGAATTAGAATGCTCACCAAAAAATCTGAACTCCCTTTCTACAACCCGACATGTAGAGGTAGGAAAAGTAACAAGGATAACCTAAATTAAAATCTATATTGGAGGCAAGGAATACCTACGGTCGAAAGCATAAGAATTTTGGGGCTCCAAATCAGCTCGAACGGCCATAACGGTGAAACGATAAGGTTACTTGAATCCAGTGCACAGCAAATTATGCGCCTAATCAAAAGAATTGCAAACCGACACTATGGTATGAAGGAAAATAATATGATAATACTAGCACAGGCTTTTGTCGTCAGTCGTATTGTATATGTGGTTCTGTACCTCTGACTGCAACATGCAGAGCGAGAAAAGATTGAAAAAATCATTAGACGAGTTTTCAATCGGCATGGGCAGGCGACAGAAGGCCGCTCGAGCGATGCGGCCACACTTCAAATTTAGTTAACTATTTTTTAAATTTTGCTCGTCTGCTGTGAAGTGCTCAAAGTAAAGCTGACCGATTTCTCAGTAAGACAAAACTTGATGAACACAATTAAAGTTTAAATGTTTTTTAATCACATGTTTCGCGCTAAAAAACAGAGGCATACACTTAGTGTGAAAGTGTCAGTCTGCAAAAGCAGCGCTATTGCACACATGAAAGATGCACATAATTAGCAAACATTGAACCCAGAACATCCGAACCAATGCGAAAATTATTTAGCCCACGTCGTGCTTTACTCAATCACGTCTGTTATGACGGCGGACACGTTTTTCTTACAGAGCTTAGCATAAAAGAAGACAGAAGTTCAGGGACAGATGGAGGCCTGAAGCGATGAGAAACAGTTGAACAGGGAATGCCGCTGGAGACAATGTTTTGACAAGTGACTTGTCTTGTCAGGGCAGCAGCATTGCATTGACGAAGAAAAGACCGCTTGTTGAAGCATTCGCTCCAGCGACATTCCCTGTTAGACGGTTTCTCAAAGCATCAGTGAGTCCATTACATGTATTTCAGTGACAGTATTAGAAGTAAAGGCCCACAAAGTTTCAAACTCGCTAGATTCATTTCCATGAAGAGTAAGGAGCCTATATTTGCTTCACATCATCTGAACCACATGACAACAGTAAACGATCAACAAACAGTGTCGCCGAACCAACACGCATTGAAGCCTTTCATTAAACGTATTTTGCCGGCAACAGGTACACATGTGGCTGTCGTCATGACGAGTTAGTCTAGCGACACTGCGCTTATGTCAGTCTAGCCAGGCTTGCAGAGAACTGGATTTACTCATGTACTCATGCGAAATGAATACCTGCTCAAATAATGAACCTAAATACTTGTGCTCACCCGTTGTCACTAGGAAACCTGAAAAACTTTCGCTGAACAGGAAATACCTCGGTTAACCCACCACAGAGCCGCGCAAAACATGTGATGCTCCGATTTAGCCATCTTCATCTTACACTTGGTTGGCCTCCTCGACGTGGCTTCCTGCGGCTTTCGTTCGCTGCACGCCCCATCAAATGTCTATCTTGCCCGTGTTCATACTTGCTAAATGCTTGGTACGTCAACCGAGCGCGATCCAACTCGTGATATCGCTGAGTGAGTGGCAAGGGTGAGCGGAGGCAAGCGCTACGAACACAAGTCAACCAGTTCCCGCGCTTAGCCCGATTTGCAATTCACAACATAAGGAATAAAAAAGACAAATAAACAAAAGAAGAGTTATTCACAGTTCAATCAAACTCCGATATATGCCAAAACTCGTGAAAGTCAATAAATGCAAACATCCACATCAACCTCACTTCGTTCAACCCAGAGCCTCTTCTATTTTCTGTGCCTGGGGGAAGGAGCGGAGCGCAATGGGAACCAACCGTCGGCGTTAGTGCGGCTTTTAGCCGCCGGGCGCCGCCACGGTAGTAGACACGCCGTCGCGTCGTCGCTCGCGGAAACAAATGCCGTGGCTGCATTCTAAGCTGCTATATGGTTCAGTTTTCGGCTGTATTCGCGTTGTTTAGGGTATAGCGAAAACTTGTAAACTGGAATCATGAAGCACTTGTCATTCTCGGCAACCAGCCATTTCGAAGGAGCGCAGGCATGTGTCTTTCGCGGCTATTTGATCGAGACGCTCGCGTGTCGTCTACTAGCCCGATACCAGAGAGCGCATGCCAGTGATGCGCGGAAAATGTTTTGTCACCGTTACGTTCGCTTGATGAGATCGGTTTTTGACTGTGTGAAAGTCGATTTTCGAAGCAGCATTTGCCAAGAGCTAATACTGAAAGTTGGGCGCTTAAAGTTCGCGATGCGTGCTACCGTACTGGTGTAGCACTATTCGCAAGCGTGGATTTCATGCACTAAATAGCAGAAATTTCATAGATGCTTCAAGGATATACGTGATCGCCGTTCCCTTCGTAAAGCTTTGAGATACATTTGTTGCCACCGGAAGAAAGCTAACAGCTGTGCCAGAAACAAAAGGAAACTATGCCAAGTGATTGCACCATTTCAGAGCTTATTTAAACCAGTTAAATCGTGGTGGCACGAAAAACAAACAAAAAAAATGCCAGGCCTGCACTGAAACCGCAGCACAGTCACAGCGAAAGCTGGAAGAGCGGCGTTACTAGAGCCCGTTGTAAGCTCTCTTGGGGCTACTAATACAACTACACTAGCAAGGCAACCACTACACCATAAGTGACAATTTTTGTGACGTTGGGAAGCATCTACTAAGCCAATATTCGTCATTCTGTGGAGAATCCAGGCACCAGCTACACGTCTGTAAGGCATTATGTGCACTATGTTGAAGCGATGACTGATGACGATGAAGAATTATGGCTCAGCCTTTGTAATGGGTCGGAAGCTTCAACGACCCACCAGTTATGTAATTTGCATTGGGTGACGCCCGGCCGCTATTTCCCTCTCCCGCCATGCTGTATAAATACGTTGACATGGGAGAGAGGGGGGGGGCGAATGAACTTGATTGAGACCCGAGGAAATGGATCATGCGCTTATGGGCTTCCTTGGCACACACAATACAATAGTGAACTTGCGAGGAACCCACTAGCTATAAATACATTGTAATTTTTGATGGAGTAGGGAAGCTGGCACTATGCCATTTTTCCGTCATTCTTATGGAGAGCGTCTGGTACCTGCCTAAACGCATGTAAGGCATCATGCGCACTTGTTGATGGTGTTGCCTGATGACGGTGAGATTTATGGCGGAGCCCTTTTAATGGGTTGGAAGCATTCAACACCTACTCGTTGCGCAATTCGCTATTGTGTGGACGCCTGGTCACAGAATTCGCCGTTGTGCGACGCTTGGTGCTTCTTTTACTCTTCTACCACGCTATATTGCATATGTCAATGTGGGTTCCTCCCGACATGAAGTCTGGTATAGGTCTTTTTTGCAAAGCAGTGTCAAGCACTGGCGTAGCCAACAATGTGGGGTGTTTCTGCATGTTAAAAGTGGACGAAGTATGTAGTGTGTGGTTCACAGCTATAACGGGTCACTTTTCATGAATTAAAGAAAAAAAAACTGGCATGGCTCAGAGGTTGAATACTGGGCTCCCACGCAAGGCCCAGTTCGAACCTCGTTCCTTCCTGGAAATTATTTCTTCTTTCGTTTTTTTTTTAATTTGAGAGATAGTGGTTACGGACACCGGCGGCGGCAGCGGCAGCGGCGGCGCCGAAAAACCGGCCGCTGAAATGATCTCATAACACTTTCGCTGTAAAACAGCTAGATATGCTGCGCGCTTCCTCCACTCTGACCGTATGTCTGAACAGACACTGTCGTTCAGTATAAACTCGTAGTGCAACTTGAGCCAATGTGAGGCGTGAAAAAATGACGCGGCCTGTTGTCATCTCTTGAGTTGGCTTTGTATTTGTTGACGGATTGTTGTAGCCTCAGAATCTGGCTCCTCAGCTCTCTTTCTTTACTGTTCCATTTTGTCCTTTTCGGTAGTGAGGAAAGTATAGGGGCCGAATGGCTGTGTGACCTGGACGCTTTTGTTACATGGGGGAGCCTGCTGAAACGTCTGCACTCATTTATTGCCGACACTGTACATAAACATTGTCGGTTTTTTCGTCGGTAGCGCATGTGGTGTCCATGGGCTCCGATTCTTCAGCTTCGGGACCTAATTTCAGCGCTGCATGCATATGGCATGATCGCGAGGCAGCGTTGCTACTGGTACTACATGCATTCGTTGACTGTTCGGACGCGACACGGTCACGTTTAGGGATACTTGCCATGCTTGGTTCAGTTGTTACATTGGGCTGCAAACTTGAAGAGTAGTGCCGAGAGTGACGCTACTGCATCCTTTGTAAGCCGCCGCTTCTTATATTCTATGAAATCTTCGCGTCATAAACGACGGCTGCATTTTCTAGTGTAGTTTGAAGATGTATAAGGAGACCAATTATCCCGCCTAATTACTGCAAGCCACCTCTACCGAACACCAGCGGCAGCTGGAATTTCATCGAACGACAGCCGAATAGTGTATTAAGGCGAAAGCCTTAGATGCCATCATCAAACGCGAAAATGGACCGTCGGCGGCGGCAGCACGAGTGATGCAAAAAATAATTACGCGAGGACGTCATCATATGACGTCACAGATCATAAAATTTTGTTACATCATCGTGATGCCACATAACGTGACGTCGTCATATTACATCTTCACTTGGTCAAAATGGGCAGATCACGGAGGCAGTGCATGCCTCTGCTGATGTGCAGAGAGCTTGCATTGCCTCCGATCCTTGAGGCTGTAAGAAAACCACGTTAGGCGGCAGAAATATCTCCGATGGAGGCAGGGAACGTTTAAATACATTGACTGGAAGAAAAAAGAAGAAGATGGCTTTCGCCTTTCATTCGTCTTAGGTGAATGCATAGGAGACCCTGTGAGATTTTTTCTTTATAAATAAAGCGAAATCAAAAAAGACAATCGTGATTTCTTTAAGTTCCAATTGCAGAACGGAACATAACAGTACGACATACAAAGGCATTGGGGTGGTTATAATAGCCTGAAATAGAAAACATAAAACGCGAATACTATCAAACTCCAATGCAAGTATCTAACCGGCAGCACGGCCTGACAAAGTGCCTGCGGAATACGCACAGCGGGGACGGAAATACATGCGAACATGCGGCATCTGCATTCTTTGCTGTTTCGCATTTATCTTCAAGTGGTTATAGCCTGGATGATCGATGAAAAGACGAAGTCATCCCGTGACACAATAAAAGACCATCTAGCATCTTCTTATTGCCACTGCGGTTAGAGCGCGATGAAAACAGCGCGCCGCTTTGTTCGCGTTTTTTTCCATCCCCCTGTACCTGTGAAAGCCTGCAAGAAGCGCCAATGAGACTAAACTCGGATGCAAACACGAATTCGCGAGCTTCGTGATACGCGCAGCTGTTCAGCGCCAGCTTCTCGTAGTCTACTTGCACAGCGCCACCCACGCGGCAGCGATGACGGACGCGGAGCGCGCGCTCGACGGCCCGAGGAGAGCGTTCGCCCAGGCTAGAGTGGAGCAGAATAATTTTGAGTGCCGCACCGGCGGCCGTGGAGCGGCTCATTTTGTGTAGAAAAAAGCGGCGGCGCTGCTGTCGACTACTCTTGAAAGCGTCCCCCGGCATCGCGGTGGCAGGTGGTAGAAATGAACGCTCCCTCGCGACTGAAGCACTTAACGGTGCCGGCTGCAACTGGATATGTGCGGAGCGAGCCCCTGGCAGACTCGCGTTTTTTTAGCAGCGAAGCTCCTTAGGCCCGCACCCCCGCCGTCGCCATCGAAGCTCCCGTGCAACACAGATGCGGTATGGTGGATGCGGCGCCGTTGCAAAAAGACAATAAAACGGCGCGGCGCGGAAAGAAGAAAAAATAAGTAAATAAATTAGGGTGCCTCGATGCGCGCGCCCCGCTTAGAGTGGTGTCAGCTTTTGAAAGGGCAGGTGCCGCCTCCTCGGCCTGGGCGGCAGCGTGGTCGCCATTTTTTTAGGTTGGTGCTCGTTTCCCTCCAGTTTTATGCGCTCGCTACCGTCACCATGGCCGGGTGTTGCGTGCCGCAGTGCACCAATCATTCCAGAAGCGCTGGGAGCTGTATCGTTTTAGATGATATGAGGTTTCTTTGGACAGTAAAAATCAACGTGACAAGCGGCATCCGAAGAACACATTATGCACGTGCAGCGTAAGTTCCGGCCGGTATTTCGAATTCACATACAAGGATAACTTCTGCCGGTGTTAACCTTGCGTAATAAATGGGCACACTGATATCACTACATGCTTAAAATGCTTCGGTTCACGTGTTCATGAATCCTGCATTCTTCTTCGCAAACCATTCTTTACTGCACTTCGGTTGGTCCTGTATCTGCCTTGATTTTTGCTTTCGCTATTTTTGTGATTTGAAAATGTATTATGAAATATATTATGCGTGTTTGTCTGCAGATCAGATCCTTCTTTTTTCCTAATAATAATTATTTGTGAGAGTTTACGTCCCAAGAACCCCGATATGATTATGAGTGGCGCCGTATATAGTGGAAGGCTCCCGAAATTTTGACCGTCTCATGTTCTTTAACGTACACCTAAGTCTAAGTATGCGGACCTCTGTCATTTCATATCCATCGAAATGGGGCCGCTCTGGCAGGGATTCCATCCCGCAACCTTCGGGTCACCAGTCAAGCACCAAAACTAAAACCACGGCGGGTTCTGATGCCCATGTATGTATATGTGCAGTTAAATGTTTTTTATCCTTCCCTGCTTCTGTGTTTCAAGGTTACATTTTCGTCCTGTCTTAAATAATTACGCAGTTCCTGTTTTTTTAATCACTTACGATCACTCTGAATCGACTAGCGGCAGTTGTGTTTTATTGTGTAATTTGCGTTTTATTTGTGTAATTGCTTCTGTCAGCGCAGCACTAATGCGCACAAATAAATGTCCTGTACTCTGGATATTAACGCGCGTGTGCGCGTGTGCGCGCGCACACACACACACACACACATTCAGTACCTTATTTCTTTGAGCAAGCATAATTTATTTACTAGTAATGTAAGCCCTGAAGGCTCATACAGGAATGCGCATACAAACAATTCTCGCGAAGCGTCTCTACAAAGAAGACGCATGAAAACAACAAGACGGGGAGGCATTCTGTACAGTAGACACTTTATGTCAGTAAAAAAATACAAGAAACAAAGTCAAGTTGTACAATGAGTACGTCATGGAAAACCAGTTAATGAAATAAAAACTCATAGCCTCCCTTATGCGTTCGCTTAAGACGGCTCGAAAGCGAAAGCCATCTTCTTCAGTTTTTTGCGCACAAAGCGCGGTTTTGCATTACCTCCAAGATCGGAGACACCTCACCTGGTTTTGCACTGCCTCCGTGATCTGCCCACTTTTGACCAAGCTACGATGTCATGTGATAACGGCATCATGTGACGTCACGCCAAATTTTGTGAAGCCATGATGACGTCATCACGTGACGATGATTTTTTGCATCCCTCGTCCCCAACGCCGTGGTACGCTGACACCGTAGACGCGGGACGTCGACGGTCAAATTTCACGTTTGATGAGGCATTTAAGGCTTTCGCCTTAAAAAATACGTCGGCTACGGTGGTACAGTGGTGACGGAGCTCGGCTGCTGACCTGAAAGTCACGGGTTCGATCCTTGCTTCGGCGATCGCATTTAGGTGGAGGCGAAATGCTAGAGGCCCGTGTACTGTGCGATGTCAGTGCAGGTTAAAGAACACCAGATGGTCAAAATTCATGGAGCCCTCCACTACGGCGTGCCTCATAATCATATCATAGTTCTGGCAAGTAAAACCCCAGATATTATTATAAATAAAAGAGACAAATAAACGACGCCGTGCATCTGCCGCACAAAGTGTAAAACAGTATTGGAAACACTCAATAATATCTGCATGCAATTGGGCGTGCGAGAAAACCTGCAGAAAAAGGAACTGCAGATACAAAAAGAAGGAAAAACGCGCGCATGCAAGTTTTACGGCACACTACTCACCAACGTATTCATCGTTTTGATAAGGATTCAATGTGCAACTCGAGTGCCGATAGAGTAGCGGCTACAGATTGTGAGAAAGAATCAATAATGATAAAGAAGCTTTCGTTTCATTTTAGCAGGATATTCGCACCATACTGCCCCTCCGCCCTTTATTCTGTGTACAATATATGTGATGCCATTTATATAAACGAGTAAATTGTTTGCAAACTTAGCAAAATGAGCCACCTTAATCGCGCTTAGGTAGCTTCGCAACACTAAAGTGTGTGTTCAGATACATATACTGGTGCTGCCGACATGTATACAAATAATTTAAACGATTGTTTGTGTATTTGGAATGCAGAGCTTACGAGAAAATTATGTAAGGCTTTAGACTGTCGTTTCCGGCGTAAGGAAGAGGATTAGTTTTCAACATAACAGAGTCTACGTCTACCTCTAGCGCATAACACATGCACAGGCCGCCAGCTTACATGAATTACATGCTTCCTTAATAAACATTTAGGCAACAACAGCAATAAAAGCTGCCCAAGCTTCAAAAAAGGAAAGAAAAAGAGAAAGCTCCCTAGCGTGTACTTATTTCCGGACGTATCCGCGCACCGCAAGCACTTTGTGTAGCGCGTTTCGCATGCTGCCGAGCTGCGGCGGGATTCGCAATGGCGGCCGTCGTAGCAGACGACGCGTCTGTCCTCACCCTCAGCGGAGCGCGTGGGCATCAAGGCACCCTAAAATAAATAAACAAGGCGCGCGCGGTGTTCGGCGCGCGTTGCGAAAAAAAAAAAAAAAACAAGGCGCGCGGCGCAAATAAACAGTTTCAAAACGTATATAGGCTTCCCAAGCAACGCTTAGCGGCGCTGCTGCTCTTGACAGGCAGCGCCATCTCTGGCAGAAAAAGAGAAACTGGGGCGTGATCAGCGAGCGTTTCCCTTCTCTCCACCGCGTTGCCGCTCGCTTCCGTGCACGTGCAGAGCTCTCGCGGTGCACTTGCGGCGTCTCGCAATGTACCGCGTCCAGTGCGGCTTCAAAAGGATCTTCAAGCTTGACTGGCGCTTCCGAAAAGCGAACTTGATAAAAGGAGAAAGGCTATCACGTTAACGGTGAAGAGCAGACGATCGACGACAACCACGCCCGACTCAAAGCGAAATGCATTTCCCAAGTCGCGATTACAACGTGTAGGACGTATACCTCGAGGTAAGTCTCATTCTGTCACGTTAAAGATGAATAATGGTCCACATTCACTCCGGAATGAAGCCGTACACGCTATCGATGTTCTGCGGCGTGGACTACGAATCATATTATTGTTGTTTTGATATGGCATGCTTACAGTAGCAGCCGTGTACTTTCGTGAACAAACGTTTGCGGCGTGCGAAAAAAAGTTTATACGGCCATGGCACTGCTTCCTGAGAAGGTTTGAGTCAAGTCCTCCGTGCCGCTGGAGAATCACCCGCCGATTAAGACGCGAGGCAGCTAGCTGAGGTTCAACCACTGTGAAGCAAGATGAACTGCTCGCCTCGTTTTTTCGGCTCTCGCGTCATGCTTGCAGTCTCTTTTTATGATATCGGCTTGACAGGCGTATAAAACCTGTTGCGTGGACGCGGCTAGAAAATCGCACAGAGTCAGAAGGTGGTTACTTCAAGGTTGCAATTGCAAAGCATGTATTAAGTGCCAGTTATATTTAGCGGCTTAAATATATATCACCCCAATAAAGTGACAAAAACAAAGCAAACCTGCAGAACGATGTCAAAGCTTGCTGAAAATGCACAGACGTCCGTTCCGGCGTGATAAAGCAGCCTTCCCGACGCGTGAAATGCAGGCGCCGAACTTCTGACAGTGTGCAGAGTTCAGTTGAATTCAACCAACCGCGCAACGCTAACGGTATAACGCGAATGTGAACGTTCAACAACGACGGTTAGGTCTCACGAGCACGGGGAATCAAAACACAAAGTTGCTTCACCTACAACCGTAACTGGACTTTAACAATGCGAGAAGACAGCGCGAGTAATCATTACTGTAGTCGCTGCGTGCATGCGCCCCGTTACTTACCGATTCAGGTAGTCAGAACGAACGAAAGCGATGAACTCAGACAGCCAAAATAGAAGGCGAGACAGTGCTGTCGGCTATCCACGCTTGCCGCCTTTATTTCTCGTGCGACACGCCCGGGAGCCGATACAGTTAACACGTGAATCGTGTGCCTTGTCTGCACTGTTGTGGCTGGCCACTAAACCGCAATACTTCGGACCACGCTTGCGCTTCCGCGGGGTCGCTTCTGCCATCGTGGAAGTGCGCAGCTTCGCACAGCAAGCCTCTCGGTTCAACGTACCCAGCTGACGGCCTCCCAGTTAGCCGCACCGAGAGAAGAACGCGTGCGCACGTGCGCTACCGCTACCGTGAAAGGGGCTGAGTCGGCCGCGCCACGTTCCAGAGCTTTCCGACAGAGCCGCGGCGCGGCTGGCGCGGCGCTGTCGTCGCGCCGCAAACTTGAGCTTGGGTTCCCTATAGTCGTTTGCGTTCCATTTGTAAGAAGCGTGGCTCATCGCTTGTTTTCGTACATAGAACAACTGGTAATTAAAAAACATTTTAGGGGCGAAGCTCCTTATAGCGGCACCCGTTCGTCCCTCGTAGCGTAGTATGTAACCAGTCTTACGCTTTGACCTGCAAGGTGGTGCCGGTGGGAGATTTTTCCTGTGCGTTGTTGAACAATAAAAAATTCGCAGCGTTAGCTAAAAGCCGACTTCTTCTGTCTCTCATTCCCATTAGCAGCCATTCTTTACCTCCAAGGTAGTGCCTGGTGAGATTTCTCCTGTGCGTGATTAAACAATAAAAATTTTGTTCAAAACGCCGTTGATTGATGAAATAAACCAACAAAAGACGCCAGATGTTTTGTAAAAGCAAAACGAAAGAACGCCAGATGTTTCTAAAGCAAAACGAAAAGACGCCAGCTGCTTAACGAAAGACGCCAGATGTTTTCTAAGCAATGGTTTTCTAAACAATGAAAATTCACAGCGTACATGTAAAATTAAAGTGCGCTGCAAGTCGTCATAACTCATCGAACCTTTAGTATAAAGGTTCGATGAGTTATGATGTTCGACGTCGGTGATGATGTACTGGGCAGAATTCACGGAAGATTCACGGTTTACCGATGAACCTCCGCAGCTTCGCCCACTCATCATCATTCACTCCGTGGATATGCTGTGATTTTTTTAAGACGCGCAGGGTGATTGTACTTTGTCGTGCTGTGGTAAAACGCGGCAATATTGTAGATCTAGAAAACGCTTTCGTTAACCTTCCGTTTCTTGAAATTTGCTCTAAGCATTTCTTCAACATGGACGCATCGTATGCAGCGTTAAGCTCTGGGAATTCACGCACTGTCCACGGCGTCAATGGAACGGCGAATTTGTGCAGGTCGTCAACGGAGGCGGCTTGCTCAGAAGCAAAGTCCACGACCGCAACCCCCGTTTAACTTTACGTTTCACCGCCTTCGTTCGCAGTAGCGATTGTTGAACTACGGCCGCTAAATTAAAAAAAGCGGCCGTGGTTGAACATTCGTCGGGCGACGACGCATTGCCCTGCTCGATGCGACGTCGTTTCCTTTCACTGTGGTGGTCAGACGCAAGCTGACGCCGTTTTGTCCGAGGCCGCAGCGCCGGTGTTTCCTTGGAGAGATGTGACGGTGCATTCGGTAAAATTGTCGACACCGCGTCAAGTCGAATAGACGGCTTTTCTTTCGGTACTCGAACTTCCACTCCGGTAATTACATGTACGTAGTCTCTCTCGATGAAGTGAGGCTCAAAGTGATATTCACACACAGCACCATCGGCACCGAGGGACTTCTCAAGTGGTCACAAGTTTCTTTCCCACGCAAGTTCTCGCTCTTTATTATTGGGAGTAGGTTGCCTTGATGCGCGCTTTGTCCGCCCATCGACACACAAAAAATCGGAGCTTTAAAAAGCGATATCTTGCGGCCTTGGTTCATGCTGGCGTACACAGTCTTACACGCGGGCGCGTAGCAGTGATTTAAACGCTGTTCTCTTTTTGTCTTTTTGCATTTAGGTCACTGATGCGCGGCGCAATTTGCAGACGCGAACCACGGAGTAAGAAAGACAGGAGCGCCGACTCCGCTCGCCTGGAAGGGACACATTTTGCAACGCCACTTGATGCTTCGCGGCGTGTTTACCAGATGGCGCTACGAATGGAGAAAAGCTAACATTAAGAAAAGTGGCGTAGGAGAGACGCCGTCCACGGGCGGGGACTCCGTCAGCGCGGACGCGTGCTTGGCCGCGTTCACGGGTATGCATGCCTATCTGTGTTGTCGTCTGCTCCGCGCATGCTGCACGCCTGCTACCAACTCTTTTCTGTAGAGCGCATAGCTTTTATCGCAGATGGGGCCACGAAGAGCGGAATCTGCTCTCGCCATTTGCTGTAACTACATTTGCAGCCAGGAACAAAACACTTCATTGCCTCCTGTGTGGTCGCTCCATGTTGTTTGCCAGGGCACCCAACCCAAACTTCCTTGCTTCGGCAAGGCATTCAAGCTGGTAGAACGTCTGACGCAAGTGGTGTCAACATTGATAGACTGTCTGATGCAACCAACGTCAACACCAGCGAGGTGCCATGCAACCCCCGGCAACTCCTGCGATGCGTCTGACGCAACCGACGGCAATTTCTCACGCAACGTGCGGCAAGCCCTCTCATCCACGGATCCGATTTCAGCCAGCGACCAACGGCGGTTTATGATTGGGGGCTTCAAACTACTGGCTGATGCAAGGAATCAGCCAGGGCTATAAAAGAACCAAGCTGCGCGGACAGGGGAAGCAGCGAACGAAGAAATCCCGGGCCGTCGTCGCACCTCAGTAGGAGCCCCATAAGCTGTCGGCCCCAGTGCCGAACATGTAACGCCTCTGCTTATATGTATACAAATTGGCCTTAACTCACCGTCGCCTTGTCCGCTCCGTCTATATCAGCTCTGCGCAGATGCAGCCGCAAGCTGAGACACCCGATACCCAACAATGTCTTCACACACAAGTACAAAGACACCTTGTTTTTTTCGAGTATGAATGAGCACACTGCAGACACGCTAAACGAAGGGTGTAACACGAAAATATCGAACTAACACTACCGCGCAGACTTCCAGACGTAGAAAACAAGTGTACTTCTGCTCTGCCGTTTTTGTTCAGCATAATTTTTCGTCTGCTTTCACTGAAGATATGTTACAATGTTTTGCATATGTATATAAAAAGCGGTACGATGTTTTTATTTCATATTTTAGTATCAGTACGCATACATACGCGTTTTTTTTGTCATATTGAGAATGCCGAGCGAACGGGTTTCTAGCAGACGACACGCCCCGCGCAGACCGTTCCCTGCCACCGCCGTCGCCGCCGCCGTCTTCCTCCAATTGGCGCATGCGCTCATGAGCGCAGGTGTTGAGTGATTTCTAAGCGCTTCGACAGATGACGCTACGCGTTGCGATCAGCGCCGGGAGAGGGGAAGCATGTGCGAAAGCGTGAAGAGGAGCGGAGGGGGTGAGCAAAAGGATGAGTTAGACCGCCACGTCGAGCGTTGCACGGTTTGTCCCGAGTGAATGCGTGGGGCGGCGGCGGAGTCGGCGCTCCTCTCTTTTAGGGGCGAAGCTCCTTAAGGCGGCACCCGTTCGTCCCTCGTAGTCGTCGTAGTAGTCGTAGTGCGTAACCAGTCTTACGGTTTGACCTCCGAGGTGGTGCCGGTGGGAGATTTTTCCTGTGCGTTGTTGAACAATAAAAAATTCGCAGCGTGCGCCTTAACTAAAAGCCGAATTCTTCTGTCTCTCATTCCCCATTAGCAGCCACTGGCATGTTCCAGTAGGAAACGTTAGTAGAAGTAGAAGTGTAAGTGTTAGCTAAAAGCCGACTTCTTCTGTCTCTCATTCCCATTAGCAGCCATTGTTTACCTCCAAGGTAGTGCCTGGTGAGATTTCTCCTGTGCGTGATTAAACAATAAAAATTTTGTTCAAAACGCCGTTGATTGATGAAATAAACCAACGAAAGACGCCAGATGTTTTGTAAAAGCAAAACGAAAGAAGGCCAGATGTTTCTAAAGCAAAACGAAAAGACGCCAGCTGCTTAACGAAAGACGCCAGATGTTTTCTAAAGCAATGGTTTTCTAAACAATGAAAGTTCACAGCGTACATGTAAAATTAAAGTGAGCTGCAAGTCGTCATAACTCATCGAACCTTTAGTATAAACGCGCCCGATCTCACGTCGGTGATGATGTACTGGGCAGAATTCACGGAAGATTCACGGTTTTTTTTACTCCGTGACGCGAACGCAAGCGAGAAGGAGCATGCCAACTTTCCCCGGCGCGGCCGGACAAGAGGGAAGACACACGCGTTCCTTCATTTGCGCGTGTCGCGTCCCCGGCCGTGTTCAAAATTATGCGCCGCCGCTCTTTTCTTCACAAGAGGGGACACCGGTTTGCAAGGTACGCCGCCCTCGCTTGCACCAGTCAAGATATTCTAGTGCACTCTACCGAGGCACTGAAAAATAGAGGAGGCGCTGGTTCAACTAGGCCTTAGAAGGCCCGGCAACCGCTACGAGCGCGCATGTTCCTGAAACCGAAACTGACGCTCAGTTTCCGGGGCCTGGCTCAACGCTGCTTTTGTGGTAGACGCGCCGTCCCTCTCCTATATCATTGCGTCTGTCAGCTTTGTTGCTTCGTACTCCTTCCTTCGTGGCTCAAGACAAAATCGCCTCCCCGCGAAACGCTCGTGGGGCACATATTGAAGTCCTCCTATGCAGTAGCGTCGCAGTGACGCGTCCCATTGATAGCGCGCATAGCGCCAGAAAAGAAGAAGCGCCATCCCAAAACAAACGTTTTTAGAACCAGTACAGTTTCGCAGCTCCGCTCCCGTGCTGGCACACGCGGCCTTCGCTTGAACTTACGGCGCTGCTGTTCCATTTTGCTTCACTTACCGTGGCCCCCGGAGTCGGATACGGCAACACACCGTTGCTCTCAATGGCGCATTGCCGATGCCGATCGCGGAGGCGATGCAACACACCGTTGCTCTCAATGGCGCATTGCCGAAGCCGATCGCGGAGGCGATGCACCTGCCGCAGCGATCTCAGACGCGCGAGGAGTAGCCGCTTGCGACGCGTTGCGCGTTTCCCTGTGTTCGCTTTCTCCGTACTCCGTGCGTGATTGTTTGGGAACTGTGATCGCTTGGGAAGCAGTTCTTTCGATTTAGCGTGTGAGAAAAGGACAAAGCTGAAGAATGCCATCTTTAAGCCCGTGCTGCACGAGCGGCTCGGAAACGAACACCGGTCATCACTTCTTCGAATAAGAGCAGGGAATTGCAAGAAATATCTTCTGAACGCCTAACCCACCAAACTCGGGAAGACTACCTTCGCTACAAGTCGCCTAACCAAGCTCGGGGAATACAAATCAGGTACCTTGATCAACCGTATTCCGGGTTGTACGCCTTTCTCAAGAAATTGGAATTAATTCGCCCTAAAATTAAGAACGGTGTCACGAGCGATAGCAGGCGACACTCGGTGGGCGTCTCGCGCTTTCGCGCGAAGAAAACGAAGGTCGGCGCCTTGCTCGCGCGTGCTCGGGCAGCTTCGAAGAATAAAGAAACTGGCCTAGCAGTCCCTCCCTGGTGTCCAATGTGTTCGGTCGTCTTTCTTACGCCGCCTCGGAACCCATAGAAACCGACGGCCACAACGGCACGTCAGAAACGGTCCTCTGTTTTACGACTTGCTTAGGATGACAAATCTAACTACATGAGCCAATGTCATTTTCGTCTGTGTGGAAACATTTCGACCGCCGTAGTCGTGATCGGTCCCGCAACCTTCGGGTCAGCAGCCGAGCACCGTAACCACTGTTTCAGCGTGGCGGCTAGACACAGGTTGACGTCAATGGAATATTCGTGCGAGAGGACAGCTAGACGTGTGAGATCGTAACATTATTATGGGTCACGTTTGATTATCCTTTTATGTTTATTGAGCATAGCTTGTGAAATGATCGCTTTTTGAAACAGTCGAGGTTATTGAAGACGTTTAAATGTCGAAATCTCGGCTGTCACGGCCCTCGAAAGGTGCAGCGACGATTGGTCACATGGGTGTTGTAGCAGACGACGCGTGAGACGTGACGCAAGATGGAACTGCAGCTCGGCTTATTCTTGCGTAGGCCGTCGCGTCCACTTCGAAGAGCAAGCGTCTATGGGGATCTGCGAAACTGACCTGGTTCTAAAAACGTTGCTCAAAACGCCGCGTCTTTTTATGAGCCAGCGTGACAACATGCATAGCAATGATGAGGGATGCAAGACGCCGCTCCACGGATAAAAACGCAACTGAACAGAAACAATAGGCAGTTTTAGAATAGCGTACGCTAAGTTAGCGTTAACATTTGCGGCCCGCCATTTCCGTCACTCAGCGGGAGCCCGCAAGCGGTTAGCGTATGACGCATGCCCAGTTGCGCGAAAAGCCACCGCAAAGCCTTGCGTACGCTATTTAAAAACTGCCTATTAACTCCTCAGGAGTTACTGACTTGCTTCGTGAGGTGTCACCTAAAGGGTACTCTCTCCCGACAACGCAAAACAGGCGCGAACGCTAGCCGACGGAAGAGAGCAGGAAATGAGCATAGGAGAGGGTGGTGAACTGTCACATCGGGAGCATGTGGCGGGTAATGAAAAAAAAAATCACAGCATATCCACGGGGTGAATGATGATGAGTGGGGCGAAGCTACGGAGGGAATCATCTGTAAACCGTGAAACTCTTCCGTGAAATGCGCCCAGTACATAATATAAAGAGTGTGAAACATCGTGTATATATTAAACATCAAACTTTTATTGTACTGTTGGTTTACGTGGTCCCTTCATTATCACTTGTGATCGGTGAAATGCAAGGAAGAAGTCCGCTCCCGAGCGAAAGAGCGCCAAGAGCGACCGCATTCCCCGCTCGCCCTGTGCGAATTAAAGGCAAGGCTAGAGGGAAGACAGGACGCGCGTTCCACGACGCGAGGTCGGTAGTATGCCCAACGAAAGCCAACGGTACGCGATCGTGCAAGTGCTCCGGCTTCGCATCGCCTCATGGTTCCATTTAGCGTCCCAAAACCAAATATATTGCTCAAGGTGTGCCTTGCGTTTTTCGTAGAAATAATTTCTTTATCATGTACATTAAGACGAAAAGTTGAAACCTCACTAGAGTGTATCGCCCGCAAAGTATGTCTTTTAGTGTGATTTAACTCTCGTACGGCAGGGTCCTCGCGCCGTTGCCGGTCCACCTCGCCCGTTGACGATCGGGCGAGGTGGCTACATGCAACTACTACTACTACACTTTAAGAAAAACATCTGGCGTTCTTTCGTTCTGCTTTTACAAAACATCTGGCGTCTTTCGTTGGTTTATTTCATCAATCAACGGCGTTTTGAACAAAATTTTTATTGTTTAATCACGCACAGGAGAAATCTCACCAGGCACTACCTTGGAGGTAAACAATGGCTGCTAATGGGAATGAGAGACAGAAGAAGTCGGCTTTTAGCTAACACTTACACTTCTACTTCTACTAACGTTTCCTACTGGAACATGCCAATGGCTGCTAATGGGGAATGAGAGACAGAAGAATTCGGCTTTTAGTTAACGCGCACGCTGCGAATTTTTTATTGTTCAGCAACGCACAGGAGAAATCTCCCACTGGCACCACCTTGGAGGTCAAAGCGTAAGACTTGTTACTCACTACTACGACCACGACGACTACGAGGGACGAACGGGTGCCGCCTTAAGGAGCTTCGCCCCTAAAATAATTTGTAGCGGCGCGAAACCATGATGCGAGGAGGCGAGCTGCAAACCCTTGCCGCTTGCCCCGTGTAGCCTTCGCAAGCCAAATCCCTTCCCTGCCCTCTTCGGCACGCGAGCAGAAGGATCACATAACGCATACGCATGAACACGTCATGCGCACAAAATGTCACGAGCGCATGACGTGCCCGAACCAGCCCGAGCCCCCGAGACGCGAGCGGTGTTGTGGCGGCGTTCTCTGCGCTTCATCTCTGCAAGTTATGCCGAATTCGCCCTCGCCGATCGCTTGGCTTTTAACCTATTACTGAGCACGAAAGCTGCAACGGACGCGAGACTAGCGGTGTGCCGCATGAACATCTAGTTAGACGCGGGAGGATAAATGAGCCTAATGAGCGCTGGAACGCGGTAGAAAATTAGTTTCTTTGCAAAGGGTGGCGTCTGCACGATGCGCAAAGCGCGAGAACACGAACGCGTGCGAAACGGAGGTAGATTAGTCTCGAATCTCTCTGCGACTCGCAGTAAAAATTAAAAAAAAGAAAACGCATTCATTTCGTTTGTGTGTTTTATTATTGCTCTCAAGTTTTATTCATCCATTCAAGCAACAAATTACACAAACTACACGTCCTGTCAAATAATTATCGCAGTGTCACGTGCTACTGTTGGCTACGTCAGAGCACAGTCGTCTACGTAGAGGAGCGACGCCACAGCACTACCATCTACGTAGGGCCATTCTCTCATGTACGTCATCCCCTCATTCTCTGGGCGCGCGGACGCGAGAAGAAGGGAAAGCAGCGTTCAGCTTGAAATTTGACCCATTTACGCGGCGCGTAGCGTTGCAAATTTTGGCAGACGTAATCGTGAACGCCCAGTGCATGCATTGCGCTCGTTAGCTCAAAATTGTCAAACCTGGTGAGGGGCCCTTTAAGGAGCTTCGCCCCTAAAATAGAGCAGGCGCGGGTACTATGCTATAACAAAACGGTAAAGTCAGCCTTATAATAACGCAAACAAAATGATCAGTTCAGACCGTTCGGAAGTTAACGCAAGAAGTCATTGCTGACGGAGCCATTCGGATGGCTCCTGTAGCTCAATGCTCATTGCTTTCAGCCGCAACAACTGCACAAGTTTTAAGTGCGAATGCACTTTATAAGCGACCCTGAATCCGCCGTCCCATAGCAACGGCGCGAGGAAAGGAGAGGAGCGTCTGTAGCAACGGCGCAGCGACGTCACACCCCACGTGACTGCGCGCGCTCCGCCTCCTCACCGCGGTTTGCGCGGGAGCGCGCCGGCTCCGCACCGCTCTTCTAGGTGGCATTGGGTGCAGTGCTTCGCCGCTCCTTCTCTCGCCGTTCGCTCTCTCTCCTCCCTGCGCCCCACTCTCCCGTCCGCTGGCTGGGCGCCTCTCGAAATGTGTGCTCGAGACGCCGCTGTGAAACGCCAACGGCGACCACAAGGCTGAGATTATGGCCGTCAGGTACAATGACAGCACAAACAGGTGCTGATGAATGTGTAAATAAATGGTCACGGTACAAATCCTCGTCTCGTCATTAATTTACGCCATTAAAATTACTGCGCCGTGTACTCTCGGCGCAAGAAATGCATTCGCATTTCCTCACGATTCCCTTCGGGGAGGTGGGGGCATTTTTTTTTTTCTGAACGTTTTTTAGCTTACTTTACTGCATGGCAAAATTATCCGAGTTATGTTACATTGCTTCACGTCAATCTACAGTAGGCGCCGAATCTTATTTCCGAAGATGAAATCAAACGAATAGCTCCTTCTTAAAGAAAGACAGACCCTTAGCAAAATATTTTAAGTGCGAACCATTTCTTAGCGAACCTCAGGCAATGTGGCCGTTTCTATGAACGTATCTATCTATCTATTTATCTAGCCGCAGAAGAACCGACATTTGGGCGAGTTGGATTGCGTTAAACATGATGAGTGGTTTTCAGCGCAAACGACGAATACACAGAGAAGAAGGAACACGAACACCAGCGCTGTCTCACAACTAACTTTATTAGCAACGAAATCACACATTTTAAAGCACAACCTATCCCACGTGAGCACACGTCGATGATGCCATATCAGCGATACAGTACAAAATTCAAAGGGTAACTAAACATAAAGTATCACGAAGCAAAACAGTTCAAGAAAGCAATCTCTCTGTCATGCAAGGCGATAGACGGCACACTTACACAACTAGGGCCTTTTTTGAAGATATAAAATGCCTCCATAATCTCCCTGGTGGCCTGGTCCGCATGCGCGAAGATACATATGGTGTGTTGAAACATCGGTGTGCATGCGTGTTCTGTGGAATGCTTAGCCAAATGAGAATACGGATTGCCTACCAGTGAGCGCTGATGTTCCATTAGTCTAATATTCAGGCAACGGCCCGTTTGGCCTATATATACGTGACCACATGAGAATGGGATTTGGTAAACAACGCCCACTCTGCATGGGACTACCGGAGATATGTGTTTCACCTTGCACGTTTTTTTATGAGAACCTGTTCTTTTTTCAAGCAACTTTCGATCTACGATTCCACAAATGTTCTTCATTTTGGTAGGGGCTGAGAGGAGAACGTTAACGTTGAAACGTCCTGCAACGTTTTTTTTAGACCATGTGACAATCTGTGTGCATAAGGTATTACGACACATTTAGCTTTGTTCGTTGGCGCCGAATTTATTTCTGTGGTGCGAGTTACTTTCATTCTTTTTATGAGCTTCTGCACACTCATCCTGAGAACATTATCTGAAAATCCCGACGCTCTGAGACGCTCTATCTGTGTTAAAAACTGTCCGAGATTAAATGACTACATCTTTTAAACAATGCCGCGAACAAGCAGGAAAAAGCTATACCATTTTTTACAATTTAGAGTGTGCAGAAATAAAACTTAGTATGGGTTTGTCGGATCTTGGGCTGTACTTCCAGCACACATGTCTTTCGCCTAGTCTAAGGCTGACATCTAGAAATTGCAACTGTTTATTCTGCGGCACTTCATAGGGGAAATTCAGACCACGCCCACACTCATGAAAAAGATCAAGCACGTTTTTTACCGTCTCTGGGAAGCTGGACTCTTCAACAAAAATTAAAAAAATCATCCACTTAATGCAACACCTTGATTACATTGTCACCCAGTTTACGTTTTACATTCATGTCCACCCTTCCTAGAAAAATATTGCTCAGAATTGGCGCGACCTATGATCCTATGCATACCCCCGATCTTTGTAGGAAAAACTTCCCTTTCCATTCTACACTCGTTGACGCTAAGTAAAAGGACAGAATTTCCAGAAACGTGCCTACCGAAACACCACACCCACTAGCGAAGGCTATTTCATTATTATCTTCAGTGATACGCATTTCTACACTTTGCATTAGGGCATCATGCGGTAAATTATAATATAAGTCTTCCACGTCTACGCTAAACATATTGCATTGACCAGGGTTAGACGAGACAAGCAAAGAAACGAGAGCATTTGAATTGCGAACAAGAAAGGGATCCACAATTACCAAAGACTTAAGGTGTCTTTGCAAATACGACGACACACAGTATTGCCAGCTGTCCCTTTCGGTGATTATCGCTCGGAACGGAACTTGAACTTTATGGGTATTCACAGCGAAGAAAATATCCAAATTAAGCTTTTTTGCCTTGCCTACCGCCGAGGCTAACGTTTCCAGGTTATGGCGGCGAAGTAGTGACAGTGCTCGTTCCTTAATTTTATCAGGTCTCCGGTTTACATGCCTGGAATTCTTATTAATAGCAAAAGCTGCCTTTTCACAATACACAGTATCTGGCACTACAACAAAGAAACCTTCTTCATCTCAGGTTAAGATGTGAAGGTCATTACTTACAGCATATTGCACAATGTCCTTCACAGACCTAGCCGCCGAGCTTTTTGTTCCAGATCTCTCTAACACGTCCACACATTCACCAATGAAGCGTGGCCTGTCTTCTTCCATCCCAAGATGCGTAATTGTCCTGGTCATAGCTAACCTCTCTGGAGGGCTCAGGCGTGATTCATGCGCTAACTTCGGTCCCAGACCCAGTATCCTTCTGTGCTCCTCCGGTATGCTCCCGTCGCCCAAGACCAACACCTTGGCTTCAGCTACCTTGACCTTCTGGGGTTTCGAAAGGGAAGGCCGGATATTGTTCCAAATCCAATCCGCCAGCTGGTTGGAAGTTCTTCGCAATTCTAGGAAAGCTTTCCTGCTCTTCCCTTTGTCGTCCTGCCAACACGCCGAGCGTAGACAGTCCGTGAAGTATCTGGCCTAGTGCATCCATTCTGCGCGCATGATTCGGCGGCTAGGTCTGTGAAGGACATTGTGCAATATGCTGTATGTATTGACCTTCACATTTTAACCTCAGATGAAGAAGGTTTCTTTGTTGTAGTGCCAGATACTGTGTATTGTGAAAAGGCAGCTTTTGCTATTAATAAGAATTTCAGGCATGTAAACCGGAGACCTGATAAAATTAAGGAACGAGCACTGTCACTACTTCGCCGCCATAACCTGGAAACGTTAGCCTCGGCGGTAGGCAAGGCAAAAAAGCTTAATTTGGATATTTTCTTCGCTGTGAATACCCATAAAGTTCAAGTTCCGTTCCGAGCGATAATCACCGAAAGGGACAGCTGGCAGTTCTGTGTGTCGTCGTATTTGCAAAGACACCTTAAGTCTTTGGTAATTGTGGTTTCCTTTCTTGTTCGCAATTCAAATGCTCTCGTTTCTTTGCTTGTCTCGTCTAACCCTGGTCAATGCAATATGTTTAGTGTAGACGTGGAAGACTTATAATTTACCGCATGATGACCTAATGCAAAGTGTAGAAATGCGTATCACTGAAGATAATAATGAAATAGCCTTCGCTAGTGGGTGTGGTGTTTCGGTAGGCACGTTTCTGGAAATTCTGTCCTTTTACTTAACGTCAACGAGCGTAGAATGGAAAGGGAAGTTTTTCATACAAAGACCGGGGGGTATGCATAGGATCAAAGGTCGCGCCAATTCTGAGCAATATTTTTCTAGGAAGGGTGGACATGAATGTAAAACGTAAACTGGGTGACAATGTAATCAAGGTGTTGCGTTATGTGGATGATTTTTTTAATTTTTGTTGAAGAGTCCAGCTTCCCAGAGACGGTAAAAAACGTGCTTGATCTTTTTCATGAGTGTGGGCGTGGTGTGAATTTCACCTATGAAGTGCCGCAGAATAAACAGTTGCAATTTCTAGATGTCAGCCTTAGACTAGGCGAAAAACATGTGTGCTGGATGTACAGCCCAAGATCCGACAAACCCATACTAAGTTTTAATTCTGCACACTCGAAAGTTGTAAAAAATGGTATAGGTTTTTCCTGCTTGTTCGCGGCATTGTTTAAAACATGTAGTCATTTAATCTCGGACAGTTTTTTAACACAGATAGAGCGTCTCAGAGCGTCGGGATTTTCAGATAATGTTCTCAGGATGAGTGTACAGAAGCTCATAAAAAGAATGAAAGTAACTCGCACCACAGAAATAAATTCGGCGCCAACGAACAAAGCTAAATGTGTCGTAATACCTTATGCACACAGACTGTCACATGGTCTAAAAAAAACGTTGCAGGACGTTTCAACGTTAACGTTCTCCTATCAGCCCCTAACAAAATGAAGAACATTTGTGGAATCGTAGATCGAAAATTGCTTGAAAAAAGAACAGGTTCTAATAAAAAAACGTGCAAGGTGAAACACATATCTCCGGTAGTCCCATGCAGAGTGGGCGTTGTTTACCAAATCCCATTCTCATGTGGTCACGTATATATAGGCCAAACGGGCCGTTGCCTGAATATTAGACTAATGGAACATCAGCGCTCACTGGTAGGCAATCCGTATTCTCATTTGGCTAAGCATTCCACAGAACACGCATGCACACCGATGTTTCAACACACCATATGTATCTTCGCGCATGCGGACCAGGCCACCAGGGAGATTATGGAGGCATTTTATATCTTCAAAAAAGGCCCTAGTTGTGTAAGTGTGCCGTCTATCACCTTGCATGACAGAGAGATTGCTTTCTTGAACTGTTTTGCTTCGTGATACTTTATGCTTAGTGACACCTTTGAATTTGTACTGTATCGCTGATATGGCATCATCGACGTGTGCCCACGTGGGATAGGTTGTGCTTTAAAATGTGTGATTTCGTTGCTAATAAAGTTAGTTTGAGACAGCGCTGGTGTTCGTGTTCCTTCTTCTCTGTGTATTCGTCGTTTGCGCTGAAAACCAGTCATCATATTTATCTAGCCGCCTATACTCGCCGACAACTTTTCTTGGCACTGAAGGGAACGCTACGGGGGCGGAGCGTCTGCACATGTACTGCTACGCGAAGTAGTCCGGTTTGGCGCTCGTCTCGTAACGCCGTGGAGTGTGATGGCTAGCGTGGCGCTTCGACGCAAACGCTGCTTAGCGTCTAAGGTACGGGTAAAAGGCGCGACTTTTTCACGCACGCAAAAACGAAAAAGTGACGACGTGTAAAGTAAAAGGAATGCAGATATCTCGCTTGTGTGCGCTGCGTTCCGTCACAAAAAGCTACATGTAGAAAATGAAGGAGCATTTTATATATCTCACGCGGAAAATACGGACGCAATTGTGGGACTACATTCATTCGCGGTAGGATAGGTGCATTGTGGCTCTCTAGCCTTCGCTTCAATGCCAAGAAAAGTTGTCCGCGAGTATAGGTCTGGCCGCTCTCCTGGTCGTCTCATAGGTTGTACTATGCCAAAATTAGCATAGCAGGGGATCACTGTATGAAGAACACGATTCACTGGTCATGACATGAATAACGCCAAATACCTGTCACACACGTCATGAAACTCTTTCTCTCAGTCATATGTGGCACATACCCAAATACCAGAGTTCATGTTATGCGGGTATGTGCCACAGGTGATACAGAGTCTCAATCAACACAATAACCACAAGCATATACACTGACACGCGAAGAAAGTGATAACCAGTTTAACCAGTGTTTAACCTGTGTTCTTTAACGTGCACTGGCATCGCACAGCGCACGGGCTTTTATCACTTCGCTTTCATCGAAATGCAACCGCCGCGGCCGGGATCGAACCTGCCGCCTTCGGCTCATCAACCGAGTAACGCAACCGCTACACCACCGCGGCGGACGCAATGAAATTGAGGGAGCTGAAGACAAAACAGCCCTGGAAGACACTCGACTACCATCGACTCATTCACGTGGTCCTCAACGTGGACCACGTGAATTGCGTGAAAATCAGGGTTAGTGGTTTCGACAATAACTCTGGCGAGGAGACCATGCTCCTCATCATTGCCGGTAACTTGAACTTGCTTCTTACACTGCATAAAAGACGGCTTCGACGTGGACAGGACATCAAGAGACCTCGCTGCGACGTGCACCACAGGAGGCATCATAGATCGTTTCATCGTCAGAGGCATCCCGGATTTCCACCAGCTGCTCTATACCTCGCACTTCGCTACACTTAGACCCCTCGTAGCCGCGATCACGAACGGATTCGATAATAGGTCCTGTCGAGCTGCTGGTGCTCACTGATCACGGTGACGATGACCTTGTTCAAGAAATGTGAAAAGCCCCTTCCACACACTCACATGAGTTCGCAAAACGTGCGTGTGTTGTCCGTCATAAGGGACAAGTATAAGCATAAAACCGGAAACGCAACTGTAACAACTGTAACTGAGTGTAACGTACGTGCAGGGTGCCTGCGCGTGCCACTCGGCTGTATATATATCTAGAGAAATTTTTCTGAAGAAAGCTTTGTTGCGCCTGGCACCTGTCCTGTGCATCTGTGTTCCTTCTTTGTCCTGTTCGAACCCGTGCTATCCAGTACTGAAGAATGTAAGCACTACATATCAGCTTCCCCAACAGCAATACCCATGTTGCTGTTGGCATCGTTGCGCAACTGTAAACAACTGATTACATAACACACGAGCGACTCTTCAACATGTGTGTGTGTATACCATTTGCACATTTCTCAAGCGTCATTCCGTCACGTTTTGCTCAGTGTGAAAAGTTGCGCCCCAGTCACTTTCCCGCGCATGATTCGCATAACATCGACTGGCACGGTACGCGGCATCTGTCGCATTTTCTTTGATACGCCATGCATAGGTTAAAGACGGCGTTACGTGAATATAGCCCAATGTGGATAGAAGATGGAGAATGGGAAAACGATAAGGGGCATGCTATACTTTCCATGAATGTGAAAGGCTAATTTAAATCATAGCGACGTGGAATGAAGCTGTGAGGCCAAGCGGCTACTTGTACGCAGCATGCAATGTAGTTTTCGAAATGCGAAAGCATGTCAAGAGCCCACAGCCTAGCAAGTACAGGCAGCCAAATTTGCCCCAGCCACGACTAGGAGCGAACGCGACTCGGGCATCTTCCCGCCCTTATTTCTAGACCATGCATGCTTGGCAAGACCATCGCGCAGGACCGGTGTAGAGTACACGTCTCACCCTTCTTCACGACCCTACTGCGCTGCTACTCAAGTGAACGGCGCAGACGCAGTGGACCCGTAGCTCGCGGCGATGTGTTTTAAAGCTTTTTGCTGCGCAGCTGTGAAGCTTTTCGTTGTGGCTATACGCGTTCGCATAAACTATCATAATCACCAATGGCCTCTGTCTTTCTTGCGCGTGTAACGCAATGTGCGCCGGGCGCGCGCACTCCAGCTGCGCCCAATTGTCCTTGGATTGGCGAGAGAACGAGTACAGAGAGAGAGAGAGAGAAAGAAAGAGATAGAACCAAAGAGGAAGATAGAAATAGAGACAAATAGAAATAAAAAGAGAATGAGATAGAAAGAAATAGACATAAACAAGAGATAGAGAAAACAGAGAGCAAGATGGAAAGAGAAAGAAAAAGAGAGAGAGAAAGAGGAAGCGAGAGATAGAGGGAGCAAGATAGAGAAAAACTGAAGAAGTGAAAAAACACGGTTGATCCCTTCGTCATAGGAATCGGAATAACACGAAAGTAAAGCGTGCCCTTACAGAAGTAACTGAATGCTTACTGGACATTGATATAAGAGAGTTTGCACAATGTGTATTGATGTCTGACAGCTATAGCACCGTTTAACGTGTATGCACCCACTTTGATGATTGGTGGTACATCTCCATCGCGAAGATTAACGTCCATGTTAAATGATTAAACAAACCCTTGTGGTAGCTGTAGTAAACTGTGAAAGCGTAATCAGAGAACGAGGTGTGATAGCCAGAAGAGCGTCGCATACTGGACGCAGAACTTGGTCGCCATCCCGCGGCATGTTAAAATGTGATTGAACACCACGGCCGGACTAGAGGGAAACGCAAAGCGCATCGTGCCGCCCCTGTAGCCCGGTCGCTATTTTTCTCGGGACGAGCGCGTGAGCATGGAACGCGGTGTTACAGACAGGTGAGGCAGGCGCGCGTCGCAGAGCTATTTTTGGTTTGTATTAGCGGGATACTGAGCGAGGCCGATGCTTTTACGACACTTGGGCAAAGGTCGCCACCTCGCGCTGTTTTAAGGCATTGACAAAATTCAACTTCTATTAAAAACGCGCCGAATAGGATGGACGCGTAACGAGTTGCAGGTGCTAGTCGCGGAGGCCACAGCAATGACGAATTACTTTATCTTACCACTCCCAGAAGTCAACACCACCCAGCTGACCTGCAGAGTGGTAGACATAAAAGGCGCGTTCGTAAAGCCTCCAGAGTCTGTGACCGTGGCGCAGTGGATAGCGTGCCCGGCATCTGTTGTTGCGGACCAATCGGTCGTGGGTTCGATGCCCGTTGACGGTACTTTTTTTTCTTTGCCACCTGATTGTGTATATTTTTTCGACGTCATTTCCGTGACTGAAATACGTCACTGATGTATTGGTGGACCCCGGCATAAAACACTTTCATGTTAAAAAGGAATGAGCGAGAAAGAAGTAGAGAAAAATATACAGAGAGAGAAAGAAAGGGGGCTTTCTACAAAAATTTCTGTGCACGTTTCATAAATATAAATTACTTTCAAGCGAATGACTTATGACGTGAAAAGGCGTTAGAAGCGCCGCAAATAGGCCGCACTGGAGAAATCAATGATTGGGTGTTGCATGCTCCGCGCTATCATCATTGAACTCGCTCAAGGCAAAAATGGTAATACTTTGCTGGGTCACAACTGCGTTATTACCGCAACGCCTGGAGCGGGTTTCTCACATGCGTTTTCGACAGTTTGGGCGTTGGTGAAAGATGCCGCCGACAAAGCGCAAGTCGATATTTCTTGAAGTAAAGCAACAAGTTCATCGGAGTTTCACGCTGGGTCTGATAGTTGCAAGCCTGACGGAAAAGTGTGGGCTTTCGCAGTCGAAGATTTCAACTACCGTGAAGGCTGGAGATTTCGTCAAGAATTCCGACCCTTTCGCAAATTTTGTACTTTTTCTCTGTACGCTTCAAGAATTTAATGCCTATGTATGTAGCCTCTGATGAAGTGGTCAGTGTTCTTTACCACAACTTGCATTGTGGAACCCAATTCATTCCAATAAATTTGGAAAGCTATTAAGCCTAATTACGCAACAAATTCCACGGTGTCGTTGTCCAAGGATGGTAACATTCTTTCTCCAGCACGTGTTGCTGCAGAACTCAACGAGTTTTTTTCGTCTGTTTTTACGGATGAGGCCCCTGTTCCAAGTGACCTTGAGGTCTCCATTTTGCATTCAAGCATGCTCGACATTACTATCACACCTGAAGGGATACATTCCTGCATCGATCGTCTGCCGGCTAATGCCGGTCCTGGTCCTGATGGCATCTGTCCTAAGCTTCTGAAAATGTCAAAACCTGAAATATGCGACATTTTGACCGCACTTTTCCAGCAGTCTATCGACACTGGATGCGTCCCAAATGATTGGAAGGAAGCTCGCGTAATTCCTATATTTAAATCTGGTGACCCGTCTAACCCATCGAATTACAGACCAATATCTTTAACTAGTACTTGTTGCAAACTCCTAGAACATATAATTTCATCTGCTCTCATGAAGTTTCTTACAGAACATAACTTCTTCTTCATCAATCAGCACGGTTTTTTGCATGGTCGTTCTTGTGAAACGCAATTGTTCGAATTCAATAATGACTTGCATCACTCTGTTCACTGCTTGCATCAAATTGATGCTATATTTGTTGATTTCGCGAAGGCCTTTGATAAGGTTCCTCACTTGTGGCTTGTTCATAAACTTACAGGTCTTAACCTAAATACAAAGGTTGTTAGGTGGATTACCAACTTCCTAGCCTACCGATACCAATCCGTATTCGTTAATGACCATTTGTCTCCGTTAATTCACGTCCAATCTGGAGTACCACAGGGTTCCGTACTCGGGCCTATCTTGTTCTTAGTTTATATTAACGATATTAGTAATGGTATGCATTCCACAGTTAGATTATTTGCGGACGACTGTGTGATTTACAGGCAAATCAGTAACCCTCAGGACACCACCTTCCTTCAGTCTGACCTTGAAAATCTTAGTAAATGGTGCAACAATTGGCAAATGCAAATTAACGTTAACAAAACAAAAGCTATCACGTTCGGGACAACGGCTAACCTCGTGTTTTACGACTACACGTTGAACAACATGCCCATAGACTCTGTATCCACAATAAAATACCTTGGTGTACATTTGTCATCAGGCCTGTCATGGAACAGCCATACAGACACAATTGTCAGTAAAGCATCCAGATCACTTGGCTTCATAAGGCGTAATTTGCATCCGGCAAACTCTGAAACTAAACTTCTTGCTTATAAAACCTTAGTACGCTCAAAACTCGAATATGCCTCCTTCATCTGGAATCCGCATCAGGTCACCTCAAACAGAAACTGGAGTCGGTACAAAATAAGGCTGCTCGCTTCATCACAAAAAACTACTTACGAACATCAAGCGTAACTGAAATCAAATCTTCACTCAATTTAGCTCCTCTAGAAAATCGCAGGTTGCTGACACTATTGTCATTCTTTCATAAGCTTCACTTCAATCAGTCATCCCACGATAGCTTCAATATCAGGCCAGCTCGTCATATATCGTCGCGACTCGATCACCAACATAAAATTGAACCTATTTTCGCCCGCACTAATCTCTTTTTTCACTCGCCACTTCTCCTCGCCATTCGTGAATGGAATCTTCTTCCTGCTGACATTGTGCGCATTGTGAATCATGACTCATTTGTAACTAGTCTAAAGCCATTTCTAGGACAAAATGGAAGCCAATAGAAAAATTCTATCCTCAATTCACTAGTGCTGATTTTCTATGTTCTTTTCTTTTTCTTTTTTTACGTTGGTTTTATTTATTCTGTTCCGCTTGTCTTGTTTATTTAGTGTTGTTTCTATTATTTTCATGTGATACTGATGATGTTTATTGGTATGAAACTTTACTTTATGATTGTTTTTTTTACGTATTATAATACTGTCACACGTAGCTGCTTTTACACCATTCGATGTTTACTTATTCATGTACTCTGATTTCATTGTTCAGTGTGTATTTTATTTAGTTGCCACATTAACTGTATCACCCCCCCCCCCCCTATGTAATGCCTTCTGGGCCCTTAGGGTATCTGAATTAAAAAAAATTTACCGATGGTGAATATTAAGGATTAGGCTTTGATCCACTTTTATAGAATCGTCTTCCAAGCATGGGAGGGGGAAAATAAAATTTAAAAAAAATATAAAAATGAATAGCCAAAAGACCACGCGTATACACTCGGACGTACATAAACACGTGCATCCTCGAGGAAGAAAAAAATAAAACATATAAATATACATTTAGATAATGCCGGTGAACAGAATCAGTAAGTACATTATCTTCCATTGTCATGCCCGACCTCTCAGGTACCGCCCTCCTCATTTGTTCGTGAAGCATAGTGAGGGGCTTCACAAGAAGGGATAAGCGTACAAAAGGGTCTACGGACTATAACCTTCACGAGAGTCTGTTTTAGTTTAATATAAACAAATTATCACTGCGTAATACATGCACACAATATACGCGAAATGCAAAAAAGCGTACGTTAGACAAAAGCGAGAATTCCAAAGATGATATCCTGAAGTATGATGCAACGCCATTGAAAACAAAATATGTTTTTTATTTCACTCAATAAAAGTTTTAGCGGCGTCACATCAGTTACGATCACAATCCATGCAATCTCATGTCCTGTGTCGTAGCCATATCATGTAGCACGTATCATGTTGCGGTTTGTAGCCAAGGATTACCTCGCACGGAGTTTTTCAGCGATGACCACAACTATCGTCTTATAATGCACACACCACTGCATATTCTCCACACCTGGTTGTTTACTTTCGAATTGTGTTGCGCTAAAGGGTTATGTTGGCCGCTTTCTTTCTCTCACGCTTCGTCCGCACATACGTCACTCATGTAGGCGCACATCACGGCGCATATCACGATAGATCACCAAGATTCCCACGTTGTGAGCTCCAAGTAACACACACGCACATACGCACATGTGGCAACGCTAATGCCATGACTTTGGTGGACGGTATGCTAAATCGTACACAGACGCGCACAGTCCGACGTCACATTCACCTCACTGCACACGAATGAACGCGACGACAATTGCCGATGTGATGACCCTCAGGTGATATGCTAGGTGTATCAGAACGATGGAGGGAACACACGCCGTATTGCAACTTGACACAGCCGAAAGGACGGAACGCGATAAAGCGTTGTAAAACACTCGGTGCTGCTGCCGCTTTGGTGCACTTCAAACGCGGCAGTCACAAGCTTCTACTGCATCGAATGCACCTAACAACCGTGCACCTAACAGGTACACGGTTGACAGTAGTATATACTCAATAGGGAAAGGGCGGTAAACTGTCCCTACTATGACAAGTGTTATAATTAAAACAGAAACAACGCGATTGAAAGCACTACAAGCTATCTATTGGAAGAGCTGCACGCATCTGTCCCTAACATCCAAATCGTTGACTTGAGCGAAGTGAGCGAAGAGTATTCTTGCCGTCACTCTAATTACAACATTGCACATCACCCACTTCACATGCCTTTCCATGCGATGTCACCACGTTCCCAGAGCTTTCAGGTAAAGAACAGCACACCCGCTTCGAGCATGAAATAGAATTCTAAGAGGGCAGTGGCGACCGCCTAGTTTTAAAGCGAAAGCTGTTATGAGATCACAACAAGGGCCGTTTTTGGCGCCGTAGTTGTCCGCCGCGGCCGCCGCCGGTGTCCGTAACCACTATCACTCGAAATAAGCAAAACTTGCCAGGATGGAACGAGATTTGAACCTGGGCCCTCCTCGTGGGAGCCCAGTATTGTACCTCAGAACCATGCCGGTGCTTGAAACTGCTTTGCAAAAAGACCCTATACGGCTTCATGTTGGGAAGGAACAACATTAACATATGTAATGCAGCGTGCTGGAAGAGTAAAAAAAAATTGGCAGATCCCACGCGTTGTGGGAATCGGTTTAATGCGAAGCCGTCAGCGAATGTTTCCATGCTGTACTTTATGGCTTTGAGCCAAGCGTTACGAGATGGATCGACGTGTTTTTGTAAGTGTAGTAGCTATGTGCACATCGTGGGCTTCCTGGCACGTCGACAACTCTGGCGTTTATGGGGTAACTTAAGCAGCGGCGTAATGTTAGACCCTACGGTAGAGTGCATACGTCAGTGTTATCGAAACTAAGCGCACTTCATGGTGCAGTCATGTGAATATCACACGTAACTTTCGTTAATGTAGCCCGCCGGGGTCGAGCAATGCTTCAATATAGCTTGCTGAATCATAGGAATACAAATGTAATGTTAATTAGACTGCTATAAAAGCGGAGCCAACACTGGAAGCACGGACGTATGACGCCTCTGTCGTAGTACATATGTAGTGTTTATTGCTTTCTTCTAAATTCAGATAGCCAGCACCACAAACACAATAAATGTTGCACCGACGTTACGAATGCATAGGCTGCTTTTGCAAACCAGCTTATAAACCTGGCGTGGCTCTGTGGTACAATACCTGATTGCCATGCAGAATGCTTGGGTTCGATTCCTGCTGGGATCCTAATCCTTATTCTTTCCATTCGTCGGAGCAATGCTGCCGATGTCGGTTTTTTTTAACGCTCTGTCATTTGAATTACCAATGTATGTTCTCGCCGTTCCTGGCTAGACATAAACTGTCAATCACCTGTGGCACATACCCGTATGCCGCGGCCCGTGATTAACGGGTATGTGCCACAGGTGTCCGGAGGAAAGGGTTTGACGACGTACGCGGCAGGATTGTCACGTTATTCAAGGGATGACCCGACACTCATATTCGTCAAATTCTCTTACGCTTCCATGGCCAATTTTGGTCTACACCACGTTAAGGAGGCGATCATGAGAGCACCCAGACGTAGGCGGCTAGATAGATAGATAGATAGATAGATAGATAGATAGATAGATAGATAGATAGATAGATAGATAGATAGATAGATAGATAGATAGATAGATAGATAGATAGATAGATAGATAGATAGATAGATAGATAGATAGATAGATAGATACGTAGATAGAAACGCTCAAAGTGCTAAAGGTTCGCAAAGAAATGCTTCGCATTTAATAACAACCAAGTGTCACACAACGCGAATTCTGTAACCAGGCGTCACACAATGCCAATTGCGCAAAGAGTAGGTTGTTGAATGCTTCCAACCCAATACAAAGGGCTCTGCCATTAATTCTTCATCGACATCAGCCACAGCATAGTGGCTGCTTCCCTACTGCACGAAAATTATGATTTATAGCTTAGTGGGTTCCTCGCAAGTGCACTTCTATTGGTTGCCAAGGAAGCCCATAAGGCTCCCATTCCCATTTGCTCAGGGTCTCAATAAAGTTAATTCCCTCTCTCTATCTCTTTCTCACTTTAGCGTATGTTGTAAAGCGTGGTGGGAGAGTGAAATAACGACCGGGCATCACCACAATTCGAATTACGTAACTAGTGGTTAATTAAAAGCTACCTGCCCTTACAAGATGCTCAGTCATAATTCTTCATCATCATCAGCCGTCGTATCAAGAAAGTGCACATAATGCCTTAGAGATGGTGCCTCGCTTCTCCGCAGACTGACTAGGAATGTCGGGTGGGTGCTTCCCAACTTCACAAAAATTATGATTTGTGGCTTAGTGGGTACGTTGTTAGAGTAGTTGTATTAATAGCCACAAGAGAGTTTATAACGGGCTCTAGAAATGCCGCCCTTCGAGCTTTCGCTGTGACTGTGCTGCGCTTTCCGCGCAGGCCTGGCGTTTTTTTGCGAAAGTAAACGCAAGAAGCCACATAACGCTCTGTAACAATATGGCTAGGTGTTTAGTTGGTATCTCATGACTAAAAAAACTTCGAGCGCAAATAAACGACGTATGACCAAGAAGGTGGTCCTACGTCGTTGTGGTGTGTGTATCCTTCTTGGTGCTACGTCGTTTATTTGCACTCAAAGTTTTTTAGCCACATGACGATACGATTACGGTTGTGCGAAAAAAGACACCTGAAAGAGTATGAAGTGTTGTGCAGGAAAGCTGTGTATAACGTAGCTATCCGTGACTCACAGAACACTTACCTACTCAAAATAAAATTAACATTATCCTGAACGGCCTTTACATTAAAAAAACAACAAAAAAAGAAATACAGACAGGTTGCACTAAGCTGCGCAAAGCTTGGCACAGCGAAGTGCAGACACGTCGCTGATCGTACTCCCCGTCGACCGACACGTCTAGCTTCGAGATGCGCAGCTTCCTCCTCGACAGTACGCAGCTAGGCTATGCACTATAGAGAGGAGGTTGCGCGTGATCTCTTCGTTGGTGGGCGTGGCTTAAGAACTGCGCATGATTGGCTTGGCAAGGTTGTGCGGTATGTCGTCAGTAAAAGACGCGCTGCTTGCGTATTCTTTTTTTAAATCTTTTTTTCTTTCTTTAGTTGATGTTCTCTCTGCCGCTCTTTCTTTTTCTCTCTTGCTCTGTTTATCACATCTCTTCTCCTAACGCTCACTTTCCTTTCCCCCTCCCCTGCTACGCTATACTGTACAATGCTATGCTATGCTCGGCTAGCATGCCTGGATAGCCGAGTGATTAGGACGCTCGCCTTCGGATCGAGGGCACGCAGGTTCGATCCCGCCTGGTAAAGAATTTTAGATGCGAAGTATCTTATGGCGGACTTCAATCCGGTGGTGGTGGTGGTGTGCGGCGTGACCACCCGTACTGCGCATGCGCATACCCTCTCCACTCCCCATCTCCCCTTTCCGCTTACCCGCTCTCATTTTCTCCTCTCCACTTCCCCTCTCCCATCCCTCTCTCTATTTCCCCTTTCCACTCTTCCTCTGAAACGCGGGGCTAGACATGACGAAATTCTCTCCTGCGCAGCGCCGCGATGAGCACCAGCGCATGCGCGTCCCCTCCCCTCCCCTCTCTCCTCTCCTACGCTGCCCCCCTCTCGCACGCCTGCCGACCGCGATCCCCGCTCGCCCTGTGAGAATTAACGGCCAGCCTAGAGGGAATACAAGACGCGCGTAGCGTTCCTCTTCGCGTTCCACGACGAGAGGTCGGTAGCATGCCCAAAGAACGCCAACGGAACACGATCGTGCAAGTGCTCCGGCTTCGCATCGCCTCATCGTCCCCTTTAGCGGGAAATGGCGTAATTTTTCTCTTTATTTTTCTTTGTCTTTGATTCCTTCTCTCCGTTTCTTTCTCTCATTCTTTCCCTTTCTCTCTGTTCTCGTTCTCAGGTAGTCGCAGTTTGCACATACCCGTTAAGATTATGATAGTTTTCTGCGATCGACTCACAAGGAATGATATACTAAACAGCTTCGCTGTTAAAAAAAAAAAGTTGCACTGGCATAGCTCGGCTATGGCAGGATAACGTAGCGTTAGCAAAGGTTCAGCTAATTATTCTTAGCTTTCCTGATTCTCTAGGATTAGATTGATTATCGTGCTTACTGCTGTTCCAATGACACACACACGGTATAGGTATTATGTGGCACATGTATACTTATTTTGCCAGGCAACTACTTCGGGATCCGATGAGTTAAGCTTTTCCGCTCTTCTGCGTCGTTGAGCAGCATTTGCGCTCTCCTTCTCCATCGCTATACCACACTGGCAGGCACTAGTGAGAGGCGCTATCAAGCGGCTCCATCGCAGTGTCAGACGGCGACTGCACAGCGAAGGCGAATAGCTGCGCGCGCGCCGGCGCCAATACGTCTGCCAAGGCTACGACGTCACTCCTCCGGAAAGCGAAGACTGGCGGCGGAGTGCGCAGGAGTTGTCGGCTCCGGTACGTGACATCATCGATCCTCGCGCATGCGCAGCACGGCTCTTGAGGATTCACGCGAAACTGGCTCGGCTAGACCAGTGTAGATAACTGCAGCTGAAGAAGCAGCCTATTTGACTGACGACTGCGACCCGGAGGGTAAAAAGGAATGTGAGCGTATGTTGGCTTCGCGAACAGGTACCTATCAACAGGTACTTATCAACCTACTCAACAGGAAACCCCTATCAAGTATACCCAAGGCGGTTATGCCACATAAATAGCAGGTATCTGCTACAGAAATCGGGGATCCCCACTACTCACCACCACCGGTCCAATGATAAGGAAAAAAAATTACACCATCGCCTACTCAAGGGAACCATGTGCGGATACGAAGCGGCGCTGGGTGTTCACTTGAGTTTCCATTGCTGTTCCATTTGTATGTTTCCGTGTGTTTCATTTGTGTGTGGAGTTGTGTACCGCTTATGTTACCCTCACCTCGATGTTTCCGTTGCGCTTCGCGTTGCCTCGCAGCTTCGAGATTCGCTTGACGGCGTTCCCGTTTGCGTTCAGCTTCGCGAGCGTCCATAGTGCCGTTGGGAAGGAGAGTACAACGGGAGCAAGCGCGTGCTGCAATACATACCAGCGCACAGCCGTGGAGGAGAGAGAGAAACGGGAGAGGGGAAACGAAGCGGAGGCAACGCTCACGCCACCTCCTCCACACCACCTCTTCGCGCTCACGCGAGGAGAGGGGGAGAATCGGCGCATTCGTGTGGGAAGCGGACGCGTGAGGGAAGGACAGACACAGCCCCGAGCAAAAACTGCTTCGCATCTAAAGATTCTCCCACGGGCGTTCGATCGCATTATGGAGGTAGCCATCACCGATGAAAACGATGACGAAGAGGAACACGTAACAACCAATAATCTTTCTTTCGAAGCCACTACTCTGGATACAGCTACAGCTACGTTGTGCTATGAAGGAATTTCTCATTTAGAATAAAAGAATATGTTGCTAAATTCTGCTGGCTTTCAATATTTAATTACCTATAACTGGCAATTCAAATCAATAGTTAGATAACAATACCATTAGAAATGCTACCCTAAGGAATATAATGGGAAAATAAATCACTAATCGGGGTATTCCGAGCATTGCTAATCAGCCCCGGTAAGACGACAGTCAGTACTGATACGCAGGAGGTTATGATGACGCGACTTCAACGCCGTGAAAAAAAGGGCAGTAATAGGCAGTGGGGTGCACGTGTTTGTGACGTGCACCACACTGCAGCGAATCGCGTGCGCGTATGCGCGGGTCATTCTCGCTCCAAAATTGTTATTGGACAGCCGCGCGTCGTGCGTGCGTCTCCAAAATAGCAAGCGTATACGGCCATAGACGCCACGAATGCGACCGCCGCCGTGCGCTTCTTTGCAGTTCAACCGCCTTCACAGAGTGGAATGTCTCGTGAGTTTTAGATTCGAAGCAGCTTATGGCGGGGGCTTTGTCCGTCCCTCCTCCGGCGTCCGTCCCGCGGCGTCCACCTCCCCCTCCCCATTGCGCATGCGCCTCCCCTCCCCCTCTCTCTCCTCTAGCAATCCTCTAATCTACGGAGCGGAGCGCACGACAGGTGGTGCGACAGCTGCATACTCCGCTGGGGGCGGCATGGTAGTTCCGCGGTATAAAATGACGGAGCGCGCGCCTCATTCTCTCCTGCGCAGCGCCGCGATGAGCGCATGCGTCAACGCCGCCGCCAGTGTCAGAGCTAGCGCCAGCAAAAGCGCCAGCGTCAGCGTCAGTGTCAACGTGAGCGCTGACAATGGATCCCTGATGCTTCGCATCCACATATGGTTACCTTTAGCAGAAGATTGCTTATTTTGCGAGTGCCTAGTTGTTGTGTGATTAATCTGAGAGCTAAAAAACAGAGCACGAAAGGACGTTATAGAGAATAGCAGTTTAAAGTACATAGCGCTTGCCGTGTTCCCTTGTTTAACTTCGTTTTTCCGAGTTTTGCTGTAAAACAGCAGGAAAGATTTTCCTTGCTAATTGCACTATAGGAGAGCCGCAAGCTTTGACTACGACGTTCACCTCGCCTCTGTAACAAGTAATGACTTAGCATGCATTGTACTATGAGCTGTACACAGCTGCCTACAAGAGCGGACAAGGGTCATGTCCACTGTTTTCGGAGCCGAATTATTAGTGACCAATGCTGCTGTGTTCTCGTTCAGCGCACACAGAGAAACAAGTTTTGTTATTGAGCGTTTCTATAACTACGCTTCTAAACTCAAGGCTTGTCTGTTATTGAATGCAGCTAGACTGTTCGTTCCGCATGGCAAGTTTTACCTTAAATTAAAATTTTGAAGAAAAGCAAGTGAAACCATCTAAAAGCTTACCATAGACGCTTCAGAACGAACAGCCGCTATCAATCTTTCTATGATGGACCCATATTTATTAGGGGTGTGTAGGGTTGTGCGAATACAGAAATTTCATCTCTAATTGAATTCGAATCGAATAGTGCCGAATAGTGAAGAAAAATATCGAATATCATATCGATGATTCAATGCAAAAGAATTTACTTAAAATTGAAACAAAGAACAAAGAGATAAAATTTACTCACGTCCTACAGAACATAACGCGGTAAGTGACTGCTAACGAAAGACTACAAATTGTACTACAACGGTAAGACTACAGCAGTAATGGTGTGCTGCATCGTCATGAGTGCTCCGGTCCCAAAAATCTTCGGGCGCTTGCTCACACCAGCATTTGAAGTGCGCGCCGAAACGATGCGAGTTTCTGAAGTAGTAGTGCGGTGCGGCAGTGGCGACTGGTCAACGTGAAAATATTTTTACGTGTGGAGCCAAACACCTAGAGTTGTGCGGGCCAAAGTCGGGACCTTTTACGGCGCTTGCGCCATACGTTACCGAACTACGCAATAAGTCCATGCCTTCGTTTGTGAAGAGCTTGACAGCTTTCTCATGTGTGTGTGTGTGTCTGCGTGTGTGTGTGTGTGCGTGTGTGTGTGTGTGTGTGTGCGTGCGTGTGTGTGTGTGTGTGTGTGCGTGTGTTTACGAGCGGATATGACAAACATATTTTCCGTTACGATAAACATGCGCTAGCATTTGAACCAGGATATTGATGAAAGTTTTCCCGACAGGCCTACGGTAGAGACGTTACCGTTAGATTTAGCCACTCCACCTCAACCAAGTTGCACCATTGGCCTTTGTCGCGTTATAAATATTCGTCGTGTCGAAATATTCGAAGCTTCGAATACTAGTCATTCGAAAGACGAATCGAATTATTCGATGATGTATGTTTCGATTCGAATTCGAAACTCGAATATTCGCACACCCCTAATATTTTACCCCTTGTATATGGTATACAAAAGTAGGACTGCAACCAAGTTATCGACTCAACTTAGTGAGATGAACATGCGAATACTATTTCAAACCAGGTAGTTGCATTTCTCCCGTCATTTACAAAGTCTGAAAATATCCAACAGGAGTACCAACGTCAGTTCACAAACGCGCGTAGAAATACACGGCGTTGGCTAAAACGAGGAGAGGTGCGGGAGAACGCCACCGCCTAAAGAATATCAAATATCACTTTCAGGGGATCGCTCATGCAAACGACGGCTGCCGGTAGAGAACCTGCCCCAGAGTGATGCGCTCCGCCACAAGGCGCCCAGCGAACGATTATAACGAAGAATCGTAAACCACCGAGATGGAAGAGGGGTTTGACGAAACTTCGTCTTGCGCTACCCAACAAATACATACCACGCAGGCGGCAGTTTCGAATGCCAATTTTGAATATAAACAGACAAACAGCAACGCAATGTGAACGATAAAGTCACGACAGCCAGTCACCGAAGTAACCAGGCTCACCAGCGAGCAATACTTTTGTGAGAGTAGACAGCGGCAACCACCCACACGCTATGGCCAACAACTACGGAAATCGCTTCCAGCTGCTGAAGCACCAGCCTCCACCACCACCACAAAAGGATGACATTTAGGACGACGAAGGATTAGCAATCACGGACATACTAAGTCTGACGAGCAGCATTCCCAAGGAAAACTAATTATTCGAACCATTCTCGGGCAAACAATTACAGTGAAACCTCGGCGATACCTTACGGCTCATACGAATTTCGGGGTGATGCGAATTTTTGTTTGGTCCCGGCCAAGGGCTATTGACCTGCAATGTAATGGAGTACGGTTGTTGCGAACAGATTTTTACCCCGCGACGCTTGATACGAACGGACGCTACCACGAAGGTACCGAGAGGTGCCCTCTGCGTTGTCGCGGAAGACGCGCCAAGCACGTGCGGGCTCAGAAACGCAAGCACGGGCATGCGCGCCGCGGTGCCAATTCGTCAAAATTATGGTGTAAGAAAAATACTTTTCTTACACAGTGATCAGAATAAACCTTCGGTGACGCTTCGTAGCCTCCGAGATTGAGCGCGCAAACCTTGGACGCCTTAATGTGCCTCCGTAGGTTTTCGCGTTTAGACTACAAGCCATGTCCTCCATGCAGGCGATGTCCTCGTGCATCAGGCATCCTATGAAAGGTGGACGACGACCGAAAGAAGAATCTCTCCTAAAACATCCGAAAAACATTTCGAGGATCTCTCGAAAAATATCCCCAACACCACCGCGATACCACGGTTTTAAAATTTTGTGACCTTCAAATATCGCGTCAAAGCGCTCCTTAAGTCACTTTCACCGCACTTCTCTGGTGACACGTGAAAAAACATACTAAAATTTGGTAGGGCATAGTAGATGTCGCGGGTCACAACACTCCTTGGACACCTCAATGAGTGCGAAGTGCTGCACAGGGAATCTGCGTATAACTGGTTTATTCGTGACTCTGAGAAAAAACCTGCTCAACAGAAAATTATCCCCGTCGTAAACAGCCTTTACTTCAAATTTAAAGAAAGGACGCAAATGTGCCCATCACAACTGAGCTAAAAGTAAAGCTGTAGAAGTGGGGAATCGGTTGACGCCACTCCGACCATAAGAGCAATGAGCGTGAACATAACGGAACTTCGCGAGCATTTTTACCTACTAAAGAAGTATCTACTCATCAGAAAACACCTAGCAGGGATGCGCTACAGAAATAGCATGTATGTGCCAGGGCAATTGGACAAACGCCACTGCTTACTACCGAACTGCGCGACTGAAAATGAAACAGCTATACCACGTGCGTTCGACCACATTGTGGAGATAGCCAGGACCATCACAGAATAAGACGACGCAGATGAGGCACAAGTAACGGGTATATTTATTCTTTCGGGGCTGCTAGTCTCGAATACAGTTACAGCGGCGTTTTGCCATGGAGATTTTCATTGAGAATAAAATAATGTCTTGCTAAATTCTGCATGCCGGCTTTCAATATTTATCTGCTCATAATTGGCGATTCAAATTCATGTGTTAAATAACTATACCATCTAGAAATGGTAACCTATTGAATATAATGAAAAAATACATCCGCTACTCGGCCAATTAGCACCATCGCGCGTCAGCCACGATAAGAGCACTACAACTACTACTACTATGCAGCAGGCGTAGATGACGCGACTTCAACGCACTGAAAAAATGGGAGTGATTGCCAGTGTGGCGCACGCGCTTGCAACGTGCATCATACTGCAGCGAATCGCGTGCGCGTATGCGGGAGTCATTCTCGCAATGGCATTTTCATTGGACGGCCGCGCGTCGTGCGCAGGCCTGAGCAATGGAAAGCGTATACGGCAAATGGCGCTGTGAACAGTGGTGAGAATGTGACCACCACTGTCCACTTTGCTTCGCGGGTCAACCGCCATCACGAAGCAAAATGGCTCGTGAATTTTTCAGTGTTTTGTTGTGAAACAGGAAAGATCTGCCGTGCTAATTGCACTATGGGAGTCGTGGAGCCGCAAGCTTTGGCTACGTCGTTCACTTAACACACCTTGTTTCTAGAAGAAGTAGCGGTTTAGCAAGCAGCGTGATAAGATAAACAATTGAAGGACACTTTCTAAATACCAAAATGCGTTCGGCGAAAGCCTGTGGTCATTCGACTGACTATGCCATGGTATCGGGGGAATCCAGATTCGTAGGGCGCTTCTCCAAACCGCTTGCCGTGGAATCATTTTGGGAGCCATCCGGGAGCCATCCTCTTCTTGGGAATCATCTTGGGAGCCATCCGGAAGCAATTTTGGGAGCAATCCGACTGCTGCAACAAGACGTCTGACAAAGCAGCGCTGCCGCGGGCGCCATCACGTGATTGCTGAGACCGTGTAAGGGGGGGGAGGGGCCACAACTGGTACCGTTCCAGGGCGCTGACGGACGGACGCCGCGAGTAAAGACCTTCACCTTAAAAATACAAGCAGCAACGTACTACTACTTCGAACTACAAGCAAACGCGCTACTGCCCTTGGAGCCGAATCATAATGCATACAAACGCTACTGTCTTCTTTTTCAGCATATACAGAGAAACAAGTTTGTCATCGAGCGTTTCTATAGCTACGCTTCTAGCTCAAGGCATCTGTGTTATGACAGGCATCTGGTCGATGCTTTCCGCAGGTCAAGCTTTCCCTTAAATAAATATTTTGAAGAAAACCAAGAGAAACCGCGTTAAAGCTTAACATAACCACTTCGAAAGACGGTTGGTTGCAGAACCGGCAGATAGGTCATCCACCAACAACACCTTCACGGGTACCGAGCCAAGCCCACCAAAGCTAACAGTGAAACCTTCAATACGCAAGTTCATGTATCACTGACACATGCTGTTATGCCAGCGCTCCCAACCCAAACTTCCTTGCTTCGACAAGGCATTGAAGCTGGTAGAACGTCTGACGCAACCAGCGTCAACACCCGCTGATGCAACGAGGCGGGAGTCTTACGCAATCCCCGGCATCTCCGGCGATGCGTCTGACGCAACCGACGGAAATTACTCACGCAACGTGCGGCAAGCCCTCTCATCCGCGGATCCGGTTCGAGCCAGCGACCAACGGCGATTCCTGATTGGGGGCTTCGAACTACTGGCTGATGCAAGGACTCGCCCAGGGCTATAAAAGAACCAAGCTGCGCGGAGAGAGAGACAGCGAGCGAAGAAATCCCGGGTCGTCGTCGCACCTCTGTGCGAGCCCAATAAGCTGGCGGCCCCAGCGCCGAATATGTAACGCCTCTGTTTATATGTATATAAATTTGCCTTAACTCACCGTCGCCTTGATCGCTTCGTCTATAAGCTCTGCGCAGAAGCAGTCGCAAGCTGAGACACCCGATGCCCAACAATACCGCTAAACCACTAATGCACGTGATGATAACGCACGCCAGGCACATACTCTAATAATAATAATAATATCTGGGGTTTAACGTCTCAAAACCACAATATGATTATGAGAGACGTCGTAGTGGAGGGCTCCGGAAATTTCGACCACCTCTTTAACGTGCACCTAAATCTAAGGACACGGGCCTCAAACGTTTTCGCCTCCATCGAAAATGCAGACGCCGTTGCCGGGATACCTTTACAAAAATGGGTTTAGACAGTCTATAGACTGTCTAAACCCATTTTTAGACAGTTTATAGAGTGTCTACATACATTTTTGTACGGGATATACGATGCCGCGACATTCGGTCAGCAGCCGAGCATTATAACCACTAGACCGCCGTGGCTAGGCGCCAGACACAGAGTCTAAAATATGCAATAGAAATAATGGCAGATTTTCAGATGCAAATGCAAAAAGTGACGCAGCAGCGAAAAACCACAGATGAACAAAAGACCACTAAGAAACACGTCATGGTAGTCGGCGCCAGATCGGCAAAAACCAAGAGGAGAAACTGCACAGTTTGTACGCACGGCTCGGCCAGAAAGAAGTCACAAACAGAAATAGGCAGTAGGAATGATGGCTAACACACTTGAACAAAAAGCAAAACCAAAATTGCCGGAACAGTTAGAGATGTTGCAATGGAACTATCGTTGCTTCGCCAGAATTGCAGCAGCCCTCCAACAATGTAATAAAACATCTCAGGCATCTCCGGTCATATTGTGCGTTCGGGTTCCCACAGAAAAGAGGCCGTTGAAGAAAAATGATCGTAGTTCTACGTAATAACGTGGAAAATAGCAAGAACGATAGGTGCCCACAAGCAAGTGACTCGCAATGGTTGCGCCAGAGACAAAATGCCCCGCTGCAATCAAAAGACTCGCTAAGCGTCACGTGGGTACTGACCAGCACTTAAAGAATTGCAGACACCATAATCTTCGATGGAGATTTCAAGAGCTCCCACCTGGAGGCAGACAACATCTTAGTGACGAGCCTTTGGTGCCTCATCGAACGCGAAAATGGACCGCCGGCGTCGTCGGCGTCAACACGAGTAATACCATAAAATAACGTGGTGATGTCACAGATCGCCACAATTAGTGAAGTGGTCATGACGTCCCATAACGTGACGTGACATTATGAGGTGATCCCATGGCACCGTTTCTTGGTCAGAAGTGGGCAGATCACGGAGACAGTGCAAAAGCAGGCAAGGTGCTGACAGCTTGCAATGCCTGCGATCTCGGAGGCAGTGCAAAACTGCGTTAGGTGTAGAAAGCTTTCGCCTTCGAGTCGTTTTAGCGAACGCGAAAGGGACCGTGTGACTCTTCTGTCACTATCCTCGCCATTATTTATTATTACGAAGTGTTGAACCTATAATGAAACAGCTGTCACCTGAGAACAAGCTAGATATTTACAAAATAATCACAGAAATATATTAGCACAAACAGCCAAGAATCATACACCACTTGTGCTGTACCGCGTGTAAGATTTGCAGCTCAAACATTGACGACGGCGCGTGACGTCACGTACGCCTTACGCAAACGTAATATCGCCTACAAGCGTCTCTCGGTGTGCAAAGGGCGAAGCTCTGGCGACGCAATTCTTAGACGTCAGATTCAGACCGATACGGTAGAAGAGAGTGTGAGAGTGTGACGAAGGTAGAAGAGAGTGTGAAGTCAAAGAAGTGCGCTGTTATTCGCGCTTGACAAGGGTGTAGACACGCCCCCTTCTTGGTAACGCATAGTAAAAAAGCTCTGCCGCAGGACCAACGCAGGAACCACGCGTTGAGTAATATATTCTTTGTCCATGAGTTGCTTCAGCGCAAAATTATTTACTAGGTTTATTATAAATCATCAATATCAATATAATGGTCCTCCTTTTATCAGCTTCAAAAACTAATCGTGATTTAGTGAGAGTCCTTCACCATATTCGTGGGGTCGATCGCGAAGGTGGTGTTAAAGAGACACTAAAGGCAAATACCATTTTACAACTTTGTATGTCAGAGAGGAAGGTCAGTGCTTGATAACGCCGAATAGCTCAATATATTATACCCATCAGTTCTTTAGTAATCGAGGCATCAACGTGAATGTGGGACACGGCATCATTTGTAGAGAGAAAACGGGGCGATTTCTAGCTGGTTTTGAGAAATAATTGTAAGTTACCGGCCGCGCGCTGCGTCATAATATGTGGCTCTCGTGTTTTAAGGATCCTCGGCTACCGATCGGCAGTGTTTTGTGACCATGCTGAGAAACTCGGATGACGCTTTAGCTTCGCCTTCAAGAGCAGACCACGACAGCGTAATCGGGCCCCGTCCACATCTCTTTCTCAATTGCTAGCCTTGCTTCGGTTTTTAGTGCGTGCCTCAACCGTGCCGTAAAGAAACTGTTTGCGTAACATTGGCCGTTTCGAGCTATTCTGGAATGCCTACTGCAAGTACAGTTGCTAAGTGTTTACTATGCCATAATTCCTTCTTTCGCTAATCTGCGAAGGGCCCACGATGTGTCGTAAGGTAACACGCGAACCTACGGAGCTGCTTAGTTTGCTGATGCTTTTGCAGCTGATACTGATTAGATATATCCGAGTGCTTTGTAATGGGTGTGCCTTTAAAACATCCACTCGTTGCGCAATTCATGTTGTGACGCTGGCGCGACTCTACGCTTCTGTCGCGTAATATTATATGCGTTAAGGAGACTCCTTCCACTACGTGACATTCATATAGTGCTTTTTTCGAAGCATTTTCAATGAAGGATGGCTCGGTGGGCTAGTTGGTATTGCATCTTGAAGGCTACAGCGCACAAAGACGGTGACAACAGAAGAAAAGCACAAGACGAAGCGCCGAACTGCAACTGATACTTTATTCTCTGAAGGAGGAACCTTATATGCGCACTTCAAGCCAATGAAAGCAATATTTGCACTAGCACCAACACGAGATAAGTTACAATAAACATAACACTCAATACTTCGCGCACAGCCTAAGACATGTTTACGTAAGTGAATAAGGTGATAGTGGAGAGGGGTCCTTAGCGGAGAGGGGGGAGAAGGCTTTCAAGAATATCGTGGCTATGTGGTACAACGCCTGCTTGCCGCGCAGACGGCATGGGTTCGATTTTCACTCGAACCAAACATTTTTAATTCTTCTTATTTATTTGCATCTCTCTTGACTTTTCGGGCACGACAATATGAATTTTCGCACACAACCAACGACGCCGACGCCGACACCGACAACGGAATTTCCGCGAAACGAGCTCTTTAACACTATCGCGTTGACCAGTCTTGCAGGACCCCGTGAAGAGACGATATCATTGGAGACGCTACTCCAGAGGCAGTAGCAAACACAGCACGGTATTTCAAATGGCTTTGGTTCTTGAGGAACTGGCAACATGAAATGCCGGTTAAATTCCGCGTTCGCGTAAGACACGGTAAAATAAGGGTACCGCTATACGTAACGGGTATTGTCACACAGCGCTACCAGCTACCAACTCCCGAAGCACGCTAAACACATTTTCCTATAGCCATCAGCGTTGGTTCTTTGCGTTAGCTTGTCTGGCCTCCGATGGAAGCAAATTAGATTAAGTAATTTCCCATTCACTTTGTACATTAATTTATGGTCGAGTTTGTTGGCGGTTATCACGAAGACACTGGACTGATCAATCCTGTAGGACTGAATGGCTACTTTATATTGGCTCAATGGCTTCAGTTACACGGAGCTGTAGGTGCGGAGGACTAAAGGAATGAACAGTAACTCAAGTGCCTCCTTTTGTCAGAAAGTGCTGTCTTGGTACTCTCTGGGTAATGCCTAGGTACTGTCTGCCAAAATTAACATCGGGTGTATTCTGTACACCGGAAGTGCGGCAGCAGTACCTGCAATCTGCAGGCATACGGAATGACACCCCCCACCCCCCAATAAAAATATTAATAAAACTGCGCAAGAAGACACGGGTGGCATCAAGCAGAAATCCACACATCCTGCGAAACAAGGCATTAGTGAATCGTAATCGTCGCGCTTGAAACTTGAAAGTCCCAAAAACTTTCAAGTTGTTTGTGCACAATTACGAGGTTCATTCAACAAAAATAAGAAACGCTTATTAAAAGAACCCGTCGCAACGGTGATTCATAAAATTAATAACATTATGTGAAGGAGCTACTACGGAAGCATCACGGTGGCATAGCCACCTGTATTTTGGTTTTCCTCGAGTGAGGCATTTACTGCGGCCTCCGCGATCGCCGCTGACGTGGGAAGGTCACGTAGGTCCCGCATTAGCTCGACGCAGGAAATGTAGTATGGGGCGAATGTAATGCTGCAATCCCTTACCTTTTCCCGAAGGCTGTCCTCAGTCTCGAGCGGGAGCGTCCGTAGTAGCTGCTTGTCGAACGAGATGCCAGCCTGCGGGCCACTGCTGTATTTAGTTGCTCGTAGCGCGGCTCTGGAAGTCTGGCAAACACTGATGTTGGACAGAGATGGGAAGCAAAGGGCTAAGAATAATGCGCAAAAAAGTGTGCCTCCATCACACGAGAAAAAATAGAGTGTACCACACTTGCCAGTCATGGCTACGAGCGGCGCTAACACACAAGGTTCGCATGCGCATAAATACCCGATAAAGTGGGGGACAGGAGAACCGCCACCGTTCCTCAATTGTAGAGCATAGGGTGCGTTATCCGAATGTTGCAATACGGCCCCTGCCGGCGGCTAGGTTGTCTTTTCGCCTCTTTACTTCTTCACATTTATATCGTTAATTACAACAGTACAATTAAGTCCCTATACCTTCCCTGGCTACATTAATGGTTGGTTTTTATTAGGATTGTACCAAAAGCAAACGAGCACCTAAAATTACCTTTATTAGTTCACAAAGTTCTGTGCCATTTTAACCTCAGGTCATTAAACGAAAAAGGACTTGTGCGAACGAATGAGTTTGCTGAACTCATTTGAATGCGTTTCCGTCGCCACAGGTACCCTCGTTGAAGAGAGGCCGTGAAACAATTATGTAATAAAATATAATTAATTAATTACATCAATATGTTCCCATCTAAAGTACATTTTCTTCTTTTCCAAGCAATTCACTTATTCGCAATGTTTGGAACCCCCCCTCCAATCAACCCTCCTAAATGTCCCGGCTCATCAGGACTAAATTTCGTGATTGCTGACCGCTGGCTAAGGCGAGTTGGAGACGCGTGGTTTACTATGAACTCCCAATGCGAACGGCGGCTGCTGGCAAAGCACCTGCAAAAAGTGATGCGCACCGCCTCAGAGCACCTAGTGAGCTGATTACAGCGAAGAATCGTCAACCTACACAAACGGAAGACGAGTTAGACATGAACTTGTCATAGGCACGGGAAGTAACGGCGCAGACCTTTGATTTTCGCACCTTCAGCTAAACGGCCATGCGCAAAAATTGAACAAAAGGGCAGCACAAACTCACAACGGCTAGAGTGGTGGTTCGCGGTTACAGCCGCACGAATCAATGGAACCTTTTACTGATCAATACGGGATTACGGACACACGGAATCCAAACGAGCGTGCTCGCATGCTAGGGCAATTCATCTACGGTACTCACTCTGTTCACCGGTGCTTCCTTTGTCAAATGCATTATTATGTAGGAGGCCAGATAAGACTCCATTCCATAATAGCGCACCACTCATATATGCATCAAATAATTTCAAGTGGGACAACGACAGTTTTAGTTCCCCTGTCGGTCATCATCTGCAAACATCGAAGCTTAAAGAACCCCCAACCCTCACCCCCCCCCCCTCCGTCGCCAGGTGCACGACTGTGCGATGAGGTGCTCCACGTGCGGGAAGCATTGCAGGTGCGCAATGTAGTACACATTCTGTGAAAGGAAGTTCTATCGCGCAGCATGGGAGTTGCCGAGGCTCGTCTGGCGGTTGAGACGTGCCAACAGCAACCGGGAATAGCCAGTGCTGCCAATCACTTTGTCTTCTGCTCGGAAAAGACGGGCAAAGAACGGACGGAGGCACTGTGCCATCCGATAGACACGGATATAAAATGGTGTCAGGACGACCTGGATTGCGTCGAACGTAAGCCATTGGGTCGGAGAAGCAAACTAGCGTGTCTTGTGTCTAGCTTAATCTAATCTCGCGCTGACAGTTTGCATTAATGGCTACCAGCGCCACAGCAAACGTCTCGTGAATTTGCGACTCACGACAGAAGATATTAACAGAAATAAGTTGTTAAAGTCATCCCGCTCTTCGATTTCATGGTTGGAAAAAGAATAGTTCATAAAATGATATTCATTTACAATAACCTTCTATTTCATCATGCGTTCAAAACTTTTCTCAATTCATTAAACGGTCCCCCAGTCGACGATCAAATCGTGACGTATTCTTACCGGGCGCTTCCCTTTGTCTTTTCATCTGTTTGCACCCTGTCGTTCTCTCGTAAAGTTGCGTTCAGCTCTATTATAGATCGTGTACCAGAAGACCGGCAGCACACAACGTTAAAGAAAAATGAACACTCGTACGAAGAACAATAATAATTACCAGTTCCGCCAGAAAGGAGCACGAATGACAGAAAAAAGGAACAGCGATAACGCAATTGAGATAACAGGAATCCCCCAACTCCGACATTCATTGTGTAAAAAGAAGTCGTATTCCCTCCAGGGAACCGTCCAGGCCAACACAATTGCGAACGCCCCGGCAACGACAGCAGGCACATAAGCTTCAGGTGAATTGCGCGAGGGTTGTAACTTCCAGTGCTCTAAAACGCAAAACAAACATACAGCCCGATACGGTTGTGAAACCTTCAAAGCGCAGATCGCAAAGTAGCGCGAATGACTTCGACCCGAAGAACGCAAAAGACATTGATAGGATAATAAAATTAAAGAGCTAGATAGGCACTTTCAAGGTAAAGAAGATGTCGAATTAGATCGAAAACAGTGTGTGGCAGAACTGAAACAAACAACGGCCAATTTGAAATATTATCGACAGAAAGCGCTACATCAAGAATGTTTGAGGCGATAATCCTCGCCAGACAGACTCCAAAATATTCGATGAAAAATCATGGCAGATATCTAGAAGCGAATGCAACAGATGAGGCATCAGCCAGACAATCGCAGCTGAACCCGAAACAGCCAAGAAAAAAGTAATATCAGTCGGCACAAGATCGGCATAAGTTAAGACGAGCTAACGCATAGCTTGTACGGGCGGATCGACCACAAAACTTCCAAAAGCAGAGAGAGCGAGTGGGAACGATGGTTCACTCAGTTGAACAACAAGGAAAACCAAAAATCCCGGAACACTAAGTGATGCTGCAGTGGTACTGATGTGCCTTCACCGCTGTACCACTCAGCTGGAGTGGAAGCCGTCCAGCAGTTTAGTAAAACCTCGCAGGCGGCTCCGGACTTGTCGCCGTCGGGAGCTGAGAGAAAACAACTGACTGGAGAACAACCATCGTAGTTCTGCGTTATGGCTTGGCAGATTCGCGAGGGAGATACGATGTTCAGCAGCAAATGCCTCGCAATGGTGGCGCCACACACAAAATGCCTCACTGTAATCAGAAGACGCGCAAAACGGTACGTGAGCAGTGACGAAAAGTTAAAAAGATTGTATACACCAAAATCTTCCATGATGTTTTCAAAACCGCACGCCAAGAGGCAGCAAACCCCATAGTGACGATGAAAGTAAGTATCACGTGACGGCAAGATCACGTGGACGACCAAAGGGGTTACGTTAGCAAACACACGTGACGCAGATATACATTTGACTCGCGCGCCTCCATTTTTGGCACGAGTTCTACCGAAACGCGCAGCTGCGTCCACCTGCAGCGAGACTATGCCTTCGTCGCTATCCCCGTCGGGGAAAGGTGATCACGAGCGTCCACGTGGACGAGAGCAAGAGCAGGTGTAAAGCCATTTTTTTATGCCTTGGCGTTGGGCGCTGTCATGGATTTATGCTACTCTTGGTCTCGGTCATCATATTTGGCGTAATCATCTCGACCTTCACGCATTCATGACGTTCTCATGACGTCTTCCTAATGGTTATAGCAACAATTCTGGAAAAAAAGCCAGGCCTTGCTTCTAGACTTCACAATTCAAATAATTTTGCCATAAATCCTGTTTTCTGTCAAAATTCGGGGCAGCCTTACGACCACGCAAATCCCATCCTACCGTCCGTTTCTTGTGAGGCTAACGTCCGATGGTGGTGCGTACTCTCTAACATCATTTCATAAGGTTTAATAATGAATGAATTATTAATTAGTTTTAGAATTGGGGATCCAAGGAGCTTGGGGAGCGAAGAAATTTGCGGGCCGCCAGAGCGTATGCGCAGAATCCAAGCCACTATTAGGCTTTTGCGCTCGCTCTGTCCTAAGGCCCCAAAATCTAAAGCTAGCGTGTGTTGCCAGCGAGAAGACGCAGACACAGCGGTATGGCCCGCGTCTCGCATGGTTTTAATTTCGCCACGTGTGGCGTCCCGTGCGCTTAACAGAACGCACCTGAGTTTAACCCAACTCTCAAACTCTGTTGCTCCTCCAAACACAAGAGCAGCGCACACAACGCAACTTAGGGCAAAGTGTCTAGGGTCCCCATTTCTAAAAACCGCTAATAGAGAGTTTCAGAACTGGGGCCAAAGGAGCTTGGATACCCATGAAGATGGCGAGCTTGGGCTGTGGCGCTCGCGATGACCCAAGACCCGAAAATGAAAAACTGCCGTGGGTCCTAGAGGCGTCGTGGGTCTCCAGCGAGACAACGCAGATGCTGCTCGGGCAACGACGCAGTATGGCCCGCGTCTCGCATAATTTTAATTTCTCCACGTGTGGCGGCCCGTGCGCTTGACCCAACACAGCTTGTGTTTCATCCAATTCTCAGTCTCTGCTGCTCCTCCTAACGCAAGAGCACCAGACCCAACGCAGTTTCGGGACACAGTATCGTGTCTTGGGTCCCCAATTCTGAAACTCTCTAATGAATAGCCTGCCGTTAGCACTCGTCGTTTGCATCACTCAAACGTATTTTGTCACACGCTCAACTCTGGCATAGGTGAAGCGTGTGTTACAACAGGTGATGGCAAAATATTCAGACGGCAATAAAACAAGGTAACGTTTTTTGCAAAACGCTTTTCGATGCGCTCAGATGAAGGGGTAATCCTAGTGGTGATATCCGAAGAAAACACCTGAATGGACATTTAGGTTTTTCTTGCAAACATTCATATTTAAAGAAACTTCGTCAGAGACACTGATACCGTAAGATGGTCTCATAGATAAGAAAGAGTGCATGCACACTGCTTATGCCGTTCGGCTCCATCAGCAGTACAGGTGCTTGTGCAGTGCGATCTTCCATACCTTAGTACAGTGAGTGCTCTAAGTCGTTCACAAAATGTTCTGAACACACATTACACATCGTATTCTAATTTTCACACCCGTTCTGAGTACATTAGTCTCTACTGTAGACACGACAACGTCAGTCGAGTACGTTAATTTAGTCGCAATCGAAGACTGAATATAGGCTCGCGCAGGGAAAACTTACGGGGTGCTGAAACCTTTATAAGAATACCAAGACAAAAGCCTAGTGAACCCTTAGCGATGTGAAATGAAGCTCCTAGCGCACGCGGTGGCGTAAATAGCATTAGCAGTGGAGTCTTCGAAATGCTAGAGCAGCGCAAGTGCTCACAGCGTAACGAGCACAAGCAGCCAAATTGGTCCTGGCGCCGACAAGAAGCGAACGCGAGTCACGCGTCTCCCGCCGTCTAGACAGCGCATGCTTGGAAAGGCCATCGCTGCAGGGCCGGTATGCACCACGCGTCTTACCCATACGCCCATGCTGCGCTACTGCTCATGTGAACAGCAGAATGACAAAGTGCCGCAGCGGTGGCTAAATGGTTGAGCGTCCGCTTCCAATGCGGTAGGTAGCGCTCCGATTCCCGGTGCCGAGTGGAAAACTACCGATTTTCAGGTGGGAAGCGGCTTTTGCTCGGGGCTGAGTCCGTCCTTCCATTGGCGACGTTCCGCTCGGGAACCATGTGCGCTGGCATGCGCTAGCGCGTTCGGGCCTTTGTAAGGGGCTCGGTAAGACGCTGTGGGCTCTCCCCTTTAGAACCATGTGTGCTGGCGCGCGCTAGCGAGTTCGGGCCTGTGTAAGGGGCTGGGTAAGACGCTGTGGCCTCACCCCTTACATCCTCACAGCAATCACCTGATGGTGTCGGGGAACGATATTCTGCAGACGCACGATGAACGCACGTGCTCCCGCGTGGCCTGGCGATGAACCCATGTGCCGTGATCGAACAAGAGTTCGGGACGAGTAACAGCAACAGCAACTACAGTGAATTCAAAGTGTGATCCACTTGTAAGGACGCGTTAACATCGGGCAAGGTGCCCGCGTTGTACGGAATTTTAAGTCGACCCATGCGTTCATTTTCACCCCCCATGGTTTCCTTTAGTGGGAGATGGTGAATTTTTTTCTTAGGAATAGAGGAGTACAGCGACCTCCCGTTTGGCTGTTCATGGATACCCATCTCGAAAGGTGGCCCCATCAGGTTCTCTAAAGGCCCCTGGGCGTACCCTATTCCACAACGGCGTTCGTGAAATAGTTGATCATCAGCCGCAGCTGGGGGAGGCAGAGAATTGCTGCCGCCGCGTAACTATCGTTCAAATAGGTACAAGCGCGCTTCCGTCCTAGTGCTCGGTAGAACGAAGGGCACAGTTGTTTGGGAAGGCACCCACCCCGTGGGAAATTGGCGGCATAGTGCCGCGCAGCCTAAAGATAAGTTCACCTCCTTTTTACAGCAAAACTGCATACAGTTGAACCCTAAAAACGAAGGCCATCAAGTGCGAAATTCTCGCGGCAACGAAGAAATCTCACGTCCCCAGCGAACGTCCATAGAGTTCAAGGCATTTGTCCCCACTCCACAGTGAAGAGACTTAAAAAAAAGCACTACCGCAATAAAGAAAGTTTCAGGTAGTAATCCGCAGCTATTATTAAACTCGTGAGCTAGTTGGGAACCATGAAGTTTGGAAACTGCAGCACCGCTCATTCGTCAAGTCGGGCACATACGTTTCCGCCAACAGTTTTCGGTGCGACCATTGATGTTTACATTAGGTCGGATGACGATGAAAACATGTGAATGATGAGGATGATGGCGATAGCCTCAAGTTCAACACAGCGCGGCTGAACTGCACGACTTTTTGTGTGCTGACGCTGAGAAGATCGTGCACGAAGAGTTCAGCAACAACGCTATCATGGAAAGTGTGCGCATAGAATATAAGAGTGAAGGCAAGAGTGACAAAAGCAACAAAACACAAGAAAGGCAAGTAAGTTCGCGGAATTCTTGATGCTTGTGACATCATTTGCTCCTTCCTCGGTGCCTACGACGACGACGTAGCTATAGAAAGCTTATTAAACTGTGAGGCTTGAACCGTCAGCTCCTTCAAGGCAACGTGAAAGAGGGCACGATAAGCGACTTTGAATAAATTTCATTGTGCGAAGTAATTGGTGTCCGTATTTTCTGTTTCCGCGACAACGAAATTTTCACGATAACGAACAAAACCCGCTTCCCCGCGAATTCCTTGATTGGGGGTTCGACTGTACATCAACCCCCCAACATTTTGTCTCCGTGGGCAAAAAAGCACGTTGCAAAAGCACGTGGAATATTAAGCGAAAGAAGAGTACGACGAGAGAGAACAACTAATAGAGAAGGAAAGGCAGGGTTATAGGACAACCGGTTTGCTACCCAACCATAGGGACAGGGTGGGGAGATTAAATATGGAGAGGAAGGAGAGAGAAGCTAAGCGATGCTATGCACTTCTGCAGGTAACTTGCTACACTGAACTGCCAGGCCCTTTCTCTGAAAGAATTGCTCGAAAGCGAATGGCGTGCTTATCTGTCTTGGACGGAGAAAAAAAAAGATTAACCCCCGAATGCAGAGATGTTACTTGTCTCGTACTTGACTTATAGTTGACTCAAGACAGCTTTCCGCTCAGCATAAATCGTTCTCGAACTTGCGGACGACTTGCGGGCGACTTGGCTCGGTCGAAGTCAGGACGAGTTTCAAGTGCTGCGGGGCTAGCTTGAAACAGTCTTGATGCTTTATTCCAACATGGCCGCCTCTCGAATGGACGTCGCGCGGAGGTTGTGCGCTTTTGAGTTTGCTTGCCACGCTATGGACGTAGCATTTTCTGTGGTACATTGGCCCGAAGATTCCGTGACCCGCCTTACGTGCCCGAGGAATCCGATGGAGTTGTACGGCGAGGAACAATTCCACGCTCGCTACAGGTTCACCAAGAACGCTCTGCGGCAGCTCATGGCTATGTTGCCGCTCTAACAAAGCGGGGACAACCGAGGACAGCCTATGCCTCCCATGTTGCAGCTACTGATGGCGCTCAGGTTTTACGGCGCTGGCACACTCCTGACAGGCACCGGAAATCTCGTCCGCATTCCGCAGTCGACAGTGTGCCGCGCAGTCCGAAAAGTGACCCTACTCATCGCAAAGCACTTGTACTCGATGCTGGTGCGCTTCCCGCAGCCGGCGAGATTTCCTAAAGTTATGCGGGACCTTTATGAAGTGGCCGAATTCCCTGGCGTTACAGGATGTGTCGACTGCACACATGTGCGCATTAATAGCCCCAGTGTATTTACGCTCACCAATCGCTCATCTCCCGAATACAAAACAGTGAACCAGTCATGCAAAAAATATTGTGCTTACCAGTTATGTGGCGCTCTCGGTTTTCTCTTGCAGATTCCTCTTTCCATTTCTGCTTGAGGTTATTCCAGCATTTCTTGAGCTGCAGGTGGTCGCGCCTGGTAATCCCCTGATTGGCGTTGTAGCGCTTGGCCATTTCTTTCCACGTTTCATTTTTTTTCGCCACCGACGCAACATCAGTTATTTTACACTCGATAATGTGCTTGAACTGCCTCACAAGATCGATCAGCACACTTTTTGTCTTCGGTGAAGCACGGAGCCGTCTTGCGCTGAGGTGTCTCTTGGGACAACGTGCCTTGCTGCGACATCTCAGCGAATGGTTCTTCCTACTGTATTCGACGACTTCGCTTCGAAAAGTGACGTGGGCGACGTAGCATGAGCCGAAAAATGTTTTTCTAGTACAAACATTTTACGTCGTTTTATATCGTTGGGTGCAGCTGTGTGGGATTGAGAAACTTGACAGGCATGCGTTTGCAGCACAGCGATACGAAAAATTCCTTAAGCATTTCTCAGAAAAAAGAGGTTCCCCTAGTGCGGGTTTAATCCACGGACCAGCACAAATTTTAGTACGATAAGGCGAAGCTTTTCTTGGGACTTCCTCGTAGCTTTGTATTACAAACAGGTGCTCTCGTACAAACAGGTGGATGAGCTCTTAGTTCACCTCGCACACGCACATGACAGGCCTGTGTTTTTTGTTTTTCGTGACAAAGATTCCAGCAGATAACATATCCTGACCATGTGCTTCCCCCGTCTCTCCTCTCCCAACATGCAGCGCGGCATTGCTGCATCCCGCGAGGCAAAATTCCTCCGAGGCCCATGATCCTGACCCCCGCTTCTTCTCTTGTTTACCAAGAGTCAGAAGTTCAACGAAAGTAGACAAATAATTAGCATTTCCAGTTTTATTGTTTAGCTTTTTCTGTTGGGTGGCGGCACCCGCATGGGCCTGAACAAGGGCTTTGTACACTTTGTTCCCAGAACTTGTTGCATTTTGATTTACTCATATATAACTGCGACCTAGCTCGCTACAAGCATGCCCATAGGCGAAAGAGGGCTAGTACCTTGAAAATTCGCGATACCTCGCTTAAAACTTGCGAGCCAGGGCAGCGCATATACACTCCGCGTTCGATAAGAAAAAAACGACGAAAGAACACAACGCAAACCATGCCTTGTTCTGCATCTTTATGGGAAATTCTATTAGCACGCAGGCCAAAACAAGCAAGCTTGGAATAACGCGCCGCGCTTGGGCGGCCACTGAAACCAGCAGGCAACGGACGCTTTACACAAGCAACACTGCGCATCGCTGCGGCGGCGGGAACCACGTGCCGCTCGTTAAGAGTAAAATGACAAAAAATAAGCTTGTAGCACTTTGATCTGATAGTTCTCCTAAATTGTACGAACTATTCTCGCTGTAACACGTGCCTTACGCCAACAACTTCATTATTAACCTCGGTACTAGGCTAGCAACGTGTTTCTGCATTGAAGCTCGCTCTCGACTTGACCATGCAAGACAGCCTGAGCGTCTATGAAACGCGAAGGCCGACTTGCGCGTTTTCAAGACCTCTGCTTGCTTCGGGCCGACTTGCTCAAGTCAAGTCGAAGGCACGAGCCAGTAAACCTCTGCATTCGGGGGTAAGACGCGAATGCAGCATGATGCTGAGCACGCGAGGCCCTCTCTTCGTCTCCGGCTGCATGGTTTGACGGCAAAGCCGCGGAATCTCCGATTCGATAGACCAATGTTGCTTAGCACTGAACGATTGAACATGGGCTACAGAAATGATTGACAGCATAAAATTGAATACACTGCATCTACACCTTCCCGCCTTTCTTCGTGAGTTCTAATTGTGCGACGACTTCCCCAGCGTGCTCACAACAAAAACGAACTCAGCTGCTAAGGAGAGAGAGAGAGAAATAACTTTATTGGGTCCAGCGGTGTGGCGAACCGGTCCCCGTCTAAACTGCGGCCAGGAGCCCTTGGGTCCTGGCGGCGTTTTCGGCCAGCTGCACGACCCAGAGTTGCTCTAAGGAGCTTCTCCGCATGATAAATGCATGCGGTGAACGCCAGGAACTCCGCATTGTTCAAACGCGCCTTGTCATGTATCGTCTGCTTTCCATATTGAAACGACTACTCGCGTGTGTCTTGTGAGCATAATTCCTTTGATGCCGACGGTGAGGGTCACGGAGTGCAGGGATACTCGTAGGCAGGTAGCTTCGCGCTCCTTGCTTTAGGAGTAACAAAGAGTGCTTAACAGCGCAAACGACCGGAGGGGATAGAAGAGACGAGACATGCAGGGATCGCACCACACGTGAGATCATAGAGGCAGAAAAGATATGCGCATTGAAAGATGCTTGTGTTAGCACCCCTTCTGTCACGCTCACCGACAAAGAAAGTTGTTCCTTCGCTTGTCGGTGTGATGTACTTATGCATTATCATTGTTTTCGCGCATGACTAGTGCAAATGGTGACTGCATAAAAGCGAAGAGCTTCGCAAGAAATAAATTGTTGGCAGTTCAGCGCTCTGTCTCGTCTCTCTATCCCCTCCGGTCGTTTGCGCTGTTAAGCACTCTTTGTCATGTTATACCAACACGCCCAATCCTACTGTCTCTTCAGGAGTAAACTCTGAATATCATTGATGACCTTTGTTAACGGAACGTCTACAGTGACAAGCCAGATATTGCACATTCGTCGTTATTACGCGGCAGAAGTGATTAAATAAGCCGAGAATTTCATATAATTGAGCGAACTAACTTTTTCCGGTTTACGTAGATTAATGGAGATAAGAATATTCTGTCCCCGAAGGCATTCCGAGAACCTAATATTTTCCAAATACAATACGGACACTATTAAGAGAGCAATGTGTTTAGAAAAATGGAGAATGATTTCGAGCACTCTTCATTGGTAGAGCGCTCTCTGTAAGATTCAGACCACCATGTATTTTGCTATAAGACAACGCTAAAGTAGGACTATCAATGAAGCGAGCCAAGAAAACGATCAGTTCCGACCGCCGAGTATTTCTGACAGTTTGAGACTGCTGACGGAGCCGTTTGCACTGGCCCTATGGCTCAGTGCTAAGGTAAGACTATCAATGTAGCGAGCAAAGAAAACGATCAGTTCCGACCGCCGAGTATTTCTGACAGTTTAAGACGGCTGACCGAGCCGTATGTACTGGCCCTATGGCTCAGTGCTCATACTTTCAGCCACAACAACAGCACAAGTTATTTCTGAAACTTTTTATCTTACTTATATGCACGGCAAAAGCATGCGGTTTATATTATTGCTTCACGTCAATCTTCTGTAGGCGCCGAATCTTGTTTACAAAGATGAAATCAAACGAATACCTGCTCCTTACCATAACTTACCAAAATATTCCTTTGATAGGTCATGCATCGGTTAAATGCGGAGGTTGGTGAATATAACCACACGTACATAGAAAATGGATAAAGGGGTAAAATACGGGGGAAGCTTAAACCTTCTATGAATGTGAAGGTGAAGGGTTATTTTAACCATAGCGACGTGAAGGAAACTGAGGCCAAGCGGCTATTGTATGCAGCATGCAATGGAGTTTCCAAAATGCGAAAGCATCGCAAAAAACGACAGCCTAGAGAATACAGGCAGCCAGATTTGGCCCAGCCATGACTAGGAGCGAACGTGACTTGAGCGGTTCACTACATCGACTTAGAAGATGAAAATAATAGCGTTCGCCTTCGAGTTGACTGAGTCGAATACATAAGGAACGCTGCGAGTTCTTGATGCCATGTTTGCGTGGTATGCACTACCGCTGTGTCCGAGTATATGTTAACTCACATCAGCGACAAAAAAGGTTTAATCACGATCATTGACGTAAGTCGTCGCGATGGAGATGTGCCACAGAGATCAACGTACGCGCGTCCATATAAAACAGTGCTATAGCCGCCAAACACCAACAAAATTGTGGAAGCTCTAATTTATCAATATACGTTGAACATTGTACTCCTTTTCTAAAGTAACGTTGCACTTTCGTGTTATAACGATTTCTAGACGGAGGGGCCAACCATGTTTCGTTTTTCTATGCCCATAAGACTGGAATATGGAGGGCAGAATATTACTGATGGTTACGATACCCCCTGATGCAAAATGTGGGCGCCGCTGAACGCAGATTTCATTTCATTTACTGAGGCAAAGAATTTCAAGGAGACATGGGACCAAGGAGGTTTAAAAAAAAAATTCTGGAGTGGAAGCTCTTGCAACGCCTTTCCTACAAGTGAAGCCAGCTTTTGCCCACCAAAGACTCAGAAACATGCTCTTTTCTGGTGGTGCCTACTGAGAGATCAAATGGCTTTGATCGGTTAGTATAAATACTATGTTAATTATAAAATAAAAGATAGTTGTTGCCGACAAAAGTAACCCGTCGAGTGGAGTATTGGCGATTGATCTCCAATAAATTTGCCATGACTTTGAGGCTTACTGATGAAACTAGTAACAGAAACGCACGCTTGGAGCAGTATCTGACCCGTAAAGTTGCCATATTAAACTCGTCTGGCGTGCGTAGAAAACGCCCGCTTCCTTCGCTAAACGCCGATTATTTATCGTGCCCCTACAAAGATGGCGGCCGCAGCCGCCATCTTTTGGTGGGCACGGCTTCACTCTTGCGCAATAATCGCCACTCCAGCAATTTTTTTAACCTCCTTGCATGGGACACGCCTCCTAAAAAAGTGTATTCTGTAACTGTACGTAGGAAATATTGTAGCGTCGTCGTGCAGGTAATAGACTCCAGTCGCTTGACCATAGCTGCTCTGCAGCTCGTTGACTCGATGTTTCCGGCGGTTGACGTGAAATTTGAGGTGTATGCTTCTCGGTAGGGGTGGAATGATGCATGTTCGGAAGTTGACGCCGCTTGTCCTCGTTGAACGGCGGAGCGTAGTCGAGTTGTCTCATGATGGCACGACCAGCTTCAATGGTGGTTTGTCTACCGCATTATCATGATAAATGTGCCTCAGTTAACTGAAATAAGTATATTCTGTTGGTACGGCTTCAGCATTCTGGGTGTTGATCTCACCATTTTAATAGTTTTCTACACCACTAGGGCGCATATCTGACCCAGAAGAACTAAAAGAATAACGAGCTACCATAGAATGCTATAGCCCGTCCCCGGAAGCCAAATAGAGAAGCATGCCGTGTGCAGCGCGCACAGCCGTTGCGGAAGGAGAATCGAGGAGAGAGAGAATAAACACTGACTGTACGTTCGGTTACTCCAGGATGAGGAGAGGAGAGTATGGCCACTGTCGCTGCTTTCAATATTCAGAGGTTTTAGAAGGCCTATGAGCTCGGCACCTCTCCCCCCTCACCCTGTTTGTTTGCCTACGGAGCAAAGAAAGAGGAAATAAGAGAGGATGTCCCGGTGTCACTCTATTGGCTGTTACGTATCACGCCGCGAAGTCACACGCTCCTGCGGCTAATGGCAACATACCTCGTAATCGTTGGGAGCTCCTGTGATTGAACTCGACCGAACGACGGTGAGCCCGGCTTCGGTGTGTTAGCTGTGTGAGCGGTTAGTAAGCATAGTGCGCGGCGTTGTATTTTGTCTTGTGTGGTCGGGGGCCGGCGAAAAGAAAACGACTAACACGGTGGCTAACGACTAACCGTGTGGAATGCTCTGAGAATTGTTGCTATGCCCGCGTCCGCTTTTCTAGGTGTGCAAGATGTATTTGCAACTGTATGCGCGTTATCGTTAAACAGATGCTGCGTCGTTCGAGTTGAACGCTCTATTCCTGCCTTCGTATGTTTGTTTGGCCGCACATGGTGGTACCTGCAGTAGTTATTTTATAGGGAATTATGGGTCCTGCTTTGAGTTTATACCGACTTTCGGTTGAATGAATCAGCGAAGACGGACGAAAGATAATAGGTGCCTTCTGTGATTTGAATGCGTGTGCTGTGCCGTTGATTACTCAAGCGCGGAGGCCAACTTGAAAGTATTTCATCTTGAACGTGCCCACAGGGGCTGATTCAGACTTGCGTTTTGGTGAAAAAACAAAGGGTTTGCAAAAGTTTTGCAAAATTCGATCGACTTCTTTATCATGTTGCGTGTTTTTTTTTTGCTCCTGCTTTTGCGGGCGTTATGGCGCGAAAATGTTCGGGGCAAGTCGTATTTTAACCGCTACTCTGCTAGTACTTTAAGTTTTCCATTTTTCATGGGAGGGTTGGCGCGGGGTTTCTTGTGAAAGGCAAACTGTGCTCTGCGGGAGTGACGTAGAAAAGCTCCGGTCTATTTTAGTGATCGAAATATTCGGTTTACTGATGCCCCGTTCTCGCCAGCAATATGTAATGCATGTCTTGAGAAAGCTAAGGGAAGGAGGGGGGAGGGGAGAGATGGTGTCGAGGAGCAACCGTGCCACCCTTGCCAACGTTACTTGCGTGTACGCAAGATTGAGGCTGTGAAGGATGCCATTTAGCTTTGTGTAAGTTGGGGAAGGGAGGGAGGGTGGTGTGTTACGGCATTGTTAAGCTCTACTCTTATTAGTAGAATATCTCAAAACTTCTCGTTTATTCTGGTGACAACTTTCATTCTTAATTATTCTTGCACTGAATCAGTTTTTGTTTAGGTTTCCCAGCTTCCTGCTCTCTTGCACGGTCTAAACGTATCGTCGCGTCAGGGTAATTGCTATAGTGGTATTGTTGTGAATGGTGGTCTGATTCAGGATCTTTATTCTGACGTTCCACTAGCATTAATCCCGCTTGTAGGCTCGCGAACACCATGGTGTCTTAGATTATGCGCGTGAAGATAAGAGTAGGACTATTCGATTTTTCTTGGGATTATGCTATAGGCGCACGACGCTATTCGGCATCCATCCTGATTGGCAAGCACTTGCGAATGTAAAAATCTTTCTGATAGCATTTCTATGCATTCCTCTAATTCTCTGGCCTGAGGCCACGGCACGGAACTTTACTTACTTTGTAGCGGTGCCTTCATCTACATTCAGTTGTTCGTTCCTCATGCAGTTTTAGCATCTGGAAGTGTAGTTCCGTCGTAACGAATAATTTTCAATGAGTTGCAGTTCCCAAAGCGTGAGTCATGATCAGCCTAAACGAAAGTACACTTCATCGACTTCACAGAACATTATAATATTATACTATAGAGATAGATTGTGATCTCAAATACCGGTGGATTTCACAATGGAGAACGTAAGCGCGTTAGCCAAGGGGTCATATTGCTTTCAGTAAGCGGAATGTCATTCATGTTTCCTTCCTTGTTTGCACACACGCCTGGGTAAGCAAGCGTAGCTAGTGGGCACAGAAGGCTCTTGAGAGAAGGTCGGGCAGCATGACGATTTTGAGGTGAGCTGATCTCCCTACAAAAATTGCTGGTTAATTACTAGTACAATACCATGTTAGGGCTAGTCATTTGGCATGGCTGAATGGAAACGCGTTCAAGTTATTGTAGGATGATTATCTGTCGTTAGCAGGTGGCGGTTTTGACGAGTCTTTCTTTCCGATAAACTAGTTTTCGGCATGCTTTATTGGTCCTTGCACAATAAACTTCATTCCGTTGTTTGAAACATGCCGATTGTTTGGATTGCTGCGTGTGTAACAGGGACGTTGTCATGCACGCTGAAACGCTTGTGCTCAACTTCCTCAACCACCTAGTATAGTGCTTCAAAATCCGCTTTTCATTACGTATCTGTGGCGTAGGGGTATTTTGTAAAAGCTTACTGCAATATAAATTAATTGGGTTTGCTTACCTTTTTTTTGCTAAATGCGTAAACGTGGCTACCGCGGTAGCCGGAGAGCGTCAAGAATGGCGTCGCGGTGATGCAGGTGATCTAGGTATGGTCAGACCAAACAAAAAGCGTGCGGATGCGCCGTCGCCATGGTAACCGCCGTTTTAAATTACGAGGAACTATTTCTCTCAATAAGCGTTTTAAAATGTTATCTTTAGTGCATAATTTATATAATGGCAACATCGTGACCGATACCTTCTACTTGAGTTTTAGATGCGAAGCATCTTATGGCGGAATTCAATCCGGTGGTGTGCGGCGTGACCGCCCTTACTGCGCATGCGCAAATCCTCTCCACGCACCTCCTCTCCACTTTCCATCTCCACCCCCACTATCCCCCTCTCCACTACCGCTCCTTGTTTAGATAAAGTCTCGCGTTAGTTCGTACACACGCTCAGTCACTGCGCCGGTGTCATGAGTTACAACGTCAACGTCGGCGCCAGTTGCAGTAATACCTTAACGCCTGCCGAGATCACAGAGCAGCGGGGGCAACGGAAGGCTCGACGCGCCGAAGCGCAACGTAAACGTCGGCAAGTGGACCCCGAGCTCTGGTCTAGGAAGCCCAGCGCAAACGGCAACGTCGGCGGGAAACTGCTACGGATGAAACGCGGGCTCGACAGGCCGAAACGCAACGGCAGCGCCGGCAAGCGAACCCCGCCGTACGCAACGCCGACGTCGAAGCCAAGCGTCAGCGTCGAGGCAACGCGTCGGCTGCGGACAGACGACGTGAATCCAACGCCCGTGCAGAAATCCTGTCTAGACAACTTCAACGCCCGGGCTTCGACGGCGCCGACGCCCGGTTCCCGCTTGAATTCCTCGACCGGAGCTTCGGTCAAAGCTGCAACGTGTGCGACCGACTTTGGTTCGATAACTATCTGACCGAGGTCGGTAGCACACACGAACGCCAACGGAACGCGATCGTGCAAGTGCTCCGGCTTCGCATCGCTTCACGGTCCACTTTAGCGGGAGATGGTGTGTTTTTGTTATTGAGCCACCTAGCAGAGGGCATGAACCCTACGGGCTTAGGCCTCAGAAGGCGGCCATTGACCACTCGGTATGTTTACTATGTTACTCTACGGCAATATGCAATCTGACAATGACCTTCGCTCGCTGCGACATGGCAGATTTCGCTGCACGGCAAGCAGAGCCGCTTATAATGGAATTATAGCGTAAGCTTGATTCGTTTCAGCCGCAAATATATCGAATGGAATTTTTTGAAACTTTGCTTCATGTTACTCATCTGGAAGCCTAAATTATTTCCATTCTATTACACCCCCCAGTTCTATCTGCAGTAGACGCCGAATCTCATTTCCAAATATGAAATGACGGCTAAACTCCTCGTTAAAATAACGATTTACCCCTAATTAAGGATCACTTTCCAAAGAGGAAGACATCCAGAAGTGTTTGGTAGAAACACGGCGAAAAAAGTAGGAAAAATAGGGATGTCACGCACCCTAACTTGACAGGCCAACAGACACTGTCGGCGTCGCAGCCTGTATGGGCAGTGACTCAAGCTTAAAATTTCGCCTACATGGTTACTGGAACATTCGTAAGATTATTTGGTTACCCGTAATCGTAATAGTAATCGGCAAGTGACTAACGGCGGAACCACAATACCGACACATTCTCATCAACCAAGCCGCCGTTCTGCGCATTCTTGTCAGTTTTTTAAGATACTGCTATACGATTCACTGTTTTCTACAAAGAATAAGCAAAGACGGGGCTAGTTAAGTATCAAGAGTACAGAATACGCAAAGACTTGACCGGATGATCTCAATCTTGTTAAGCTCGACAAGCTTAACTAAACTTCCCATTGACTGACTGGACAAGGCCTCTGATACATTACGTCGTAGTGTTAGAGCTCCGGAGCTATAAATTATGAGTGTTTGCCGCACAGGCGCTGCCGCAACCAAATTCGTGTTCTGCAGGTGCTAACGCTAGCCTATTAGGTAGGACCAGTTTGTCCTTTATATTTCTCATGACCATAGGTTACTGAATCTTGACGTGACGCCCCTTTAAGTATGTTTGTTTCATTTCTCCAGTAATAGAAAAAAGGCAAGTCGGCCTGTTAAAGAGCGCCTCTTGTAGTTTTCTAGCAAGGCCTAACTGCTATATGCTCCCCGTCTTCTGATGCTTAGTGTAATCGGAAGAGAAACATGCAGGCTTTTGTGACCCCATGGTCAACGGCTGCCCAGTAGACGCGTGCTTGATTTGTTTCTAAAATGGGAATAAGTGGGTTTAGCCTTTCACGGAACCATGCGCGCAAGTTTAAATAGGTAGCCATTGTCAATGTTCCACGGATAACGATGACGAGGATGTGCGGAGAGAAGCACGCAGTAGATGCGAAGGTCGGTGCTCTGCCACACGAATTACACCTCGACGCTTTCGCATATTCGAGCGTCAAGGGAGGCGTAGTTCCTCGTACGTTCGACAGCATGATCCCAAACGTCGTCAGGCGTAGCAGCTAAAGAAACTTCAAAATTTACTGCGATATTCATCTCAGTAGTGAACACCACATATGTATATTTGCAGCGCATGCTGTACTGTCCATGTTCTGCGAAATACACGAAAACTTCAAGTCCCCTAGAAGCGTACGATAACAAAACACTCTCGGCTAATAACGGCCCTTCTCAGACGTAAAACAACTGTACCTACTATCGAAAGGTTTCCTGACACAGTATCGAGTCTCTCTCATTTCAGCGAAAACCGTTCTGTCTAAAAACAGAACAACAGGAAAAAGGGCCTCAAACGCATGGCAACCACAAGCGTAGTGATATTTCGGCATGTCGCATGACATTTACCTTAAAGGGGCCCTGCAACACTTTTCGAGCATGCTCAAAAAGCGCTGCCGATCGGTAGTCGAGGCTCCCGAGAACACGCGAGCCAAATATTATAGCGATGCGCACGGCCTGGAATTTACAATAAATTCTCAAAATCAGCTGAAAATCGCTCCCTCTTCTCTCGACAAATGATGTATTAGTCCGCAAAATATGACGCGATTGTCGGCAGTTCCACCATGTGCTGATGTTATAATCACGATAACCCTCATTATTACTTTCGTTGTTAATTTTGAGTTCAATAAGTAGATAATATGTATGTTTATATTCTGTTATCACGTTAAAACACCGAACAAACATTAATATTAGCACTTCCGTCTCACCGACAGCTGGTCTGCTCGTAGTTGCGTGGTTCCGTTTTCTTCGCCATGCGCAGTGCCGAAAACGTGAATATTTCTGTGCTTTTGACCATCGCCGGTTGCCGTTGAGAGTGGCAGCCGTTCGAGTGTTGCCTCGTCAGCTGGGAACTGCATCGTCGGCACGTTCTCACGACCGACCGAGGCAGGGGCGCAGCATGTCTCCGATAACAATGCTGGCGCCCGGTAATGGCGGCGCTTCGGGGTCGTCTGCCAGTGCCGTCTTACGAGGCGGTGTATCGGAGTATGGGCCGAAACCGATCTCAGCTGTCATTCGTTCTAAACGAGCGCGCAGATTTGCTTCCATGATTGGCAGAGCGATGAAAACACTACGGCGTTCGAGGTGCACACCCAACATTACCAAACCGACGCGCAGTTTTCAAGCACGCGCGATACACAGTGCGATCGGCTCCGCTCGGCGAGACGACGCAAGCCGACCGGAAGTGGCGGCACAGACACGTGGTTGCGCCCAGACGTCAGAGAGAAAAAAATGAAGAAAAAATTCCGCCGGCGCTCTTGGGCGGAGCCTCGCTCCTCTGCGCTCCCTCCCTCGACTCGCTGCCTAGCTTTCCGCGCGCTCGCGGTGTAGAGTGGAGGGCGAAAGCTGCGGAACGTGATTTCTCTAATTTGGTACACCACTTCGACTTGACGGATTCGAAAAATTTTTTCGGTATATGACTCGTGAAGAGTCATACGTCAATAATGAGACTATTCCAATATAACTCAGAAAGGTGTTGCAGGGCCCCTTTAAACTAGCGCGATAACTGAATCTTTACAAGGAAGGAGACACATTACGCGAGCGGCCGTACGTTCCTCGAAAACCGTAAAAGCGTATGCCCAAGAGTGCGAACTTTGCGGGCTTTAAAAACACCTACAAGCCAATCTACATTCTTGAAACGCAGTGGCTGATTCTCCGCGTCGTTCACGCAAATTTACAGCGTCGTAAGTAAATAAGGAACTCGCCAAACCTGTAGCCAGAGGCTCATCACTGTATCGGCCGCCGATTTTCGGCCATTTACCGCCACAATAGAGATAGTTTCAATCTCCTTGACGTTCACAATCAAAACAAGGAAACGCGAGATGTACGCAGGCTGTTTATACTCGTTTGGAAGACTGCACTGTCTGACGTGGAAGCCCACGTTCACTGAGGTCTTGGTAGTTTTCACGCGTATAGAAATAACGGCTCAACTGTGGGTCTGTTCACGGGTAAACACTTTTTCGCGCTGGATCTATATACGCATGGACTTGGAGCGCCGGCTTCCTGTCTGCGGTAATATAACATTGTTGATTAAATTTTTTCAGTCGATGAATTGACGCCCATTGGACGAGGTCACTGCAACGGACTACTTGTTGGAAATGCCTCTTGCAGAGTCAGTTACAAACTATGGAAAAAATGAGATCAGCCCAAAGCAATCATTCCTCCACCCATAGCAAATTTACAGTGATGACCCATTAACCAAAGTTATTGCCGTTTCGTGATGTCAAGCAGTAATACGTGCCTAATGCCAACTTCGCCACATCGCATCGGTGCAGACCGGGACGCCTAGGCACAACGATGATTGAACGAAACAGCGCAACAGGGCGCCCCAGTGCGATTTGATCAAGAGCCAGAGCCACACCTAGTCACTGGCCTCTACTTAACGCATTAATTAAAAACACAATAATATAGTTCTTCTAATTGTGCAAATACACAATTCTGTCGCTGGTTCCCGATGGAACGCTTGAGCATCCCGGGAGATTTTGTCAGGGGTTCTGACATCGGCCCTCAGCCAGACGAGAATAGGACGGAAACAAATGTCTTTTGCATTACGACTAGTATTGACATTAGTAGAGACAATGTGCTCCCGCTTTGAATAAATACCAGTTCATACGAGTTTTTATTTAGCGAGGATAAGGTCAGTTGTACCAGGGTTCAATGGGTAAAAATATTTCTTCTTAGATTATACCAAGCACAGCATGTTCCGGAATGATTTGTTTGATTCAGTCAATGTCTCCAAAGCGGTACAATGCGTTCAATAAGAGAACTTTTAAGGCTTTCCGTGAAGATAAACGATTGATTGGTCCGGTTGCTAAGTGGTGGGAAGCCTTGTGGCATTGGGTTCGAGCTAAAACATTCGTTTAGAAATCAGTGTGAATCAAACATCACCAATGCATCGCGGTAGTTGAAAGGGGAGCAGGGGAATAAAGTTTTATTGAAACCAGCAGTTTAGTTGGCTGGGCCAGGCCTCCCAAGAGGGGACGTCGAGGTCTAGCCTCCTTGCCGCCTTGCGGGCTTGAAGCCGGAATAAACTAGCTTAGTACTAGTTCTGCGGTTTCAACACGGGTCCGATCAATCGAACGGCAACAATTAGAGCCGTAAACACCTCGCTACGCTCGCTGTTCCAATGCCACACCATGTCAGTGGAAGGCCCAGTAATTTGTACCAAGTGCTTTCATCTTGTTTTTCAAAGCATTTAAAGCTTACGCCTTTGACTGTCTAATATTTTGAGATGTTACACACATGCATTAGTCTTAGTACAAATATGGTAAATATGAATGTCGCAGAAGAGTCGAGTGCGTCTTCTTCGCCAATAAGGCCGAGCAGCAATTGTCAATCGACTAGATCATCTACTGCTAAATTTTCATGAAAATTCCAGTAGCAACAAATACCAGATATCTTGAGTGAATCGATAGCGATGTGATTCACTTGAATGTGGGAAGGTTTAGGTTGGGACAACCGCTGTCTTAAAGAGACACTAACGGGAAACAAAAATTTAGTTCAGAGTGATATAATATACTTTGGAAACTCTGCTTCCGGTAGTTTTTATTATAACTGGTTTAATAATATATCATAAAGTCAATGTCAGAACTTTAGCTTTTATTTTTTTTTGGCGCCGTAATCTCCATTTGCGATGTCACATATTCAGTGTGTTCGAATTTTGGCCACATTGGGGTACTTGTCTGGACACTGTCAAACTCCGCCATGTTCTCAAATTCCGCCATTGGTCAACTCTTATTGCCCTAGATGGCTTATCCGCCTCTGACTTAAAGTATCGCCATTACATTTGACAATACGGCGGAATTCAACAGTGTCCAGCATAGCATGCTGGTTCAACGAAATTCATTGAAACTGGTATATTAGGTCTCTGGCTAACTCAGAAGGCATTGTGCTTCCTTTTAACAGTCTAGGAGCTACGCAGACGTTAGTACAAGCCTTCAGAATCCATGACGTCACGGCAACAGGTGCGTGACGTCAGAGACCCACGTTTTCTCTTTGCACGTTTTCTCGCGTACCGAGCGTCTCCTCGCAGGAAACGTGGTATTTTTGTTACGTCACAGAGAAATTTACTTATAAGACGAAAATCGGCTTTCTCTTTAGCAACCCTTTAAAGATAGATTGAGGGAAAACGCTAACGTTGCACACACAAATTTCTAGATTAGTGCTAGCTACCACTGAACATCACGGACATGTACTCAGATCCGTATTAATGGCGGAGTTATGATGTAGCAACGGATCGCACATTTAATAAATTATCCAAAAGGAGAAGACAGCGCTGTCAGGTATAGCTCCATAACCAAGCCATCGATATTTTATTGGCCAGGAAGTCACATTTCCTTCGTAGATCGTATCGGTAATACTCAGAAACAATGAAGTGATCAGAGTCCACTGAAGTCAGTAAAGTTGAAATCGCACAATATGAATAATTGGGAGCACTTAGTGCATTACGGAAAAATCGCAAGCTTTCACTACAATGTTGACATAGGACATCATGCCTCTGGAACAAAGTACGGGAAGCAATACAAACTACCACATGTGACATGCTATTGGAGAGCTGTAAGCAGCTGTCCTCGGATATCGCAGGCTTTACGAATGGGCATTTACTGTGCTTGGAGCCGAATTGCACCGTTTTCAAATGCAGCCGTCTACTATTTAGCGCACATAAGGGAACAAGTTCTTTGCAGCGCTTTACTGCAGCTACGCTTCTATATTGAAGATTTATCAGTTATTAAAATATCTAACCAGGCTTTTTTATGCGAGCTTAACCTCAAATCCATCTTTTGAAGAAGCTAGTCAAACCTTGTTCGAGACTAAAACAATAACTTCAGTATGAGCCCCCTCTCAATCTATCGATGATGGCCTGATAAATACCAACGTTTGCCTGCTATATAAAACTAGGACAGCATTCAAGATATCTACATAACTCGGCGAAATGCACACCAATAGGGCAGCTGCATTTCTCCTCATTAAAGAGAATTGGCGATGGTTATCGCCTCGAGCATTATTCATATAGTGCTTTCCGCCGATAATATTTCAAAATGATTCATTGCTTGTTTCAGTTCTGCCACAAACCGTTTTCGATCTCATGGGACCTGCTGTATTTACTTTTCTAGTGTCCATAGCTCTTCAATTTCTTATCGTATCACTGTCGTTGACGTTGTTTTGCGTTTAGAGCACTGGAGATTACAACTGTCGCGCAGCTCACCTGAATCTTATGTGCATGCGGTTGTTGCCGGACGTTTGGCAATTGTGTTGAATGGATGGTTCCCTGGATAGAATACGACTTCTTTTTTCAAATGAGTGCTGGAGTTCAGGTTATTCCTCTTGCCTCAGTTGCGTTAGCGCTGTTTTTTTTTCTGCCATCCGTGCTCCTCTCAGGAGGAACTGGTGATGATTAGTGTTCTCGTACGAGGGTTCTTCGTGTTTCTTGAACAATGGGTGCTTCCGGTGTCCAGGTGCTCAATCTCAAACACGTTCTATAATAGAACGGAAAGCAACTTCACGAAAGGACGACATGGAGCAATAGCCAATAAGCGAAGGGCAAGAGCCCCGTACGAATACGTCGTGATTTGATCCTCGCTTGGGGGACCGTATAATAGTACGGAAACATTGTCAACGCATGAGGAAATGCAGAGTTATATAACTGTATATCTTTTAAGGCGGCGTCGTTTCTTTTTTCGAAAACAAGAAATATAGGGTGATACTTTTATCAACTTCTGTGTCGCGACGAGGGGTCGTCTCGGGAGCTCAGACAAAACAACTGACCAAGGAACAACAGTCGCAGTTCGCTAATGCGTTGCAGATGTACAACGAAGTATGTGTCCAGCAGCAACTGCTTCGCAGTAGTTACGCCATAGAAAACCTCACTGCAATCAGAAGACGCGCAAAGCGGTACGTGAGCAGTGACGAAAACTTGAAACAGTGTAGACACCACAATATCGATGAAGTTTTTAAAACCTCCCGCCAAGAGTAAGAAAACCTCTGAGTAAGACGAAAACAAGCATAACGTGATAGCAATGGCACGTGGACAACCAAAGGAGTTGCGTAAACACACGTGCCGTACCTATACATTTCACTGGCGCGCCTCCACTTTTCGGCATGAGTTCTACCGAAACGCGCAACTGCGTCCACGGAGAGCGACACAACGCTTTCGTCGCTATCGGCGTCGGGAAATAGCGCTCATCAGAGTCCGCGTAGAAGCGAGCACAGCAGTGGAAAACCGTTTTCGTTTTTAGATGAAGTATCTTATGGCGGAGTTCAATCCGGTGGTGTTGGTGGTGTGCGGCGTGACGACCTTTACTGCGCATGCGCATACCCTCCTCCACTCACCCTCTCACACTTTCCTCTCCCCTCCCATTCCATCTTCATCTGAAACGCGGGCTACACATGCCGAAATTCTCTCCTGCCCAACGCCGCGATGAGCACCAGCGCATGTGCTCCCTCCCCTCTCTCTCCTCTCCTACGCTGCCCCCCTCTCGCACGCCTGCCGACCGCGTCCCCCGCTCGCCCTGTGAGAATTAACGGCCAGGCTAGAGGGAAGACAAGACGCGCGTAGCAATCCTCTCGCGTTCCACGACGCGAGGTCGGTAGCATGCCCAAAGAACGCAACGGAACGCGATCGTGCAAGTGCTCCGGCTTCGCATCTCCTCATGGTCCCCATTAGCGGGAAATGGTGTAATTTTTTGATCTATTGCTATTGGACGCAGACATGGTTTCGTGCTACACGTGGTCGCGTTCCTCATCTTTTCGTAACCACTCCAACGTCATGCATTTTGAAGCTCTCTCATCGCGTCTTGCTAACGGTTATCCCGACAAATTCCGAAAAAAAGACTCACGCCTCGCTCTAGACTTCAATTTCAAATAATTGCTTTAAGTCGCCGGATCTCTGTCAATAATTGGGCAGCGTTCCTTACGAGCACGCAAAGTTCATCTGCAGTCAGTTTCGTGTCAGTCTACTTCGATTGTGGTACCTGCACTCTAAATCGTTTCGTAAAGTTTAATCAATGAATGTATGAATAATAAGTTTTAGAATGGGACCCAAGAAATTGCGAGCCGCCAGGCGCATGCGGACAAACAAGCTACATTGTGGCGTTTTTTTTTTCAGGAAAAGCGAAACGCATAAACCGAAACTGGGCTAAATTTCACGGGACCGTAATGCACGCCAATATATTTTCTAAACTAAACCAGTTTGAATCAAAGGGGCAATTCTTGATTGTAAGTTAACTGAAAAAATTGGGGCGCTTACGATTCGCCTTCAAGTGTTGACCGTGATAGCGATATCCTGCCCCTAGTGCGCACTTTGACCGCTACGTGTGCGTAAGACAATGTGCGCACTAAGGAGTCTGCCTTATGTAACGGGTAACATGCCTTATAGCAATTAGCGCGAGAAACTTTTCGAAGTTGCGATCCACCCACTACGTGGTCTTAAGGGATACGCGCAGTAATGTGTGCCTTTTGTAATGGGCGGCTGGCTTGAAAGGACACTAAAGACAAATATTAAGTCGACGTTGATTGTTGAAATAGCGGTCCAGAACCTCGTAGTGACTTTTAATCCAAGGAGTGCTTATTTTGAAATAAATCACGTTTTAGTGGTCCGCATCGCGTTCGCGCACTTCGAGTCACCCGCCTGAAAGCGGTATTTCGCACGTCACTGTTGCCATGCCCAACGTTGCCCGCATTTATTGCGCAGCGGCGTGCACTGGCGGCGTGCACCATTCGGGCATCCGGCAACATCCATGCATGCGGTATTTTGTCGAACTTTCTGTCAGAGCGACTTTCACGAGCGTGCAAAACACACGCGCAGTACGCGAGCGTAGCAGGGCGCCGGGCGAAGCGCAGCTGGGCGAAAACGACTTTTGAAACACCGCGCCGTTCCCCATTGCAACGCCAAGAGTTTCTTTTTTCCATGAATCAACCAGAAACGAACAAGCAGCATTCCATTACGTCTCTGATGCCGGAAGGTTCTTTTTTTTATTGCAGCTATTTCATTACTAGTGATTAATGTATTCACATTCTCCCACGTCATCGGGATCACTTCCAAAATGTCCCACTCTGGTGCTCATCGTGAGATACAGTTTAGCTTAATTTCTCGATAAGTAGGGCACTGCTGTTGATAATACTGCCATTTCAGACGTTGTCATACATTTGCGCTTTCACTCTGACATAATTGTTCTTTGCCTTTAGTGTCCTTTTAAACCACCAAGTCATTATGATATCACATGGTGGGCTGGTGTGACGCCTGATAACGATGTACGCTTGCACCACGCAATTATTACGCGACATTACATCTCGTACTGTCCACCTGTAATAGGACGCGTATGTTGTGAAGCATTAAAGTTGCTTTCAGTGCAGTTCTAGCAGAGGCTTGGCTCGTGGTAGAACGCCTGTTGCCACGGAGACTGCCTAGGTTCGGTTCTCACTCGGACCCAACATTTTTTATTATTATTTTAATTGCAGCTTTCTCATTTTTTCGGTCGGCGGACAGGATATGTTTTGTCGCTCGCAAATAACGACGTTGATACCGACAACGACGCAACCCCACCGGAATTTCTGCGAACGAGCTATCTAACGCGCCGCGTTAAAGGGCAGTTTTGATGAAAATGAGCCAAATCCTGCTCTGTTTTCAATCAATTGAGCGACATTCTTATACCATGCTGCGTCATCAATCGCGGCGAAAGCAACCAGCATGGTCTCATCCAATATGTTTCATTTTGGTCCTAACTGCTTTTATATCGTATTTACGTTCCACAATTAGTTTTTCTAGGGCGAGAGGGCAATTACTGAAGGACATAATGTTGTAAGGCAAAACTCGTATTATAGAGAGTAAGAGGCCGACTTTCCTACTTCTTTTCGGCTGCTAGTGTTTATTTTCGCGTTTAGCAATACAATATCGAGCTCTGCTTTCGCTCCAGGACGGTATACTTGAAATATAAGACATATGAAAGGAAGATATTGCGCACCGATCTATTCTTTCAAGAAGAAAATTGATCCAAAACGGCAAGAGGTGGAGCATTTTTCAAGGCCTTCAAGAGATGCCAAGAACAAGACAAAGCTGACGAGAGTCCAGAATAGTTCGCTTTTTGCAAGGAAGGACCACTCGCTCTTCAACTCTAATCATCGGACGGCATCGACGGAAGCACCAGGATGATGGTAATTTTATGACAAAATATTGCAATACCGCACATCTGAATGCTTTTAGACTTCTTTTGCGAGATAATTCAAGCCTAAATGAAATGTTTCAATCTGTAAGAGCCAAATACAAATTTTACTCCTGAATACCGACGATGTGGGCTCTACAAACCTTAGCCGCAATATGGATTTGAGGTTTTTAGGGGTTAGGAACAGGCTGGCAAAAAAAAATGTTGGAGCAGGCCCGACCATATTCTCAGTATAAAAAGTGCGTTTCTCAGGTTCAGTTAAAACGCACTTGTCGCTTTAAAAAAAAATACGCTACACTCGGACCCTTGCGCTCGCGCTGTGCCAAGACCACAGAGGAACAAATATTTCCCGTTTGAACGGGCACCCGCAGCAATAGATAACGTCACAAAAATACAAATATAACATGCGCAGACGGAGGCACTTCATTTGGCGGCGCCTTTCGGCGTGAAGCCGCAACCACACACATAAAAAGCTCTACCGGCGGGGCTTAGCCGGGTGAGCATGCGCGCGCTACCCACGCGCTTTCGCTTTAGCAGCGTTCGTGAGCAGACGACAACGGCGTTTGCTTTAGCGGGCACGTCAATTTCTTTTCTTTTTGTTTTGCGGATTGCCTCCTCAGTAAGAGCCCGTGGTAGCAGCTCAGGTCAGCGTCTGCTAGAGTGCTGTAATGGCGCTGCTGCGCACAGTATGCTCTTCTTCGGCATTTGTTAGACTAAGCTGGGACGCAGGTGTTTTGTTGAAACCTGCGAAGGCGGGCGTAAGTCTCGCAGGCAAAAGGGGGAGCAAGAAACGAGAGCGGCCGAACGCGCTCCGTGTCCACACCCCGTGACTGCGGTGGCGGAGCAGGAGAAACGCGCGTGGCCGGTTCCCTCGGAAACCGAAACGGCGGCAATTCGCTTGCCTGCCTCCAGACGCATCAGCATGAAGTGCCTCTCCGACAATGTGGCGTTATCTCGTCGCCTCAAGCAGCAGAGCTGCCCCTCCTGGACGTTTCTTGTTCCGTGTCCAAGACCCAAAAATCGAAAACTAGCGTGTGTTGCCAGCGAGACGACGCAAACACATCGCGGGCCACGACGCAGTATGGCGCGCGTCTCGCATGAATTTAATTTCGCCACGTGTGGCGTCCCGTGCCTTTGACCCAACGCCGCCTGCGTTTGACCCAACTCTCAAACTCTGTTGCTCCTCCGAACACAAGAGCAGCCTCTACAACGCAAATTAGAGACCCAATGCCTTGGGTCCCCAGTTCTAAAGTTCTAAAACCGCTAATGAATGACCCGCGGTTAAGGAAGGAAAAACTTTATTGGGCGAGTGAGTTTGGGCCCTGTAAGTGCCCTGGACCACCGCATGGCCATCACATTGCACCTATGTGTGCAGAACATGCAGAGCCAGTGCACTGGCACCCCGGTTCACACAGCTCAGCTGTGCGTCCAGATCCTGCTACGCAAGGAGGGCCTCCCATTCCTCCCATGTTCTGATGGCGGGCTGCCCCTGCGGGGAGGATTGGCCGGGCAGCCAAAGAGGATGTGTCTAAGGTGGCGAGCGACTCTCCACAGAGTGCACTCCGAAGAAATCGGGCGGAAGTGGGACAAGACCCGCCGCTAACCATCGCCGTTCGGCTCACTCAACCGTATTCTGTCGTACACTTTACTCGGCGTATAATCACCATACTGGAAGCGTGTGTTAGAGCAGGTGAGAGGCAAATTTCCAGACAGAACTGAAAAAGATAACATTTTTTTCGAAACGCTATTCGACGCGCTCAGATAAAGAGATAATCCTACTGGTTATATCCTTAGAAAACAACTCAATCGATATTTACGTTTTTTTACAAAGTTTCCTAATTAAAAAGAAACATCGTCACAGACACCAGAGGACATAAGATGGTCCTGTAGATAAGAACGACAGCACATTGGGCATGCAGTTCGGTTACATGAGCAGTTCATCTTCTTGCGTGAAGAGGCTTTATTTACCTCCCATATAAGAGTGCACTGAGTGCTTAAATCGTTCACAATACACACATTACACATCGTATTCAAATCCCACACATATTAGATGCGAAGTATCTTAAGGCGGAGCTCAATCCGGTGGTGGTGGTGGTGGTGTGCGGCGTGACCACCCTTACCGCGCATGCGCATACCCTCCACACACCTCCTCCCCCTTTCCCTCTCCCCTCCCCCTCTCCCTCCCTTTCCACTCTTCCTCTGAAACGCGGGCTAGACGTGCCGAAATTCTCTCGTGCGCAACGCCGCGATGAGCTCGAGCGCATGCGCGTCCCTCCCCTTCTCTCTCCTCTCCCACGCTGCCCCCTCTAGCCCGCCTGTCGACCGCGTTCCCCGCTCGCCCTGTGAGAATTAACGGCCAGGCTAGATGGAAGATACGACGCGCGTAGCGTCCCTCTTCGCGTTCCACGACGCGAGGTCGTAGCATGCCCAACGAACGCCAACGGAACGCGATCGTGCAAGTGCTCCGGCTTCGCATCGGCTCATGGTCCCCTTTAGCGGGAGATGGTGTAATTTTATTCTACACACATTAGTATCTACTGTAGACACGCCTCCCTCAGTCGAGTACGTATGTTCGGTGACAATCGAAGGACCAATACAAGCGTGCCTAGAAAAAAAATCACAGCATATCCCCGAAGTGAATTAAGATGAGTTGGCGAAGCACCGGGGGATCATTCGGGTAACCTTGAAACTCCCGTACAATGCCCACTCAAGCATGCAAATGAGTGACAACACGTGTGTAAAGCATACCATGTAATGCTACTTTATCGTAGACCCAAAGAGTCCTCCAACTTCCCGGCACCTCTTGTAGACTTCATTAGCTCTGACAGGCGGCAATTGACTCAATTCGCCGCGCAGAATTATATCCAGTCCCAAACGGTTAGTCCAGTCTTTGAGTAATCTGTCTGAGACGGCAGTCGACGGCGTTCAAGTTTACGTTCGTTTTCATCCATGGCAGAAAGAGAGTGTGTGTCCTGGAACGCGCTCACATACGCATTTGCGCCGCAGCGTCATCTCGTGTATTTAAAATGACATTAAAAATTACAGCATATCCACGGGTGAATGATGAACAGCTTGGGCGAAGCTCCTGAAGCACTCATGGGCTCTTCCTTTTTTTTCTTCTTTTTCTTTTTGATTTTTTTATTTCTTATTTTTTTATTTTTTATTTTTTATTGTTTTAATTTCTTATTTTTCATTTGTTTTTAATTTTAATTTATTTATTTTTTCTATCTCTATGGGACAGCGCCATCTAGTATATCGTCACCCAACTGCAGTTTGCATGCTTCTCTATGGGACAGCGCCATCTATTGAATCATACGGTAGACGCGACGGCGGGGGAACGCCGGACGGAGCGACAAGCGACCAGGTGATGCTATAAGGAGCTTTGCTCCTAAAAGTCGATGACAAAGCTCGGTCCTAAGGTCCATAATGTGTAAGCTGAAGTCGCCGACTGGTATAAAGAGCTTGTGCTTGCAGGTGTTTTATATTGTTTTGTCAAAATTACGATTGTTCGTCGACTGTAAACCATTTTTTAATCACATACATATGTTTCGACTATAGCAACGGCTTTCAAACCACCATGACAGCGGACAGTGAGCGTCGACGACGAAGCTAGGTTCTAAGGTCTGCAATTTCTATGTTGATATCGCCGACTAGTAAAAGGGTTTGTGCTTCTAGGTGTTTTATATTGTTCTGTCGCAATTATGATACGCCCTTGTGCACCGCAGCACCCCTAGCGGACTCCATGCAAAACAGAGACACGCCGCCGCTTCTCCGGACACGGGGCATGCCTTGACCCTAAGGTGATTCAGCCCTAAAAATACGGGGATGCGCCAAACATTAAAACAATGCAAGGCAAAAGCCTAGTGAGCCCATGGCGATGTGAAATCAAGATCCGAGCTCACGCGGCGCCGTAGGTCGCGCCGTGCAGTGGAGTCTTCGAAATGTTACAGCAGCGCAAGATCTCACAGCCTAGCCAGCACAAGCAGCCAAATTGGGCCCGGTGCCGACTAAAAGCGATCACGACGAGCGCGTCTCCCGTCTAGACCGCGCATGCTTGGAAGGTCATCGCTGCACGACCGCTCTGCACCACGCGTCTCACACATCCTCACGCCCCTACTGCGCTGCTTCTCATGGGAACGGCAGAATGACGAAGTGCCGCCGCGGCGGCTATAGTACACAAGGTTGGGCGTTCGCTTCCAAAACGGTAGGCTGCGCGTTAGATTCCCAGTGCCGACTGGAAACCCACCGCTTTTTCCTAAGGAAGCGAGGAGTACACCGATCCGACGCTCAGTTGTTCAGGGGTACCCATCTCGAAAGTAGGCGCCATCAAGTACTGTAAACGCCCCAGGACGCACTTTAGACCCACACAGCCCCGGTGAAATAGTTGAGCATCCGCCGTTGCTGCGGGAGGCAGGGAATTGCTGCCGCCGGGTACCTACCCTTGACATAGATAGAAGCGTGCTTCCGGCCTGGCGCTCGGTAGAAACGAAGTACACAATTGCGTAGGAGGGCGGCCACCCTGTGAGAAATTGGTGGCACGGGACTGCCAAACCTAAAAATAAGGTCATTTTTTTTTTTGACTAAGTGGACGTGCAGCTCGCTCGACTGCTAACCCGAAGGTCGCGGGATCGAATCCCGGCTGCGGCGGTTGTATTTTCGATGGAGGCGGAAATGTTTGAAGCCCGTGTACTTACATATAGGTGCACGTTAAAGAACACCAGGTGGTCAAAATTTCCTGAGCCCTCCACGACGGCGTCTCTCATAATCATATCGTTCTTTTGGGACGTTAAACCCCAGCTATATTATTAATATTAGATGTGTAGCTCGCACGTGCCCGTGCTTATCCTAATCTTTTCACCCGCGCGTCGTCGCAATGACAAAATGGGCGAAATACACAACATAAAGGCGCCCACTTCCTTTTTGGAACATTTTTTACCCTCACACGACTTCACTCGTTTCCATATGAAACGCAAGTACCTTCTCTTTGATAATGTGAATACTGGATAGGCATCGCTCCTCAGTAAAGTTGTTATTTGAGTACTGATGTGAAGATATATGATAACAAAAAGTGTTTGAACGCTCAAAGTTTCGACCCGGAAACAGGCGACACGAATCTATATTGTATGGCAAATTACGACGATCTAATCGTCAAGTGCTCTACGTCACGAAAAGGAGCCAACGTAATTGGGCATCGCATGAATAGAAGCTATTTATATATATATATATATATATATATATACAGATCATGTATTCGTGCCACGATTAATGTACGTAATTTTATATGAGTTTGATTCCTGATTATTGTTGAGTCGCGGGGCACGCACCTACCAAGCAGACGTTAACTCCACCGCCCAGGGCACATGTCCCCAGTGTAGGGATCCAGCTTAACCCTTATAGGGAACCCAGGCTCAAGTTTGCGGCGCGACGACAGCGCCGCGCCAGCCGCGCTGCGGCTCTGTCGGAAAGCTCTGAACCTTCTGCGCGGCCAACTCAGCCCCTTTCACGGTAGCGGTAGCGCACGTGCGCACGCGTTCTTCTCTCGGTGCGGGTAACTGGGAGGCCTTCAGCTGGGCACGTTGAATCGAGAGGCTTGCTGTGCGAAGCTGCGCATTTCCAGGATGGCAGAAGCGACCCCGCGGAAGCGCAAGCGTGGTCAGAAGTATTGCGGTTTAGTGGCCAGCCACAACAGCGCAGACAATTAAGGCACACGATTCACGTGTTAAACTGTATCGGTTCCCGGGCGTGTCGCACGAGAAATAAAGGCGGCAAGCGTGGATAGCTGACAGCGCTGTCTCGCCTTCTATTTTGGCTGTCTGAGTTCATCGCTTTCGTTCGTTCCGACTACCTGAATCGGTAAGTAACGGGGCGCATACACGCAGCGACTACAGTAATGATTACTCGCTGTCTTCTCGCATTGTTAAAGTCCAATTACGGTGTAGGTGAAGCAACTTTGTGTTTTGATTCCCCGTGCTCGTGAGACCTACCCGTCGTTGTTGAACGTTCACATTCGCGTTATACCGTTAGCGTTGCGCGGTTAGTTGAATTCAACTGAACTCCGTACATTGTCAGAAGTTCGGCGCCTGCATTTCACGCGTCGGGAAGGCTGCTTTATCACGCCGGAAGGACGTCTGTGCATTTTCAGCAAGCTTTGACATCGTTCTGCAGGTTTGCTTTGTTTTTGTCACTTTATTGGGGTGATATGTCTTTAAGCCGCTAAATATAACTGGCACTAATTACATGCTTTGCAACTGCAACCTTGAAGTAGTCACCTTCTGACTTAGTGCAATTTCTAGCCGCGTTCACGCAACAGGTTTTATACGCCTGTCAAGTCGATATCATAAAAAGAGACTGCAAGCATGACGCGAGAGCCGAAAAAAAACGAGGCGAGCAGTTCATCTTGCTTCACAGTGGTTGAAGCTCAGCTAGCTGCCTCGCGTCTTAATCGGCGGGCGACTCTCCAGCGGCACGGAGGACTTGACTCTAACCTTCTCAGGAAGCAGTGCCATGGCGTATAATCTTTTTTCGCACGCCGCAAACGTTTGTTCACGAAGGTACACGGCTGCTACTGTAAGTATGCCATATCAAAACAACAATATGATTCGTAGTCCACGCCGCAGAACATCGATAGCGTGTACGGCTTCATTTCGGAGTGCACGTGGACCATTATTCATCTTTAACATGACAGAATGACACTTACCTCGAGGTATACGTCCTACACGGTGTAATCGCGACTTGGGAAATGCATTTCGTTTTGAGTCGGGCGTGGTTGTTGTCGATCGTCTGCTCTTCACCGTTAACGTGATTGACGAGCCTTTCTCATTTTATCAAGTTCGCTTTTCGGAAGTGCCAGTCAAGCTTGAAAATCCTTTTGAAGCCGCACTGCAAGCGGTACATTGCGAGGCGCCAAAAGTGCACCGCGAGAGCTCTGCACGTGCACAGAAGCGAGCAGCAACGCGCTGGAGAGAAGGGAAAACGCGCGCTGCTAACACCCCAGTTCTCTTTTTCTGCCAGAGATGGCGCTGCCTGTCAAGAGCAGCAGCGCCCCTAAGCGTTGCTTGGGAAGCCTATACCTCGATGAAGGGCTGGCCGACTTACTCAACACGTGTGCAAGCAGATCTCCGTCACTCTTTTGCGCCAAATATAATAACCTAAGAGCGTATTACTCGAGTAAAGTGTTCACGAAAGCAGTTCGCGCCAGACCTTAAGGTACGGAGATCGATGGGGCCAGTCATGACTGGCAAAACAACGCAATCACGGTCGAAGTGAAATCACTTGTAACAAGCGTTGAAAGATGGGAGAGGTGGTAAGGTTTCATCTTCTAGCAAACTGTGCAGCCGACTGGACACAAAGAAGGAAGGAAAGGGACAGACGAGCGCGGACTCGCAACAGATATTGTAAACGTAGTCGACCTAAATATTGTTCAGCAAAAGAAGGCAACGTGTCACAGGCAAAGTTTATCCGCGTACCGCAAAACCCACACCAAAAACACACAGACACAAAATTCTAACAGCTGCGCGTGGAAGGCCACGTAAGTCTATAGCAGCATGTCCCGCCTGCTGCGCAGTTTCCTAGAAGATGAAATCACTTGATTGTACACGATGGTCATGCGACACAAGGCACAACGGGCCTGCGACTGCATTGCCAAGCAAGGTAGGAGACAAGTCACAACTGATATCCTTCGTATGTGCACCAATCAAGAGCTCATTTCCTCATGACGTCACGTGAAAAGGCTGCTGGCGTCACGAATTCCACCGAAGTGACGGAAAACGCCAGAAAATAACGCACTTCAGTGTATTTTCAGGGGTTCGTTTGGGCCCTTTAATATCAAGGACATCTCAAAACCCTGTTCTGATCTACTGCGTTCACTTCATGTTTCATAATATTAAGCCTATTCGTCTTCGTTCAAGCGCACGATGTAGACAAATATTTGAAAGAGGCATTAAGAATGCAAGTTACAAGGCATACACTTGGACGGCGTGCACGAACGTAAGCTACGACATTTTTAATGCATTTTTAAGGCATCCTTTTCACGTGACCGAAAAGGAAGCTGCAGTACACACTTTTCGGGACTGCTGCCTCAGCGACAATCACCTAGTCATCTGCTGTAAATATACTGTTCCTACATTGGCGCTGTGAGTGACCCAATTGGCAGACTAGTATGCTAACACGAAAACAGTGCCGATTCATTCTTTTCACACTACATATCCCGGGGATGGCCATAACTCTTTTGTAAATAATCAAGTTGTTTAGCTACCTACATACATGCAATGTTTGCCAAGATCATCACATGGTCAAAGGACAGCGCCCGATGTTGCCCAACTAATTACGTCAGCAACGCCGCAAACGCTATTTCCGCCACTCGCGCTGAAGTTCAAGTAGCCACTGCTGTGGCCGACATCAGCCCCAATCAAGGTCATCGCCCCATTTATGGCTCACCATACAAAGGTTTGGGTAGCACTTCGGCGCGTTCATCCCGAAACCACGGTGTGGTGATCATATTTTTCTTGTGCGTGAAATTATGAAACCACAGGGCGATTAAACGCTTACGTGCCGTGCTAGAAGTGGCACCGAAAATGTTATGCAGATTATGTGTCATACAGGTCATGTGCTATGCATGTCGTCCTTTGTAATTAGAAAAATAACTTACTTGTTTGTCGTTTCTTATGATAAAATGCAGCAAGGCATGGTGGCTCCTCTGCTCCGCATATGCTCGATGCCGCCCAAAATACGCACTCAGGCACACAATTACCTACAGTGGTCTTGGCACAAGAAAAAGAAACAAGCTTTGCTGACACCAAGCCACAGCTGCACAACGGCCTCGTGCACTGCGCACAAGTAAGGGCAAGGCGCCACCACTGGCTTATCTCACTTTGTGACACAGACGCTACGCCACGGCAAGGCCTGAAAGCTCGGCGATGGCTGTGTCGCGGAATGAAGCTGAGTCATATTAACCGGGCAACAATGAGCACGGTAGCCTATGGAAAAAAATTACACTATTTCCCGCTAAAGGGGACCATGAGGCGATGCGAAGCCGGTGCACTTGCACGATCGCGTTCCGTTGGCGTTCTTTGGGCATGCTACCGACCTCGCGTCGTGGAACGCGAAGGGGAACGCTACGCGCATCTTGTCTTCCCACTAGCCTGGCCGTTAATTCTCACAGGGGGAGTGGGGAACGCAGTCGGCAGGCATGCGAGAGGCAACGTTACTAGAACAAACTCAGTTTAAAAGCTCCGCCGGAGAGGCGGTCCGCGTGGCGGTCGTGAGAAATAGTGGCGCTGCAGTCACGTCTAGCTCCCGCGGCTGGCGCTTGTGTGATCGGCGCCGCCGATGTACGAGCGCACGTGGGTTACAGCGTCGTCTGCGCTTTGTTAGCTCGTCATTTTTGAGACTGTTCTTGACCAGGCTTAGCGTCTTGTACGAAGTGATGTACGAAGCGTAACGAGGGCGAACATATTCACAGTGCGGTATTCCGACTTGCTTTGCGCCGGGCTGCAAGAGCGGCTACCGCAACGACGACTCCGCTTCACGACACTTCTTCGGACCTGCAAAAGACCCTACGCCATTCAAGCTTTGCATCGCAAAGATAGAAAGCTTACTGCGAAATGCAAGGTCTGTGACGTTCATTTTGAGAGTGATGACATTGTAAGCACTATCGTCGTGTCGTGCCGGACAAGAAGTTTCGATCCCACGTGGAAAGTGGGAACTCGCGCCAGGTGCCCTGCCGCGCTTGTTCCCAGCACTTCTACCCCACATTTCAAAGCCAAAATGTTCGGGGTTTAGGCGCAAATCCCCCCCAAAACGCACGGCGTCCCGCGAAAGCCTGTGCCCAATTTGGAGGAGCCGCCAGAAATAGAACAGCAAAAACGAAAGGCAGGCGATTTGCATATACTCACCGAGAATGAGAGTTGCATCACACTGACATTCGATCAGTTGTCAGCTGTCGCTATGCCTTCAAAGCAGTGGATTTTCGAGAGATTTTACGACGAGATATTGAACAAGATGTTCGAATATTTACACTCGCCGGCTCGGAAACGGGCTGCTCAGCGCAAAAATTTGACACGGTATAGAAGGACGAGGACCAGCGCGGTCCTTGTCTTTTCTATGTGTACCGTGTCAAATTTTTTGCGCTGAGCAGTTTAATAAGGGAATACCAAACTAGCCCGATCCCACACTTTGCTTCGGGAAGGGAGACTTACTTGCGCAAAATATATTGTAGTTGACGAGCAGTTTAACTGCGTAGTGAACGGCTACAGCACGAAACGCAAACGGCTGTCGTACAGTGTAAAGTGCTGCGGGCATGGAACATCTGCTCGGTGAAGTTGAAAAACCGAAGTGAATACTGACGACTCTTCTAGCGACAGAGTACGCGCGAATAACTGCTCGGTGCCACATCACGGCCGATCTGTTCGAATTGTTTAAGGCACCGTAGAAGGATGCGACGTAGAAAGATGAGACACCGAAAATACAACTATCCGCTGAAAAAATTGCTCAGAGACGACATCCATTCGATGTAATCGCACACTGAGATTTCATTTACCGAGTTCTCGTAAAATTTTCCGATTTTGGGTCAGTATCCCTTTAACCGTCGCGAAAACGTGTCTTGTAAACATTGCAAAGCATTGGTGAAGTTTTTCGAGAAGTTTTTTCAATAAACTGTAGTAGAACATGAGTACTGTTTGGGGAGTATTTCTGCCACATAATCGTCATCCATTCGCGTACTTTCCTCGCGTTATCACCGTGGTCCCGGCACTCCCCAAAAATACTCTCCAAATAACAGTACTCCCCAAACCCAAACTTGCCCACTTGCGTGTCTTCTTCTGTTTTTCTAGAACATTTTGTACTCGAGTAAGTACGCTTCTTTGTGCACTATAAAGGCTTTTACAAATGTGTTGGGTTGTTCTTGGTCTAGATAAGACGGCAGCGGCTAAAATTGTGGTAGTAGTTATAAAAATACTCTGAAAATCCTCATTCGCTTAGAAACACTACACTCTAAGAAAAAAGCGAGTATTTGGGGAGTATTTCTGCTACACAACAATAATCGTCATCTGGCTTGCTCGCGTTTCCTTCTTGAAAACCCGGCTCTCGTCACTTTCCTATCAAGAATGCTACGTCGCGCTGATAACGCGCGCGTGGTTCGTGACCGGAAAGTGCCGGACCACGGTGATAACGCGAGGAAAGTACGCGAAGTGGATGACGATTATGTGGCAGAAACTCCCCAAATACTGGGTTGTGTGGCAGAAATACTCCCCAAAAGTTAAGCGCAATGTAGACAGCTCAATGTTGTCGAAGGGTCGTGACGTCGACGAAGGCAGCAGTCAGCAGGTCCGAGATGAACTTTATTTGGCCGAACTTGTGGCCGGGAAACTGAAAGTTAACTACAGCAATACATGATAGCGGCGAACAGAGCGTCGACCGTCGATAAACTGACAAGCAGTCAGCGCGTCGGCTTTTATACAGGCGCTATCGAACTTTGCAGCGATATCGCTGGTGGCGGCGTTATCTCTCGACAAAGCTGGAACATTCGCGTGCAGCGCGCAATCTTACCAGAACGATCAACTACAATCGCAAAGCTTCTCGAACACTGCTTCGCGGACAGCGTCGAGCGTTGATAACCGTCCTTGCTGGTCAAACCCACAGATCAGTGGTCAAACCCGAATACATCAAATAAAACAAGAAGTGGGCGTGGCAATATAGACCGAACATCGATTCTTAGCCAATCAATGAACAAGCACGCGGGCCAATGCATACAGACGACCTTATGATATCCACCTAAGTATCCTAACTAGTACAATAAGTAAGTTGCCGCGCAGTTGCCGCGAGCAACTGCGCGGCGGACCGCGCGTTATGCCGTGGCAGCAGACGACGCGCCGATATGGCGCAAGACGGAACTGCAGCGCCGCTAGTTCTCGCGACCGCCGTTCGGACCACCCTCCTCCGCTGGCGAGATACGGAGCTTTGAAACTGAGTTGTTCTAGTAACGTGTGCGAGAGGGGGCAGCGTCGGAGAGGAGAGAGAGGGGGAGGGGGGACGCGTACGCGCTGGTGATCATCGCGGCGTTGCGCAGGAGAGAATTTCGGATGTCTACGCGTTTCAGAGGAAGAGTGGAAAGGGGGAGGGGAAAGGGGAAGTGAGAGAAGGGAGGGGGAAATGGGAGAGGGGATGTGGAGAGGGGAAGTGGAGAGGGTTAGCGCATGCGCAGTAGGGTGGTCACGCCGCACACAACACCACACGGATTGAACTCCGCCATAAGATACTTCGCATCTAAAAATTGTTATAAGAGATATCTTCGAAGTACTGTGGATTTCATTTCACCCACAACGCTATTTTGGGCTCGAGCGTTCAGTTTGGCAAATTTGTACATTTTACAGGAAAAAACTCCAAATGCGACCCTATGCAAGACAACCGCGCCGGTCCATCACCTTTATACATTTTCAGCGTGTGTCTTAGCGTGCTACCGAAGCCACGTAGAAGCATACCCGTGGGTTTGAGATCGGCTACGTAAGGTGCTGCGAGAGCCCTGTTCGATAGGAGCGCCTCGATGCCAGCGCTCTTAGCACCGGATGGTGACAATGACCGCGCCGCGGCCCTATTCAGTCAAACAGTGGAGCTATCGCGTTGGGTGATGTTCCCCCATATTGGTTCAAACACTGGACACTGTCACCACCTTGTAAGAAGGAAGGCTGACATTGAGTCGCCCTACGTCCGATTGCTTTCTGTGATGCAATTGATGTTCGTACTTATTTAAAACAAATTGTACAACTAGGAAAAACTTATGAATCCCCTATTGTCCACTCCATCACATAAAACCCCTAGCTTAACCCACTCCATTATTGAGCTTCGACCACCTTGATCAAACGCTTTGTTTTTATCTAAACCAAATTGGTATTGAAACAAGAAACAAACGCACAGAATACGTTTTCTCACAAAAAACACTCAGACGACACTACGCGAACTTCTGAAGGCCCAACGTGACCAATTTTTTTTCCTCCGAAATTATTCTAGCAACTCACTGTGTTCAATGCTGTAAATCACCACGATTTTTTTCGGAATACAATTCACATGGTGGCCAACACGGCTGGGAGGTTTCCCGGGGAGTGACCCTGCTGCAAGAAACCCGCAGAAAGGCTCGCGAGAACAAAAAAGGACGCACAACTACGAGTTCGTGGCAGCATGCTGGAAGAAAATAATGTATTATGAAGGACTAGAATGGCTGTCATACTGTTTGCTTTTAAGTGCGATAGTCTTTACCGCGTTCTTCGAACGAATTTCTGGTTTTTCTCATTTGAGGGCGCCGCCACAATCCTCATGCGTACCTCGATAGTATCGACATTTAAACGTAACGCATAGGTACAGGTCTACAAGCCTTCGACAAACACACAGCGGCAAAGACGCGAGAGACGCGCAAAGTTTCTTGCTGGGAAAAGAGAGAGATACTCTTTATTAGAAAAACTGAGAATTTCTCCGGCGTCTGTATACCGCTGGCATGCTACTCTGCGTAGGGATCGCGAATGGGATTGACAGACTAAAGAAGAGAGGGGAGGAAATAATATTAAAAGAAAGAATATAGGAAAATGAAATGCGCAAGTGAACCTGATAGAAATATTTACAACGAGGGTATCAGGTAGGTTACGGCTTTGCTATGTTATATAGTCAATAATTAAAGCTTTCCGACTAGCCGAATTTTCGGCAGGTAGGTAAACACCGACTGTAAAAGCCGTCGCTGTTTTGAAGGGCCGGGTACCGGGCCTAATGTGTTGTGCAACGTTAACTGATCATAACAAATCATATCCATTTGTCGCTCAAACGGTTCTCTCTCATCGCGGTACGCGGAGCATCCTAGTAATCTGTGCTCCACTGTGTCTATGCTGCCACAGTTATCACAGCAGGACTAGCGGTGTGCCCTGTGCGCTAGAAATAACTGTTCGCGTGTGCCACGTTCAGTCGAAGACGGCGCCTCGAAAATCGCAAAAATATGCCTATCAAGAAAACACCGCCTCTGGAATCTGCCGCTCCGCCAAGATAACTGTCCGCGTTGCACTGGCCCAGAAGTGAGAGCGAAAATTTCCCGAACGAGAAGGCTAAGCGCGTACACTCCATTCGTTCAACACGCTCTCCACTCTACTCGCAGAAAGAAAGGGCAAAAATACCACCTTTACCACTGAGCAGTTGTGCCCACACGCAGTAGTCCATGCAGTGGTGCGAGTGGAACAGACAGTTTAATTAAAGCTCCACTGACTCTTTTTATGTGGTTTTATATCGTCCAGCATTGGGTGTGACGTATCGAAAGTCATCTCTCCCATCACGCCACCGTTTTTAACCGCCTGAATATGGCCAAGGAGCAGTAGCTGCCTGCGCAGCAAGGTTGCTACTGCTATTCGTCTCGCCACGTAAATGTTTTCTATACAAAACCACCTTAGTAATTGCTGGCCTTTCACCTCCCCAAAACACCGATATGACCATTACAGACGCCGCAGTGGGGGCTTCGGATGATTTGACCATCAGGATGAAATTTCATACTTGGCTCCTAAATGTAAGTACGCGGGCCTCTAGCTTTCGCATCCATCGAAATGCGCAAAAACTACGTATTCCTGAAACACAGCATATGAACCTGCCATTGAGGACCTTGATATCTATTTCCAAGCTTTCAGATGACGCTGGCAATGTTTACGAAATTCAAATATTGTAATCTCCATTCACAGCGAGCCCTTGCTTGCCAACAAAAATAATCGTAAACACTACTTTATATCTTTGCGGTTTCTTTAGAAGAGTCTTTTACACGAGCTCACGTGCCGCGTGGGCTCTTTACGTGCAGATCTAACTTTACTGTTTCGCATGTTGTTCGGACTCGCTCATTGGAGTGCATTTTACTCCTTTATATGATATCCAACGATGCAGCGGACAACGTTTCGCGGCATGTGTCAGCATTATAAAGCACCTTCCATGCATCTGTCCATCAGTTGACCAATCGATCAGCTCTATACTAAACCGATTACTGGAATTGCACCATGGATAAAATATTGCCGGAGCATTGCGTTTTTCTTGCTTGACGAAGTAAATTTCAGCCCAAGTACACCTAATGCTATCGAACTTTACGAGCATTCTCAACGACATGACTAATATAGAGCGCATTAACAATAGGAAACTATGTAATATTCTTTCATTTGTCGCCACTTTAGTCTAGGGGTTATGGTGCTCGACTGCCGACCGAAGGTCACGGATCGAATACCGTCCGCGGCTGCCATAGTTTGATGGAGGCGAAACTACAGGAGCCCCGTACACTTAGATTTAGGCGCACGTTAAAGACATCAGGGGTTCTA